>NC_139218.1:359337597-359857597 GCF_055691185.1 Crinia signifera
GATCTGGGGGGAGCCACCAAGTCTACCTATCACAAAATAAAGGCTGTCTATGAGGAAGACATATTTGTTGTACTTAATGCAGGGGGTGGATGTGAAATGTCTAAGACGCCACCTCCATACTTTCACTTGAGAAGCTGGAAAGTGAGTATTGGTGGCAGTGTGGGGTTTGGGGGGGGTCAGCAGGTTGAACTTGAGGTTGAGGAGCAGGATTATTCATGAGTTTTGATATTCCTATACAATGTACTGAACATAGGGCCCCACAATTGTCAGTTTCCAGGGGGCCAATAAATCATCGTTAGATGTCCCCGATGATTAAATATCTATCTTGCTTTGAATTGCTGTGTGGGGATACTTAATACAAAGCAATACAGGATTGCTCTAGAGAAGGTATAGCTGCACCAAAAAGCAGCGGTTCCCACAATCAGTAACTCTGCTACTTCAGTGGTGGAGATACTTACCACCTCATCCCGGACGTCTGTGATGGTTTGAACTGAGGTCATGCATGCACACAGCCAAAGGTCACACAGTGAGGAGGCAGCAGAGGGATCCACCCAGATCCCTCTTCGCAAACCCAGACCCCCTTCCCATGGGACGGAGTGGGGCTCTAAGTAATAACATCATCTGAAGATAGTGTTTGTTTGAGCAAAACTGTAAATTTTCTGAGTTTTCTAAATATTAGGCAGATGAATGCACCTTTAATAATGAATGGACTTGTTACGTAAAACAAGCAGAAGCTAGTATTTCAACATGTTTAATGAGTTAATAAGGGATGATGACGTTAATAGTTTTCCAAAGTGGAAAGGAATGTTGTACAAACACACATTGCAGACTTCCAAGTTAATTGGGTGCACATTGCTCCAAAGAAACATGCACAGAAACTAATGACTATATCATCATATTTGGACAGCTGTATACATCTCGTGATGTACCCACATCTGCATGTGTACCATATACATCTGGTTTGCTACAATATAATCACCAGCACTAAACTAGGTGCAAAAGATGCGCTACCTTGTGCCGGTAACTGCAACTCATTGAATTGGCCCCAAGCGTTTGTGTCGAATGGTTGGATCAGGCTGTGGGGTAGATGTATGAAGCAGTGATATGGGATGAAAAGTGAGCCAGAGGAGGAGTGGCTCAGGGCAACCAATCAGGTGCTCTGTATCATTTTATAGATGTTACTTTAGTGATGATAGGTTGCCACGGGCCACTTCTCCTCTCTTCAAATACAAACTGTTGCATATGTATAATTGATAACACCAAAATATATATTGTACATTCTAACTTAAACCCAAATATACTTAGAACACCATCATAACCCCAATACATGGGATTGCATTGATAGATTTAAAATGTATAATAAATTAAAATATTTGACATTTGTCTGGCTGTTCTAAGATTATCCAGAAAGTGGTGGGCAACATGTACGTTATTTCTCCATAAAACATAGAAGATAAAACCATTGAGAAACATGAGGGTTAAAGCCTGGGTTATACATAGTAATTGCACTTGTAGATGTTAAACTGAGCTGTTTGGAGTAGTCCTTCGGGAGCCCTAATGGTCTGGGATTTACATACATCTCTGCTTGAACGCTATTGTAAAGTAAAGCCTTAAATCCTGGATTGCTGGATTGCTAGTTGTCCTCAAGGACTGGTTCAAGAACCTCTAATCTAGTAGTAGATCACTTCCAGCATAGCAGTAGGATGACTGAGCACCGAGGCAGCCTTAACCTTATTTATGACATCCAACTTTAGCATAGAGGAGTATCACAGAGATAATGGTACCAAGGCAACTAAAATGGTGCATGGCCTGCATCACAAAACGTACCAGGAAAGACTAAAGATCTTAATATGTATACTTTGGAGCAGAGAAGGGAAAGGGGGGACATGATAGAAACTTTCAGATATATCAAGGGTTTTAACAAGGTACAGGTGGGAGACATTCTTCACAGGAAGAGGAGCAGCAGAACACGAGGACATGCCCTGAAACTAGAGGGAGGAAGATTCAGGGGAAAGTTGAGGAAGAATTACTTCACAGAAAGAGTAGTAGACAAGTGGAATAGCCTCCCATCAGAGGTGGTAGAGGCAAATACAGTAGAACAATTTAAACATGCTTAGGATAAGCATATTGATATCCTTACAAAAAATAAGGATCAAATATGGTTTGAGGTAACATGTTTAACCCCTTGAGTGGTGGGTTTTGCTGGGGCAGGACAAACCTACCAGGGCAGGTTTATCCTGCCCCAGCAAAACCCACCTCACCTCAGCCGCCTGTCACATTGAGCAGTGACGTCGGCGGCAGGCTGGGGGATGCTTGCGGCTCGGGAGGACTCGGGTGCCTGAGCGCTCCCGAGTCCCCCCAGAGCCGCTCCGATACCCGAGCCTGCCGCCGACTTCATGAGTGACGGCCTGGCTGTCAGGTCAGGGGACCTCCGGCGCACCGATCGCCGGAGGTAAAGTGGCGGGGGGGGGGGGTTATTCAGAGGTGCTGCGCCAGTGGTGCACACCTGGACACCACTGGCGTACACCTATATTAGTGGTATGCCCGGAAATTTTCAGGGACAGCCCGCTGCGGCAGCGCAGCTGAGCCTGGAAAATTTCAGGGCATACCACACAAGGGGTTAAAAAAAGGGGCAGACTAGATGGGCCAAGTGGTTCTTATCTGCCATCAAATTCTATGTTTCTATGTTAATAATTTCAGGGAAAGGTTGGACAGAAAGAAAACTGGACGTGTCACTAAAATGACAATATGTTAAAAAGATATAAAGTAGAAAATAATACATTTGCAGCCCTGCACATGGGCTCAGTCGGCAGGGAGGGCATGCGTTCGCAGTGGCGGTATTAACCTGCTCACTGGGCTCTAAACACAAGCTGCACATCAAGCAGGTCTGAATTGGGCCCTTAGTAAAGGACGCTGTCATTATGCTTCTGTCATCATCTTCTGCTCCTCCACAGCCAACTTCAGAAACCTGAGCGCTCGGGAAGAAACCCCGGAACACATTCGCAGGACAGGTTCAGACCTGTTTGTTCGGGGCCGAATTCAGCTCTGTGCCCGATGGTGGGGGGTTTCCCCATGTGCATGCGCAAATATGCCCTTACACATTCGCCGGGGTGTTCGCTCCAGGAGGGGAGGGAGGGGCGGGCAGGGGGCGGCAGCAGGGGAACGCCCAAGAATTTTATGGGCATCCCCATGAAAGCGCTGTGCGTTCCCCTGGCGGCTCGATACCTGCTGGAGGCGGGCTGTTGATGTCACATGACGTAAGCGCCCGCTCCATTTTCTGCAGTGGACATAAAAGTACATTTAGACTGACTTGTGTTACCGAAGGGGAGAGAAGTCATTGGATGGTCGTCGACCCTCCAATGAATTATCTCTCTCCTGGCACAGGCGGCAGGGAGCGGGTGTTCGGTGGGGTGGCGGGAGGTGCTGACCTGTTCAGTAGGCTGCAAGTATATGCAGCCTAGCGAGCAGGTCTGAATTAGGCCTCCAGCAGGGCCAAAACAGATCTTACAGTTTTACTCACTGGGCCACATACAGATCTGGACAGAAATGTGGTGTATCTGTTCCTGCACCGTATGTACAGGTGTACGCATGTCTGCAGCAATCACATTCATATGCATGGTTTCCTGCCAGTGTGCGTACAGTCCAGTTCCACCTACTCAACCATGAATGTTCCATTCCAAAGCGAAAACGCACCAGGGGGGTTATTCTGATTCACTCGGAAAGGCACAATCACTCTCTAATGGACAAAACCATATATGCTGCAGGTGGGGCAGATGTACTGTAACGTGCAGAGAGAGTTAGATTTGGGTGGGGGGTGTACTTCAAACTGATATCTATATTGCAGTGTAAAAATAAAGCAGCCAGTATTTACCCTGCACAGAAACATTAAAACACCCAAATCTAACTCTCTCTGCACAAGTTACATCTGCCCCCCTGCAGTGCATATGGTTTTGTCCATTAGAGAGCCCCATTCCGAGCAATGTGAAAAAATCTTTAAAGTCAACAAAAATTCCATTTGTAATAATGACGTTCCCAGTTTTCCCAGTTTTCCATCACCCATAAAACTCTGGGTGTTCCCATGAGTGCTCCCCATCCACGCCGCCGACCGCACCCCCCCCCCCCCCACTCCACCCTCGCCACGGCCATTCACTCGCCACGGCTGCTCAATGTTGGGGTTTGCACATTTGCAGAAATGTGCTTGCCCGTGATGCAGAATTGGTCCCATGGTCCTCACGGCTCCCCAGCAGTCCAGCTTTAAGTAGACCCATCCTTAGACGCAAGAGAAAAAGGGTCCCATTTATCATTTCATATTTTCAGCTAATTCCCAGAAAACACCTATTTTCGGGGTTAGCTTAAGTGCAGCCGGTATGTATCCCGGAACGACCGCAGCAGGAATCTCAGATACATGCTGAGATCCCTTCTGTCCCACACGCAGCCACATCCCCCAAAGGTATCTATGGAGGATGTGATGCTGCACGGTTTTGGATATCTGGTCACACAATCACCACCATCTCAGGATGGCTACTTACTGCACTTCCGGGCGGAGTGGCAGCTGTGTGGTGCAGTCAGCAGGTAGCTATGGGTCCGCACTGACCCGCCAACACCCGGCCGAGCAGTTTGCAGGGACCGGTTCCTTTCGGAGCCCCTGTCCCTACATCTGCAGGGAGATGCATGCTGCGAATAGGAGCACATATTGCAATGCAATCCTGGGCAGTAAGATCCTGCCCAGATCACATTTTAAATAGGATTCTTAGTAAATGGCTCAGTCAGTTCCATTATACCATATGTGCACCAACAGGGATATACCTAAAATGTGGACTGTTAGGGTGCCATGATGATAAAAGAGGATATTAAAGCTAAAACACGTAATTTCATTAAATATGTGTTTTTTAAAGTGGTTAAACACTGGACTTTAGACATGACATTTACAGTGCACCTCTTCCCCTAATGCACACCAATGAACACTTCTAGTGTGATTCCAAATGAGTGGACTACAGGCATGCACCCAGAACCATGCTACAGTAGGTGCACCAGCCAAACAATAAAGCAATTTGCATCATAATACCCCTTTCACATCGCACCCAGGATTTGGACACAGGTCCGTCTCAGAAGCAACCCGGCATGTGCGAGGTGAAGCTCCCTGCAGCAATAAGCTGGGGGCAGGGCGGATCAGCCACGCATCATTGGGGCGGTAGAGGAGCCAGCACTTGGAGCTGATGCTGCCTCCTCTCTATAGTATAAATGGGACCTTGGTCCAGGGCCGCCAATATGGGGGTGCTGTGGGTACAGCTGTCCCGGACCCCGGCCTCTGGAAGGGCCAGGGCAGCTCAATTTGCCCACCGCAACCCCCCCCCCCCCGACTGCCTCCGCTGCGCTGAACAAAGCAGGTCCCAGAGCGCAGGCTTATTCAACCCAGGACTCATGTGGCCAAAATGCTGCACTGGCTTTTGAGCCAATCAGAGCTCACGTACCAGCAGCCAATCAGAGCAGTTGCCGGTATGCAAGCTCTGATTGGCTAACCAGTCGGTGCTGCATTATACATCCTAAATCCAGGACACATGAGCTATATGGTTGGTGAGAACTTTTGCCCATTTTAATGGATAATTGATCAATTTTTAACATTGAAGCTTTTATATTGTTGCTGGTGTAATTCACCTTTTAATATCTATTAGTTATTAAATATTGTGATAGACCAACCAATTTGGTTATTGATATTTGTATCAAATAGAGCTGCACATCTGCTTTTCTATCTTTTGTCAACCCAGGACACATGTGGCCAAAATGCTGCACTGGCTTTTGAGCCAATCAGAGCTCACGTACCAGCAGCCAATCAGAGCGGTTGCTGGTACGCGAGCTCTGATTGGCTCACCAGCCGGTGCTGCATTTTAATTGGCCGCCGGCATCCTGAGTTGAAAAAGCCTTTGCCCTGGGACCTCCGGGCTGCAGCTCAGCGGAAGAGGAGATGGGGGAGCAGGAGCCGGGTTATGATAAGTTAAGTGAGGAGGGGTGGGACTGGAAATGAGTCCCGGGCCCCAAAATTCCTGATGGTGGCCTGCCTGGGTCACTTCCCAGCAACCAGGGTCCAACCCGGGTAAAACCCTTCTTTTAACCCGGGTCAGAATGCCTGGAGGCTGGACCTGGGTTTTTTCAAATGGTGCTTTCACCCAGTACAGAGACCCGGTTGACCCAGCAACAACCCGGGTTATTTGTGCAATGAGAAAGGGGTATAAATGACTTGCAGGCCCAATATATCAATGATTGCATATCCAATGCTATCTGCTTGTTTTATATTATCTCCGAGGATTGCATTGCAATGTGCAACCACTTCTCCCGGAGGTTGTAATAAGCACAGGCAGGGTTGGGAGACCATACCAGCAATGTGCTCACTGAGCTGCAATATGATTTGGCACTTGATGTGCCGTTTTTACATGCAATAAATCATATGTGAAATATTGCATGTAATATCCCCCGGGGATCTGCAGCAGCAGCGGGCAGCACCAGCTCCCAGACGCCACTCCGACTCCACCGGCCGCACCCCGCTGCTGCACATAGGAGTGTACCGCTGGCACACACCTACAGATCGGACTGACACATTGCGGGTGCTAAAAAGCACCCGTGATCTGCCACTGATGGGTCTGATCCAATAGATTTAATGTGCAGCCCGTCCAACCTCCCCACTCCAGCCCAATGTGCACGGGACCGCGCATCAGGTCAGAGGGGATGTCAAACACATCCGATTTCATCTGATTTCTTGTCCTGATCTGTCTGTATCAGACAAAATCAGGCCAAGTGGGACAGGTGTATGGGCACCTTTAGTGTGAGGGGGTCCTGGGGATAGGGGACCTCTGCCGTGCGTTACACTGCTCCTGTATAAGGACACTTATCTATATACCAGGCAGAAAGACAGATTTACAATTTGCTTCATCTTCTTTAAAGAGTAGTGTTTTCTTGTTTGGTTTTAGATTTCTTTGGTAAAGTGTTGTCCTCTGTATGCAGCATGTCTCTGTACATGTCATTTATTCCAGTCCCTGCTCATGCTGGAGGAAACAGACACATACAAACTCTGACCAGGAGCTTACCCCAATATCTGAATGCTGTGAGGCAGCAATGCTAACCACTAAGCCACTGTGCTGCCAGATACATAGTTACAATAGGTTTCTTAAAAGTAAGAGATCCTTGGTGCAGAATTTGCTAATGAGCGGATGTGGATCATAGGGGGTTATTCTGGTTCACTCGCAAAGGCAAATTCTAACTCTCTCTGCACAAGTTGCATCTGCCCCACCTGCAGTGCATATGGTTTTGTCCATTAGAGAGTGAATTTGCCTTTGTGAGTGAAACAGAATAACCCCCATAGTGTTGACAGTTATTAGGTCAACAGTGTCTAGGTCTAGGTCGACGAGGTTGTTTTTTGTGTCAATTTGTAGTTTTCAGCACATAGACCTCAAATTAGTGAGCTGCATCCCCTCGCATGTTTCAGGCAAGAAGCACCGCTCCGCTACCACTGCGCTCGGCACATATTCCCAATCAGAGCCTACATGGATGATAAATTCTGAAGACAAAAATACATGTCGACCTTTTCAACTGTCGACTATTGCCATGTCAACCATTTCAGTATGTCGACCAATTTAATGCCTTAAACCAGGGGTAGCCAACCCTAGCCTACGAGAGCTACCAACAGGTCACATTTTCCAGACAACCTAGCTGCTGCACAGCTGCACTCATTAATCACTGACACATTTTAAAAGATCCACAGATGGAACTAATTAGCTCACTTGTGATTCTGTGAGGAGACCTGCAAAACATGCACTGTTGGTAGCTCTCGAGGACTAGGGTTGGCTACCCCAGCCTTAGACAGTATTGACCTTATGAGATGCCCATTTACTCCTTTACTACTACCACCCACCAACCTGAATGATTGTGTTCATGGAGACCATTGAGACTATATATGAGGGGTGGAGCCAGATCCACTATGGGACTCGGTTAGTGTGTGTGTGTGTGTGTGTGTCGGGGGGGGGGGGGGGGGGGAGCAATATTATTTACATACTATACTTAAAACATCAGATATTTGATCAAACATCCATGGTACAGACTTGTCGCAGGTTACATACACTTTACTGAATGTGCTAATTGCTTGATTTGATTGGTATCGCTGGTAATTACTAGATAATAAATCAGATATGGATGGATGCCATCTCCTTCAGCATTTTGGCGACTGAACAATAGGGATCTCTACTGGTGACCATAAATCATTTTACATTCAATAGCAGGACAGTATTAAAAGCTCCTTTAAGTGATGTATGGTAGGTGTGAAATGTTTGCCTCTTACAATATGATAGTTTGCATTATGGCCTTCATGTGTCCATTGCAATGAGGTGCAACATGTAGTGACACAAGGAGTATGGGCAATTTCCATGGAGGTGGACATAATGGGGGAAATGTACTAAGAATACAAATACAAATTGACATATTTTCAGGATAGTAAATCCTGAAAATACAAATACGCCTAAAAAAAAACATATTTTCTAATACGAATACGATTTTTTTAGGCGTATTTGGCTTATTCAATTTCCCCAATATGTTCTAGCTAAAAAGTTGTAAAGTTGTATTCAAAATAGTATTGTGGAAAAGGTTAAAATACAGTTTTTGACCATTAACAAATTTACCTTAGATGCATTATATGGTCACTGATGTATAGCGTCAGACTTCCGATAACAGCATCGCTTTATTTCTGTGTATATATCTATCTTTCATTCTTTCTTTCTATACCTCTATCTATCCATCTAATCTATCTATCTATGAATTATATTCTCACTGGTGTATTGCATCAGAATACTTAATACAGCATTGCTTTTTTATGTGACTTTATCTATCGATCTATCTATTGATCTATCTATTGATCTATCTATCTATCTGTTTGTCTATTTGTCTATTTTGTATTTCATCTAAATAATTAACCACTCGTCTGTAGCCTGATGAAAATGTCCTTGCGACATTGAAACGTTGCTGTATTAAACTGATGTTTTTACCTGCTCAAATGGAGTCTGACTGGAGTGCTGCACACCGGCTGTGTGTGTGTGTGTGTGTGTGTGTGTGTGTGTGTGTGTGTGTGTGTATATAGCTAGCAGAGAAATAAGGCGGCACTCCTACGTCTTGGAATAAATGTAGACAGAGACCTGTTACTTATCAACGTTTCGAGAATTTAATTCTCTTCATCAGGATCTCAAATCCTCATCCAAATTCTCGCAACGTTGATAAGTAACAGGTCTCTGTCTACATTTATTCCAACACGTAGGAGTGCCGCCTTATTTCTCTGCTGCATATTGGAACCCAGCTGGGGTTATATATACAAGATATATATATATATATATATATATATATATATATATATATATATATATAAACACAGACATCCACACATCCACAAGTACACACACACATGTATATATACACATACATACATACATACATACATACATACATACATACATACATACATACACACATACATACATACATACACATGTACATGCACACACATATTTACCTGTATAAATGCATAGATCAGACACACCTTTATATATACACAACACAAACACACCTGTATACTTACACAACATAGACAGGCCTGGGTATATGGACACCCTTACCTGGAGCTCTACCTCTTTTTTTTTAAACCAGAATACTAGTGTTCAGTGACAGCACCAGTACCAGTGACAGTACCAGTACCAGTGACAGTACCAGTACCAGTGACAGTGCCATTTGGACATTTCCATGTCTCTGTCACTAATTGCTGCGTTTCTTGACTGAGATCACACTTCCATCATCTGACTCATCTATGGAATATGATGTAAATGTCACTAGTGGGTTGTGTAAGATGATATGATATATTCCTGCGGCTTGTCAGTAAATGGATTATGCTATACCCCTAACCGGGCAGTCTTCCGTGGATCGCTCGGTTTATCACAGTACCCTGTTCCACAGCACGTTGTGGCCTTTATTCGGCCTCTTTTACTTTAATAGCGGAGCATGCAACCTATGAAATTACACAATGGTATATGCGACTTGTGGAAAAAGGTTTATTTTTATTTTTTACATAAATAAATAAATATTTGTAATGTACATAAACAATAGGTAACCAGACATATTATACAGACAACAGATCTTCAGGCATATTATTCACAGGGACCCAGGGACGGATTCGCCACTTTCCGCTACCTCATGGTTCAGCCAACAGTCAATTTAGAATTAAATACAAGATCTCTTCGACGACTGATCGGGAGTAGAGAGCACAGGGTATAAGAAGACCCCTCCTGGAGGAGTTTGGAACATTGAACACTGCAAAAACCTAAATACACTTTTATCGCTGAAGCGATAACTTTCGATTCACCAGTTCTTGGTAGATACAATTTATCATAAGAGTTCTGTACAGTCTGCGTTATGTATAGAGAAGCGTCTGCAAAGTCTCTCGGTGCGCCTCTGACTATGGGCTTGGGGAGAGATCTCTGTCTTCCTTCTCGGAGGATGAAGGGGACAGGACCAGTTCATCATCGTCCTCATCCTCCAGACACTTCGTGGACGGGAAGGATGAACATTTGCAGTTGTGGGAGCTGCTCCTGTGGGAGCTGCCCTTCCCTTCCTTCTTGTGCTTGACTCTTCTGTTCTGGAACCAGATCTTGACCTGTTTTTCTGAGAGGTTCAGGTAAGTGGCTATCTCAATGCGCCTGAGCCGGGACAGGTACATGTTGGAGGCAAATTCCCTCTCCAACTCCAGGAGCTGGGTGCTGGTGAAGGCTGTGCGCATCCGCTTACTGCTGGGTAGCTGGCTGGACGGGCTGTCTGCAGGGGAACAGATAAAAGGACAAAAAGTCAGTTAACTATAAAACGAAATAGGACAATGTCAGTCTGAGATCCCCCAGGTCACAGTGATGATGGCGCAGCAAGTGCGCTTGGGCTAGACGCCGCAAGTGCGAGTGAACTAGGCGCCGCAATTGCGCATTTGCGCTGATAATGCAACGCTACTGTGACTTTAATTGTTTATAATGAAGGGCTTAAGAAACTTTTTTAAAGAAGAAGCTCTTGATTATAGGCAATTCAATTATGCTTACAAGCTAAACAAGCGCTTATACAAAAGAACATCGATTATGTTAAATTAACGTTGTTAGGAGTCCTCTTACGCACATGCTTAAAGTTGTAATGCCAATAAAAAACCATACCTTAATAAGCGCAACTATAGTCCTACAGGTAACAAGTCAAACATGGCATACACAGAAATGACACTTGACTTACCGACAGAGATGCAGTGGAACTGCCTTAGGTCTGGCACTGGGTAGGAAGCCTGGTAGATGGCTGGATGGCCCAGATTCAGGGCAGAGGACCCTGAGTGTTGTCTCCCAATGGCTGTGGGGCAGTACTGAGAGCTGAAGGAGGAGAAGGACGCCTTGAGGAGAGGCATTCCTGGCGGAGGTGCATGGAGCTGGGATGCGGTAACGCACATTGGGCAGACGCACAACAGCCCGGCTTTGCGAGAGTGGCAGGAGCCAGCAGACAATCCGTGCAGGGGGTGAGAAGGGTGCACCGCATAGGGGAAGAGGGGTGGGCTGCTCTCAGCCTTCTTCTCGTTGCTCTCCCTGAGGATGAGGGAGTCCACTAGAAATGAGCGAGGCATGAGTGCAATGTGGTGCGCCCAGTCTTTTCCCTTCAGCGTGGTTGCTCAGTGCCCGGTTGCTGTCCCCAGAGTGGCTGTGGATAGGGGTCTGGTCTGCAGAGAGTGCTGTCCCCAGACTGATCAGGCTTCTTCTCGCTATAGAGTTCTGTTCCCGAACTGTGTAATTAGGACACAGTCTGCAGAGAGTGTTGTGTTGGCGTCTTGTCTCTGTAGAGTGCTGTCCCCAAAGCTGTGCAGTGCTGAGAGTCTCTAGAGAGTGCAGTCCCCAGGAGAGCTCAGAGCGCGCAGGGTGCTGGCCAGCAGTGTGGTGCTGAAACTACTCCCACAACTTATATAGCGTTCCTGCCATGTGATGGCTACGACAGGAGCGGCCAGCGCACTCAATAGTCTTTTTGTGCCCTTTCTCTTGGCATTCCCTCTGCACGCTTCTTCATTATTTCACTTGTTAACTAAATGAACTGCATAATGTACTCTATTATTGTCAGCCCCACCCAGGCCGTAGCAGGCGTCTCCCACCCTCATCTCCCCTCTCTGGGATTTATTTTCCTATTCCCTGGCTATTTAATATTCTTTTATCTCCCGGCGTTTTGCGCTGTTGAATATAAGCAGGTTCACCCCATTCCTGTCATATGAAAATACTGTTTGGTATTATTTAAACCGTGATAAAGGTCAGCCCCATTCACCATTATTCCGCTGCCACCTGTAGAATGGATCTGTGTGTTCCCATTACGTCTCCTGGTTTACTGCATTTTACTGGGTTCCTCTTTATTGCATTTATATACGTGTATTTGTATGTGTACGTGTATTTGTATTTGTATGTGGTATGTGTATATGTAATTGTATTTGTATGTGTATTTGTATGTGTATGTGTAATGTGTATGTGTATTTGTATGTGTATTTGTATGTGTATTTGTATGTGTTTGTGTGTGTGTGTGTGTGTGTGTGTGTGTGTGTGTGTGTGTGTGTGTGTGTGTGTTAAACAATGCATACACAAAGTTACATTTACAACATAATCATCTTGCTTTATTATCCTCCATAATTATCAAAAAATCTCAATGTATGTCCACAATAAATCAACTGCAAGTAAAGTATTTGAGTGCATTTAATTAACAATACATTATAATGGGATCCTATATGAAAAGTGCAAATGCCTAACTAAACGGGAATATAATAATAATAATAATAATAATAATAATAATAATAATAATAATAATAATAATTAGTATCTCTTTCTTTCTCTACATATCTATCTATCTCTATCTATCTATCTATCTATCTATCTGTCTATCTATCTGTCTCTATCTATCTATGTACTGCCTTCATTAAGATGTATAATGTGTATAAATATTATTAATTGATCAAATAACATAGAAATATGTTTTATTATCTAGGCAGAAACTCAAATCATGAAGATTATGCCTTAGTAATTCGTGTCATATATTCATTCAGGAATTATTAGTATAAATAAATGTGTTTAACAGGTAATACATATTAATATGATATGGACTATTAAGCCACACAAAGCCCCGGGCTCTGCATAATTGATGGAGTGAGTCTGAGAAGATGGATAAGCAGGGCAAGCAGGGGATAATATGATGATATTATGGGGGTTAGGGACATAAACCAATTCTGCACCTGCAGACCTCCCCACCCTCAGGCGAGGAACCAGTTGAGGCGCCCGAGGGGAAGGAGTTAACTCCCACTGAATGGGGTCCCCGGGCGAACCACTGGGAAGACTATCTAAAAAAAAAACATTTTTTTTCTTCTCTTCCAGCTTGGACCTTATTGAATGTCATTGAAGAAAGTTTTGAATGCGAGATAAAGAGCAGCGAATTAAAGTGTGTGACAGCAGAGGATAAGCAGAGACAAAGAGAACTCTGTCACACTTTGGGCAGGATCCGTGCACTTATTACCAAGTCCATGATAGAACGGAGTATTAGGAAGACATTTGTTTTGCCTTTACAGCCATTAGGGAGAAAACACTTCAAAGCTGATGGCACTTTCTACTGTGCTGCCTGACAATCCTGCCTGTTCTGTGGCATGGGCTCTGAGAAGGATTGTTCTGTAATTGTGCTGGGGACACTGGTGCAAGTGTGGGCACAACATTGCTGGCCGATGCTGGCGACATGCTGTGCCAATCATGTCCAGTCTGGGCTGGAGGTGTGACTGTAGCGTGAGGGGTTCAGTCCCCTCTATAGTGCAAACCCTATATGCTAGTCTATAGCGTCCCCAAATGATTAGCTGTGTTCCCCTTGTCCTGTTACTCTCATTACAGTCCCGATTTTCCTCAGCAGTACCAATGATCACGGATTGGCTATTCTGAGCAATTTCCAGACCAAACTGAGCCCCTGTTTTTCATATCCACATTATGTGATCCCTGGATCTGGTGGGTCCATACAATAAGTCAACTTTCATCCAACCATCCAATTAGTTTGTTGTCTGGAATTTAAAAAAAAATCGGGGAATCTGTGGGAGCAAATGTCAGTCAGCAATTTGCTCCCACACCCAGGAAAACGGACAAAAACGACCTTTCATTCACGTTATTTATCAAATCAGCTTGTTTTAAACAATTTCCCAAACTACTAACCCTTTACCTGCTGGTCAGATATCTGGAATAACCAATAGTATAAAACTGACTGAGATATTTGAACGTTTTCAGGAGTTCCCAGAGAGCGGAATGATGCAAATGCGATTAATATGCGTCAAACCTGCGCTGAATTAATCGCAGCAAAGCCTATTATTATCATAAGCAATCAATCACAATTAATATGCAAATAAGAAATAGAGAAATGAGTACATGACATATAAGATAAGCATGGCTTAAGTTGTATTATATAATAGTGCATTTCGGGTTACACACATGATACTGTATATAGTTAATCATAGTAATTGCGATCACACAGGTAGTAACACATGTGTAATACAGTAATACATAAATACCTACGGCAAGAAATATACCCAGAAATGACACCAGTGAAAACGGGTCAGTTTGAACCCCTGTACTGTACAGTGATCCTTGCCGGCGCTGGGACGGATGGAAAGATAGTTTTTTTGCACTTCTAACACGTACTGGAAATATCAAGTATTGAAGGTGCGAACACGGTTTTGTCTCCTCATCTTTCCATGATGAGAGCCTTGCAAACTGGCAGTGAGGGGTCAAATGCATGTATGTGCGATGTACGCACACAAAGGACAAGGAGTACTATTATTTAACCGTTTAGATGCATTAAACACGCTAGTATGAGGGAGTATATAGATATCAGCAACGGTATACATAGAAAATGTATAGATGTCTGTGTGGAAAGCTGATAAGTGTATATTAGCTGGGATACTAAAGAGTAGAATGTATTATATATTTATATATATATATATATATATATATATATATATATATATATATATATATATATATATATATATATATATATATATATATATATAAGCATATGATCTACTACATAGTTCTAAGCTGTTTGCAGAAGCCAAATATCAATATGACCGTGATTCATGATATTGTCAATGTATGGAAAGCCGAAGCAACAATTACACAAGTCACTCGAGGAAATCAGCTGTGGACGGTCCAAAATCCACTCTACTCGCTACATGACTGTGGTTGCCATGGTAGTAAAAGACATGGGGGACAATGTGCTAAGCATTGAAGAGAGAGATAAAGTGGTCTGAGATAAAAATGCAAACAGCTCCTAACTGCCATGTGCTGCCATATTACAGGGACTGGTTAGTACTTTATCACCGTCCACTTTATCTCTCTCCAATATGCACAGACCCTACAGTACTGAAATGTACACTAATAATAGCAGACTGAAGAAATATAGCAAATAAATAATAGTATATATCCCCATATTCTTCTTTCAGACTACCACAGCCATTTATTAATGGATAAATTATAATTAAGCAAAAAAATATATTTATTTTTTCATGGGCTTGGGGCTTGCAAATCCAGGTGCAAACACCGAGACCCCGGGGCTAGATCCCAGCTATGCCTTATACCGTGCGGCCTCTGCATCGTGACACTACGATACCGTGCAGCCTCTGCATCGTGACACTACGCCGCTACGAGGCAGCAATGCCTTGCACTGGGGACAGGTCTAGTAGCTTGCACAGTCCCAACGCGTGGGTGAGAAATTAACGCTTGCACCTTGTAAATACTGTAGTCTGCAGGGGCCTAACATTACATTAACCAGAACATCTGTGAGAGGGTTTACATCATTGATCCTTTTTTTTTGGACAGTGGCCCTTCTTATTTGTAAATGTAAATGGATTCTGCAGTGTAGCAATGGCAGGGCACAGAAGCAGATTCAGAATCAGAAGCAGTGTCAAAACCTTTAAGGAGTTTTTTTTTTTTTAAATAACATTTTATCATTGTACTAGATCTCATCTCATCCAAACCTATGCAATGCGATGAAATGAGATGTTGTATACAATAATTGTAACGTGTATTGATTTAGCTTAATTAATTATTTTTTAATTAATTATTTTGAAAACAAAATTTCCATTCAAGACATGCTCACCCAGGGATCTGGGTACTTATGTTGCTATTCCTATTCAAGAGAGTCTGGGGAGATGTATTAAACATTGTGAAGAGATACAGTTGAGAAAGATAAAGTACCAACAACATATCAGATCCTATAATTTTTCAAGCACAGCCCATACAAATGACATACAGAAGCAGACTGGTTGGTACTTTATATCTCCACTTTATCTCTCTCCATCATGTCTGATCCCCTTTGACGCCTGCATGTTTCCTTTTTCTAATATGGTTCCTGGCCAGCTGTACCTGCATTATTATTCTGAAGATATAGACATCATTATGATGGATTATATTTTATTGGTACAGCATCACTGATGTGTACAGCTCTTCTCAGAGAATATTGCAGCACTTACATCTGTCACAGCCACATTGGAATCCATTGTAATGTAGGGTACACACCAGGACGACCCACTCATGATGCACATCGCGAGCGGGTCGTCAGTGTCTTGTCCGACCCGCTCACGGTGACGCGGGGGGCACGACCCGCTCACGATGTGCACCGTGAGCGGGTCCGATCCGATGGCGACCCGCACCCGGCTGTATGGTCGTCATTGAGATCCTACCTGCAGCAGGTAGGATCTCAATAACGACCGACCGACCCGCGGGACCGCGCATCGGATCGGTATCGGTCCACAGCAGGTCAGAAAAGGGCCCAATCAGCACACAATCTACATCCAATTGATCGGAATTGGATCTAGATTGTGGGGATCGGGCCCTAGTCGTCCTGGTGTGTACCCAGCATAAGCCAATTAGTATACTAGTAAAATTGAAGAGAACATACAGACTCCACACATGTAAGCCAAATGTTACCGTACAAAATATAGGACACTGCTTAGGGAAAGTATACCCAATATATATTTCTGTAAATATTCATTAAAGCAATATGCAAAGGTAGTATGCAGACATCAACTCTTACATTTTAGTTTTTAAATGTATGTATTAATAAGCTTTATAGACCACAATAAGTATGAGTGGAGGAAGTACTGCAGATGTTACCTGTGGATGGGTCACCTCAAATGAAAACAGGAGATTCCAAAATATTACAGAAGGAACATGAGCTGAGATATTTCCAGGTGACAGGTAACAGCAAATGTGACAGGGTATATTTATTTAGTGGCGGTGTTTATGGTTTTTATTTATCATATATATATATATTTTATTTATCATATATATATATATATATATATATATATATATATATATATATATACAGTCCAGGATGTCCGGCACTCTGCTGTTTGTAAGCCAACGGTTCCGGTGCTCATCCCAAGGGATAACATGTATTTCAAGCGGTGGATGTCACTCGGAAATATAATGAAGAAGCAGACAACTGTCTTAAAGCCAACGTTTCAGGGCTGGTGCCCTTTTATCAAGTCTTGATAAAAGGGCACCAGCCCTGAAACGTTGGCTTTAAGACAGTTGTCTGCTTCTTCATTATATTTCCGAGTGACATCCACCGCTTGAAATATATATATATATATATATATATATATATATATATATATATATAGGCATAGGGGGGGGGGGGGGATCGGCACTCACCCTGCCAATGCAGCGGTGCTCCGGTGCCTGCTGTAGTAATAAATCATCTTAGGCAGTTGATAGCGGCACTCGGAGTCTGTTCTCAGTGTCAAAAATACATTTAATGGAAAAATTGGTGTAAGGTAAATCCCAACATTTCGGGCACTAAGACCCCTTTGTCAAGGTGCAGAACGAAGGGGTCTTAGCACCCCCGAAACATTGGGATTTAACTTGCACCAATTTTTCCATTAAATGTATTTATGTCAATCATAAATTAAGAGGGAAGGCCAGGAACAGAGCATTGTGTCCCTCCTGGAGCGGGTCATGTTGGGAGGTATGTATATCTAATATATATATATATATATATAGCTCACTCCCACGGCGGCACTCCAAGGACGAAATAAAAAGTCGACACACACTGTATGTGAACACATACAGTGTGTGTCGACTTTTTATTTCGTCCTTGGAGTGCCGCCGTGGGAGTGAGCTATGGATACCTGACCTTAGGTTTTTTTCTGGAAGGCACCAGGCAAGATAAAGCACAAAGCACTTTGGAGTGCCGGCCAGACGCCCGGTATATATATATATATATATATATATATATACATATTTATATATATATATATGTTTGCGTATATGTAACACCTTAATAACATTCGCTTTACAAACGCTTGCTGTCTGCATGTGGACACTTTCATTTGGAAACATGACTACTAAATCACTATAATGACTGCAATTAATTCTGACATACATCACACCCCCTGAAGAAGTCCATCCGGTGACGAAACTAGTTGGGCGTGCCAGAATCCTGACAAGTGTGGCTGTCCTGTCGGAGGCTCTCCAGCATATCCTGCGTATCCTGCGTGTGGTCGGTGTTGGAGGTTGAGATCTACTCGGCGTGGGTGCCGCATCCAGCGGTGTCCTCCTCGCAGTGTCCATCCATTCACCACGTTGATGTGCCGAATTACTTTTATTGCTGGCAAGCTGACAATTCCTTTACTCGATGTATGTGAGCATATATATTTTTCAGTAAAGTGTTACTTTTAAAATACTCACTGGTGCGCTTTTTCTCCTTTCTCTCTTGCAAATATATATATATATATATGTTTGCGTATATGTAACACCTTAATAACATTCGCTTTACAAACGCTTGCTGTCTGCATGTGGACACTTTCATTTGGAAACATCACTACTAAGTCACTATAATGATGGAAATTAATTCTGACATACATCGTAAACCTGTACACTCTCACAACCCACATACAGGGCCAATGTTAGGCATCGGAGCGCCCCAGGCGGGGAGGGGGGGCTCCCCGGCGCTCAATCACTCACCCGCTCCACACTGTGTTGCACCAGGGAGGGGGATGCTGGCCATCGCAACGCTCCCCAGGGTGGGGGGGCTTGCCGGGTCCATCGATTCGGCGCACGGCGCCGTGACGTACCGGGGGGGGGGCTTGCCGGGTGATGCGGGTTGCCGCGACGCTCCCCAGGGGGGGAGGGCGGCTTACTGTGTGATGCCCCGCGTCGCTCCATGGGGGGTGGGTGATGCAGCGGCTCCATGGGGTGGGGTGAATGGTGGCCGCAATCAGCACCGCTCACCTTCATCCAGGGGCGGGGAGGCAGCTTCAAAATGCCACCCTCAAGTGGTCGATGTCCTAGGCCAGTGGTGGCCAACCTGTGGCTCTTGAGCCTCATGCAGCTCTCCCCCTTGTAAAGTGCGGCTCCTGCTCCCACTGCTGCCCGCCGCCCACCGTCTGTCCCAGTCCCCCCTGCTGCCGGTTCCCTGAATGCATTCTCCTTCTGAGGGGAGGAGAGCGCGCATCGCGCATCTCTCCTACCCCTTACTGTGCATCCTTGTGACTGGGCCGTCTGCCAATCAGAGCTCGTGGGCCAGCAGCCAATCAGGAGCCGGCCAGCGAGCTTTGATTGGTGGGCGGCCCAGTCACAGGGAAATGAGGGGGAAGGAGACGCGCGGTGTGCTGTGCTCTCCTCCCATCGGTGACATGACAGGAGGACTGCAGGGGGACACCAGACTGTCCTCTCCCCACCTTGCAGCAGCAACAACGGTGAGTGCTGCTGCTGGGAAATTTGCACTGTCGGGGCATACCAGCTTTTTGGCACTGTGGGGTCATACCCGGCACCGCGTGGTGCATACCTGGCACCGTGGGGGGCATATGTATATATGGCACTGCACTATTGGAGGCATATTTGTATCATACCCACCCAAAGGGTCAAAATAGACTACGCCCCTTTTTTGGGCGCATGCGCCTTTGGCGCGCACATGATGTCAGCTCTTTAGCTTGACTACCGATATTTTTCGGCTCTTTACCTCTGACTGGTTGGCCACCCCTGCCCTAGGCAAATGCCTAAGGCTGCCTAGTGGTGGCGCCGGCCCTGCCCACATATATGTTTCATTCCTTTAAACCATGAATTATGACTTTCTTTCATTATGCGACTCAATGTCTACATCCATCAATGTTGATAGTTTTCAGCCTGCACATGTGTTTTCCCCAACTTAAAATTTAGGACATCATTATTTCATTATCCTCCAAAGCTCATCATTAATATATATTTGGATTTGTTAGTCGACGTGTGTCGTCAGGTACACTTGTGTGCTTTTACATCCCCTATGTTTTTCAATATAAATATTCAATAGTGTGTAAAGTGTAGGGACTCATGGAGGGGGAACAATGCCTTATGGATTTGGGGATTTCCAATGGACGTGGTTGACGAACACCTTCCCTATGTCGACATGTATTGTTCTTTATATCTACAACGTGTGTACATGTGTCATCAAACAAAAACACATTACATTTTTTTTTTGGGAGTTGCTATTTTTAATTTGCAAAATGTAATCATGTGTCATATTTCTTACAATAATATTAAACCCTGATGCAGTCTTACATTTTTAACTAAAAACAGGACACATTGGGGGGAATTTACTAAGGCAAATACGCCTAAAAAAATCGAATAGGTGTATTCATACTTTTGGCATTTACTATGCCAATAAAAACCAATTCATATTTGTATTGATGGCAAACTCATATTTGTATTTACAAATACGAATGTATACGCCATCGGAAAATATGAATCACCATTGAAAAGAATGGTGATTCCTTATTTACTAAGCGGCTGTATTTTCAATACGGACTGTAATTATCGGCAATTAGCTGGATACGGTCGCTAATTGCCGGTAAAATATGGCTGGAAAATACGCTTCATTTTCCAGCCGTATTTGGCAGAAGCCTGCACGGATCAGTCAGAAGGCTCACATAGCCAGTCCTGGTTAAAAAATCAGGGAACTAACTGAATAGGGGTTCCCTGTATTCTTTAAAACCAGTACCAGGCCCAAGGGCTAGTCTTGGTTCCCAAAATACGGGGGACAAAATGAGTAGGGGTCCCCAGTATTTTAAGAGCCAGCACCAGGCCCAACCAGCCAGCAGGGTAATGCCACAGCTGGGGGGAGATTTTTTATACAAGTCTCCCCGGCCAAAGCATTAATCCCCTGACCGGTCAGCCTGGGCAGGGGTCTTGGGGGAGTGGGCACCCCCCCAATGAAGGGGTCCCACCCTCCAGAATTTACCTACCCAGGCTGAAGCCTGGGGCTGTCCCCAGTACCCCTGGGCGACGGGTACCGGGCTGATAAATGGTGTAAGAGATAGAATATAACTATTGTATATTGTTGTGGAACTATGAGTCCCAGCAAGCCTCCCCTGCATGCAGGGACTTGGAGAACCACAAGTCCCAGCATGCGGGGCATTAAAGGGCCTGCTAAACTTGAAGTTCCACAGCAATATAAATAGTAAAATAAACACACACACCAGAATAATAAAACTTTATTATGTGCATAGCCCTTTCATACAGATACTTACCTATCTTGAGCCTATAGGTTGCCGTCCATCCGTCCATCCGTGCGTTCCTGAATAAATCCATAGGGGTGAAAGAAAAGGAATGAAGCTTCTAAGTAGCTGTATGGGCGCTGGAAAGGAGTGTTTTACAAGCATCTACCGCTGGGACTGAGTGGGTCCCACAATTTAACAACTGGAAAAAGAAAAAGGAAGGTAGCGCTGAAACCAATAAGGATTTTTTTGAATAAAAATTAACATTTAATGGTACACATACAATGGTAAAATCATATGATATTAGAATAAAATAATATAATAGTTAAAAACATATAAATACTGCCCTTGGAGCCACTTGATATAGATTTTTTATAGATTTTTTTTATTCTAATATCATATGAATTTACCATATGTATGTGTATGTGTACCATTAAATGTTAATTTTTATTCAAAAAATTCCTCATTGGTTTCAGAGCTACCTTCCTTTTTTTCTAAATCCATAGTGGTACATGTGGAAGGAAATTATACTCAAAAGGCTCCTCCGGTGTAGATCGTGTCCTTATCGTTCCATGTATCATCCCCGGGTCTTGGCAAAACCAAAAAACGCTAAACCCGAGCCACCAGCAGCCGCACGATGACTGTTTACATTGTGCGGCTCCTCCTCTCAAATGCCATTATTGACCGCAAGCGGCACAATCAGGAGCTGCTAGGCCACCAGGTGTCTGATTAGATTGCTTAGAAAAGGAGAATGGATCTCTCTGTGTGTATGCCCCCCCAGCGATGGCGATGCGCGGTCACGCGTGTCGCCATCGCCCACAGGGAAAGACAGTGCTTCCTGCTAATATAACAGGGGTTTGCCTATAAGCATAGGCGAAACCCCGCTGAGCACAGATCTCTCATCACACAGCGCGGGTGCTGAGCGGTTGTGCAGAGCTGTGTGCTGAGCAATCTTGCTTAACCCTTTGAGTGCCAAGTGAATTTGTCAAAATAGGTGTGAAAATTGGCAGGCAAATTTTTTTATTTTTTTTTATTATTCATCATAATGACCTGTACTGTTTCCCTTATATAGGAAATATAATCTTTTTTTACACATTTTTTTATTTGAATTTATATAACAAATGTGAGCGACGCTGGTATTTTAGCAGACATCTTGCATATCTCTCACAGAGATGTAGGCGCTCAAAGGGTTAAGCAAAATGCTAAGCACCACTGTCTCCCGTCTCCCTATGTGTATGGGGCTTTAGAGTTTAAATGTTCATTGTGGCAGCAGGAATATGCTGGGCCCACACTCTGTACCCATATAATTATACTTACCTCTCCACCATCTCTGGAGTCTCGCATTGGCTGGCACTTCAGAGCAGCAGAAATCACTGTGTGCGGTGCCCATTTTGCCAGTGATTTCAGCATGCACAGTGGAGTAGGCCCCAGGTACAAGGCGCAGCAGATACATTTCTGTGTTATAAAGAGTGAAAGGATTTGCATCACTCCACTGCGCATCTGTAGTTTATAACGCTGTATACAAACGGTGCAATATGAGCAACCAGTTTTGACTATATGGACAGAATTGGTAGAACACTTAGCACATATTCCACCATGGCCCTTATTCTGGTTCACTTGCAAAATATATTTCTTTCTCAAATGGACAAAACCATGTGCACTGCAGGTGGGGCATATTTAAAATGTGCAGAGAGAATTCGATTTGGGAGAGTTATTTTGTTTCTGTGCAGGGTAAATACTGGCTGCTTTATTTTTACACTGCAATATAGACCAAACCCAAATCAAATTTTTCTCCATATTGGTACATCTGCTCCACCTGGTTTTGTTCATTTGAGAAAGAATTTGCCTTTGCGAGTAAACCAGAATAAGGGTCCGTGTGTATAACACTTGTGTTGCCAATATGCAGCCTCGCGGGATTTGCATCCCAAAAAAAAAATAGATTGTGCAGGCAAGCCAATTGTGACCATACAGTCTAGTGTTCTAGTATAGTCAAAATCTTAAGGTACATACACACAGTGGGATTTTGGCTATGTAGAATGTAAGCAGGGCCCTCTTCCCTCATGTGCTTTTCCTTCTCTTACTTAAACCATCTTTGATGGCACCAAATCCTGTGGGTTTTCTGCCACAATGATATTAATTCCAGTGTCCTCTGCTGATGCAGCTATTATTATCTACCCTGTTCTTGTCCTCTATTGTATTCAACTGTAAGTCACTGTGTTCTTGTTTTGCTTATTCATTTCTTTATTGGGAGCTGCAGATCCCCTGTAGCGCCATATAAATAAAGGATAATAATAATAATTATAATGTATGATTTGGACTATATGATTTCCCTTGAACTCCCGAGAGCCCAGAAACCCCAGATATTGACGATGTACACTGCTATTTTGACTATGTTATGTAGCCCATATACTTGTGCAATTGGATGTGATGGGACACTGCAATGCGATGTCCTCTCGCATCCAATCGCATCTTATGGTGCCCAAGTGCTTTTTTTTCTATCATCCGATGTTGCATGCCACCTGCGAAGAGGGTTGGCGGCGGGCAGCAGTGTAGGGGAGTGGGCGTCAGAATTTGAAAAAACATCTCACAACACTGAGCTCTGATTGGCTGAGAGAGCTCAGCCAGTCAGAGGGATTACATTCAGGCAGCCGCTGATTGGCTGAGAGAGCCCTCTCAGCCAATCAGAGGCCGCCCAGTCTTTTGAAATGTTTTTTCAAATTCTGCTGCCCACCCACAGGGCTCCTGCCACCTGCTCCGCTACAGCACCGCCCGCCGATCGCATGGAGAGCAATCACGTGGTTAAAAACACATGCAATCGATCATGCAATTTGATAAATATTATGTGCAGCACATCAGATCTATCGACATGACTTTCTACCAGTGGGCCCATGCATCATGTCAGGTGACACATTCAACTTGCATACAATCGTCGATTTATCACACAGATGCGGTCAAAATCGGAGGATTGCATGCAATATCGCCCTAGTGTATGGGCACCATAAGATTTTGGCGACATAAAATTTTGTCTGAAACACGGTAACCTTTTCCATGTATTTGTTTGATCAGAGTAAAGAAAATGTTGCCTAAGATGTAGCTATGAGAGCATTGGAAGTTAATGGCAGGTGCAGAGATAATATTCACCCAGCTTCCCTGAAGTACGCAGGACACAGTCCAGCCGCAACAACATTGTCTGATTCTGGCTTTCACTTCACACAACCACAGAACAGAAACACAAACTTGTCATTTTTATGTGACACACACTTTTGTCTTTGTGCATCACACCTCACACCCAGCCCTCCTCTTCCCAGCCCACTTGCATGGGCGGCTAGATAGGGACAAAGCTTTAAAAGCTCATCAATACTAAAGACATCACAAAAGGGGTAGCTTGCTTTATCAGCTGCATTCACTGAGACTGGGTAGGAGAACCTTGTTGTGGGCATATAACCTCCCTCTACATGAGAAACCAGGACGTATTCTGTTCCACAACCACACCCACATATGCTGCAGGAGATGTTGGGGAGTTCATTAGGAATCGCTACGTGTTTTGTAGGAAATTCAGGAAATGAATACACTGGTTTTATGTGTTTGGGAAATGTTTTACAGAGATAATTTAATGATTGTTTTTATTATTATTATTATTATTATTATTATTACTATTTTTAGTATCCTGAAATTTAAGGGATATCTATCTATCTATCTATCTATCTATCTATTTATCCATCTATCTATCTATCTATCTATCTATCTTTTTGCATGTTTATGTGATGTATTATATCTTTTGTTCTATTGTTTTTTCTGGTTTACGTGACATATTATATACATTGCTGAATATATATATATATATATATATATATATCAATTCAATACTTGGTGTGACCACCCTTTGCCTTCAAAACAGCATAAATTCTTCTTGCTCAATCCTTCTGCCTCACCAGACATACTCAATGATGTTGATATCAGGGTTCTGTGGAGGCCATGACATGTAACAATATGGTTAAAAAATGGGCAGACGAGATGGGCCAAATGGTTCTCATCTGCCATCATATTCTATGTTCTATGCTTCCAGGTTCTTTATGCAGATAGTCCTTAATGACATTGACTGTATGTTTGGGGTCGTTGTCCTACTGCAGATTAAATCTGGTGTCCGTCAGATACCTCCATGATAGTGTTGCATGATGAATAAGTACTTGTGTGTATTACTCAGCATTAAGGACACCATTACTATTGACCAAATCCCCAAATCCATTTGCTGAAATGCAGCCCCAATATTGAACCTACACCATGCTTCTCTGTTGCTGGCAGAAACGCATGATTGTACTGTACCGCTCCCCAGCCATTCAGCATGCACACTGCCTTCTGTTACATCCATATACTCATCATCACAAGCATCTACTACCATTTTTTGTGGTTTCGTGCATATTGGAGTCGCTTGCACTTGTTTACACTTTGAAGGTTTGGCTTTTTGGCTGCAATTCTGCCATGAAGGCGAGAGGTCTTGGTCCCACTGGATTCTGACCAAGGGAGGTAAAAGGAAAAAAAAATAATAATAATTTTTGGGGGCACCCCTAAATCACAGAATTTTTTTTAGTAGGTTAATATCTGTTTAAGAACACATTTTTAATAGATATGCATTAAAAACAAAATTTAAGTGAAATCCTAGTAGCACGTCCCGTGATCAAGCTATTGGGAAACGTACGTTGGGATTGCCGGGTCACGTGGTGCACGGATGTGACCGACTTTCAGCAGGCGAGGAGGACGCAGGAGTTGCCCCAAGCAGCACAGACGGTCCCGATTTTGCGGCTTACTACGGCATTCCATACACGCCGCTTAGGACGCTGGACAACTGCTGGACACGTCCAGCGGATCTCTGTACCCACAGCGGCAGTCTGTATTTGTCCACTGTCATACGGCACAACCTATTCAAATTATAGGGTGCCACTGACGCTCTGTTCCTGCAATCATTGATACCACAGCTCCAATATAGGGTAATTACAGGAGTCTATTGCCCACTCCTACTGTGCATATCAAATAGCGCTGTACCTACATCAATCCTCTATATTGTAGAATAACAGTACATATACCAGCTGACAATCTGCTATACATTAATATATTGTTACTAACTGCTATTCAACTTTACCTTCCAGCCTGCTTGGAGATAAAAACAGTTCCCTTCATGGTACCTATGATTTTATACCTCACAATGTGCCTTATTTTGGTTCATTCTTTCTGACAAAATCCTTCTTAGATGGGCAAAACCATGTGCACTGCAGGTGGGGCAGATTTAACATGTACAGAGAGAATTAGATTTTGGTGGGGTTTTACTTCAAAGTGAGATATATATTGCAGTGTAAAAATAAAGCAGCCAGTATTTTCCCTGCACAGAAACAAAATTACTCACCCAAATCTAATTCTCTCTGCACATGTTACATCTGCCCCCCTGCAGTGCACATGGTTTTGCCCATCTAAGAAGGATTTTGTCAGAAAGAATGAACCAAAATAAGGCCCAATATTACCTATATATTGGTATATAAACAAAAATGAGGATCACAATATTGGTACACTGAAGGAAAACCATCTCCTACTATAATCTTCTATATTTTTGCAATACCTTTTTCAATTGAATAAACCAGTGCTACTAGGATTTCACTTAAATTTTGTTTTTAATGCATACTGTATCTATTAAAAATTTGTTCTTAAACAGGTATTAACCTACTAATAATTTTTCTAATGATTTAAGAGTGCCCCCAAAAAGAGTTTTCGGTACTTGTTTCCTATCTGGGCGCCCAGGTTTTCAACGTACGGCACCGTAATGAAATCGTATCGCATCGCATCGGAATCGGTACGCGATGATGTACGATGGCATACGATGTTATCCGATCCGATTTCATTTTAAATCGGATCGCATCGCATGCGGTGATGCGATCAACCCCGATTTTTACATTGGAATCAATGTTAAATGGTCCCTGAGACCCGATTTTACATTGATTTCAATTTAATAACCCCGCAAACCCACGATTTCTATAGGAAACCCCCCCCTGATGGTTTAAAATGCGCCTCTATTGTTAACGCCACCCCAGTATTGACGTCAACCCGAAGCGTGGCGAGCGCAGCGAGCCCCGCGAGGGGCGGCGGTACGCGTCCTCCGACTTTTTCATACCCCCACTATCCACGTCGGCGTGGAGTTGAGAATAGAATAGTGTGGCGAGCGCAGCGAGCCACCGAGCCCGAAGCGTGGCGAGCGCAGCGAGCCCCGCGAGGGGACGCGGATACCTGTGAAGCCCGCGAGGGGACACGGATACCTGTGAAGTATCCGCGTCCCCTCGCGGGGCTCGCTGCGCTCGCCACGCTTCGGGCTCGGTGGCTCGCTGCGCTCGCCACACTATTCTATTCTCAACTCCACGCCGACGTGGATAGTGGGGGTATGAAAAAGTCGGAGGACGCGTACCGCCGCCCCTCGCGGGGCTCGCTGCGCTCGCCACGCTTCGGGTTGACGTCAATACTGTGGTGGCGTTAACAATGGAGGCGCATTTTAAACCATCAGGGGGGGTTTCCTATATATCCTATGGGCCAACCATAAAAGCGGGAACGAAATCGGATCGCATCGCATCGCATCGTTCAATATCGTGTATGTGCATTTGTGGTATCCGATGCGATGCGATCCGATTTTCATACGGAGAATAGCATGGTGCGCAATTAACGTAGCGGGCGCCCAGATAGGAAACAAGTACCGAGTTTTCTTCTCTTTTCCTTTTATCTCCCTTGGTCATAAGAATACTATTTGACTAACTCAGGGGTGCACCACTGACAGTCACTTCACCAGGCACAAAACCCAACCACATTGGCTAAGTGTGTCCCATGACAAACATACCTTATAATAAGGTTTATGTCAGTTTTCACAGACTAACCTAACTATTTCTTGACATTTTTCGTGTAGTTTCATACCATTGACCAGTGAGGTGATACTCTCAAAAAACCCCTGTCCCACCCTTTTTTGGATATATCTCACTGGATTCTGCCAGTCCTGAGCTGACGTACTACTTGACACAGTAGCATAAGTTCCTCCCAGTTGCTCGGAGGCAAGATAAATATTGACGCCACACCACCACCCGGTGGTAGCGTGGCGTCTCATGCACAAAGGAGTGGTGCGGTGCGCAAGTGTGTCTTATGCAAAATAGTGTACACATTTGCCAGTGCTCCCTGTTACATACTGGCAAATGCCTCCATTTCAAACCTCCATTATCCACGCCAGCCCAGCGCAGCAAGCCCCACGAGGGGACGTGGTACACATCCTCCAGACCTGTTCATACCCCCACTATCCACGTGGAGTTGATTTTATAAAGTATGGCGAGCATAGTGCGCCGTTGAGCCCGAAGCGTGGCAAGCGCAGCTAGCCCCACGAGGGGACACGGAGTACACGTCAAGTAATACGCATCCCCTCACCATGCTTCAGGCTCATTTTACGTGTCCCCTCGCGGGGCTCACTGTGCTCGCCACACTTCAGGCTCAGTGGTTCGCTGCACTCGCCACACTTTATAAGATCAACTCCACACTGATGTGGATAGTGGGGATATGAACAGGTTGGGAGAACGCATACCACATCCCCTCGTGGGGCTCGCTGCGCTTGACACTCTTCGGTCTGGTGTGGATAGTGGGGGTGTTTTGCAACCATAACTGACACAATGTAGTAAGTGGTGACACAATGTAGTAAGTGGTGACACAATGTAGTAAGTGGTGACACAATGTAGTAAGTGGTGACACAATGTAGTAAGTGGTGATACAATGCTGTCTGACTACGCTAACTGCATAACACTGACTGACTACACTAACTAGGTAGCCGCGAACGTACTGACTATGCTGACTACACGCTAACTGCGTAACGCTAACTATGCTGGCTGCGGGAACACAACGCTGATACTGACAGGGATGCTGACTATGCTAACTACGCTAACTATGCTGGCTGTGGGAACACTACGCTGATACTGACAGGGATGCTGACTATGCTAACTACGCTAACTATGCTGGCTGTGGCTGATTTTGACAGGGACACTACACTGACTACGTAACTGCCGTGTCTAGTGAAACTACACACGTACCAATATTATAATTTCAAGTAGCTGTTAGCAGGCAACTATTGCTCATTGGCTCCAATTCATAGTTTAGAGCAGGCATGTCCAACGTTGGCCCTCTAGATGTTTTGAAACTACACATCCCAGCATGCTTTGCAATAGTTTTAGCATTCTCTAATAGCAAAACTGTGGCAAGCATGCTGGGATGTGTAGTTTCATAATGCCTGGTTTAGAGAATGGTTCCCATTTAATTAAATGCAGGTGATAACATACCTGTATCTGCAGTGTCTGTCTGCTTTATCAGCACCACAGTACTTGGGACAGCTCCCGCTATAAGACCATCTCCATGGCTTTCTTCTTCACATGGAGGAATAGCTGTCACTTTACTGGCTGTCAGTTTGTTTCCTTTTATTCACACCTTCTTTGACAGGGCTGGCTGACATCTCTTTACCTGATGAATCCAGCTTTCAGGCAACAACGGACATGACCCCATTTGTCCAATAGGTGCCTCTGACCTACTTTCAGGCATACATTCTATTTTATTTGCCTCCTAAACAATTCACTGTCAGGGAAATCTTCTCCTCTCTCCTCATGCAATCTTTAGGCCCATACACACTGTGCGACTGAGCTGAAAGCTGCTCAAAACACCAAATTTGAGTGGCTCAGTGTGTATGGCCCGGCGATGAGCGGTGATGCGCGCTCCCTCATCATCACCAGGAAAGCCTTTCATCTGCTGGTATTACCAGGCAGGGGGAAAGCCACATAGTGTGTATGCACTGAGTGGCTTCCCCCCCATCGATGATAGCGGTCATCGCTGTCCATACACGCTGGGCAGCACAAATGGACCTTTTGACTCATGTGGCTTTGCCACTCTGGGCCAGATGCACAAAGTTTCAAAAAGTGATGAAAGTGGAGAAGCTTGGTGCATCTGTGCATCTGCACCTTGCACACTTCCTTAACTTTGTCAGGTTACTTAACCCTTACCCTGCAGAAAGACAAAGACAATTTACTAAGATGTGTGTTCTACTTCACATGTGATGTTGCTGTGGGCAACCAATGAGATCCTGTCTTCTAGAATGTGCTAAATAAATAAGAAGTTGATTCTGATTGGTTGCCCATGGCAACATCACATGTGAAGTAGAATACACATCTTAGTAAATTTCCCCCAGAGTCTCTAGCCTACTTCTCCAACCTCTGATCACCAACTGACCTCACTGTCAGTCTCTCATGATGGTTTTATAAAGCTTCCATGGCCCAAACTCCTCCAAGTCTCTCTACTGTGTCCCATATCCATTGCAACCTCATCCTCCACGGTGTCCATGTTGACTATGTAGAGTAGACATTCGGGACATAAAACGTGTAAACTCATGTTGGCATTCTGTGATCGACCTAATGTATGTTGACCTTCATGTAGTCGAGAATATGACCCATACCCATTGGTAGATAGGTGAGGAGAAGTAGTCTGGACAGTAATAGACTTGCAGCAAAGAGCATAGGTCTAAAAACATAAAGTTAATATTTAATAATAAGTAACAACAATGTAAGTGTAACTATAATGACACCAGATGAACCAATTTACCAACTGACAACTGCTTTAGGCAGCTGCCTAGATTGGCAGGATCTGATGGGGGGGGGGGGGGACCACAAGTCTGATCACAAAATTAAGGATATAAGCAATGCATACTAAGCTGAGACACTTTGGCAAATTATGTCTCTATAGAGACCTTTGTCTAATCACAGCAAATGTTGTACCCCAGGGACGTGCGGTGAGGTAAATGGCTGAGTAGTCCCTGGCAAGTACCAGAGCCAGATTTGCACACAATACATGCCGGCATTATACACATGTGCACCAGTATACACTACTGGGGATTTCAATGAGTTTTGATAAGAGATGTGCAGAAAAGGTAGCCAGGTGAGGCACTGCCTCACCTGCCATAGGGCCAGATTCTCTAAGCTTCAAAAGTGATAAAATGGAGAGTGATCATGGACGTGAAGTCAGGGGAGGCAGGGGAGGCAGTGCTTCCCCTGTCAATTTGTTTTAAAATAATACAAAGAATATACCTATGACACATATTCTGTGTCATAAGCATTTTCTTTATATTATTTTACTAGTTTGAATTATTTAACCTAGTTTGGGAGGCACCGATAAGCGTGCCTCCCACACAGAACTGCAAGGGGATGAAGCGGGGGGCGGGGCTTGGGGCAGGGCTAAGCAGTGGGCTAAAAAGCCCATTAAAAATAACACTAAAAGCGGCACTTCTAGAAGTGCCTAATTGACAGGGGCTGCTGTGATTGGACAGCAGATCCAGCTGCTGTCCAATCACAGCAGCCCCTGTCATGTAAGCCGACAGTGCCGCGTTTGCTCCCTATGCTGTGACCTGTGCCGGCTCCCGAGTCCTGGTTCCCTGCCTGTGTGGCTGCTGCTCCCCTCTCCCCTGCCGCCTGCCCAGTGAGTATCATTTTTTTTTCGGGGGGGAAGAGGGGGACAAACGGGAGGGGATGGAGGTGGCAGCAGAGGACGGTTGCTGGCTGCTGCATGCGCCGGTGTCGGCGGTCAGGTGCGTGGGGGGGGGTACAGCGGGCGGGGACGGAGGTTTGCGGCAGGGGACGGGTGCTGGCTGCTGCTGGAGGAGGGGGACAGCGGGTGTCGGCGGCAGCCAGGAGGGGGGGGTTGCGGTGCGGTGGTGGCTGTGACAGTGCCTCTCCGTTCACAGCCACCGCCGCACGTCACTGAGAGTGATAAACAGCCAGCCACTCAGTTCCAACCTGCCATGTCACAGACTGTGTTTGAAAAATGTCAGGCAGGAGCTGATTGGCTGGCCCATAGACTTTTTACTCCAGAGTTTTGACTATAAAAATTAATACAATAATAAAAATAGCTGACATGCAGCATCCCAGCTTTCGGCATTCATTGGTCCATCCTGGTGTCCTGAATAGTTGGCCTGCAGCCTCCAAGCTTTCTGCATTCATCAGTCCATCCTGGTGTCCTGGATTGCTGTCTTGCAGCCTCCCAGCTTCCTGCATTCATCAATCCATCCCAGTGTGTTGAATAGCTGGCCTGAACTCTCCCAGCTTCCTGCATTCAATGGTTCATTCCCAGTGTTCTGAACAGCAGGCCTGCAATCTCCCAGCCTCCTGTATTTATCGGTTCAACCAGTATCAGATCCAAGGATGGAACATTGGCCCATGGCCCCTCTGTCATTTTTTTTTAAACAGTCTGCTACTGTCTCCATCGGATTGGCGAGTGCTGGCAGGCATTAAGACCTGTGGTTGCATTGCCAGTAGGACCCGCGGTGGCTCTATCGCAGGACCCAAAGGTGCTCCATAGGTAGGACCCACATCGGTTCCATTGGCGGGACCCATGGCTGCTCCATCCTCAGGATTCACCTCCACTCTATCAGGGGGCATGCCGCGGCTGTATCAGCAAGACCCACAGTGGCTGTATCAGATTCACTGCCCCAAAGACACACAACATGGTAATCTGGTTAAGGTGATGGCCTTATATTTTGTGGCCCCCCTGTCATTTTGTTCTGGATCATTCCTTGGGTTCAACACTGGGGTTCAGAATAGCTGGCCTGCATTCATCCAGCTTCCTACATTCATTGGATCAAACCTGATGTCCTAAATAAGTGGCCTGCATTCTCCTGGCTTTCTACCTTTACCAAGAACAGATGTAATTCCGGTACTCCAAAGTAGCTGGCCTGCATTCTGCAAGCTCTCTGTATCTATCTTGTACTGAGTAATCTCTGTGCTCTTTAATAGCTGGCCTGCATTCTCCCAGCTCTCTGCATCTATCTAGTACTGAAGTATCCCATTGCTCCTGAGTAGCTTGCCTGCATTCTCCCTGCTCTCGGAATCTATCTAGGACTGAAGTAACCCGGTGCTCCTGAGTAGCTAGCCTGAATTCTCCCTTCTCTCTGCATCTATCTAGTACTGTAGCATCCCATGCTCCTGCATCTCTTGTGCACATTAAATACCTTTTATTGTGAAAACACTATGCACCGTGGTCCATACACCATTTTATCACTTCTACTCTTTCCTGCGGCCATACCTCCGGTGATTCTCGAGAGTGTGTGTTACACTAATTGGGTGGCCATGTTGACTGTTGGGGTGAAATATAATAGGATGAGAGAATCAGAAAGTGAGACATTTGGTAAGAAATGTCCAGTTTTTTTAAGCGGCAATCATTTACACTGCAAAACCAGTTTGATTTTGCAGTGTAAAGGATTGTCGCTTTACAACTGGAGATTTCTTATCAAATCTCACTTTATGATTCTTTCACCCTATTACATTTCACCCCTATTGATTTTGACACCATTTAACTTTTTTATGTCGACATTTTGACCCATTCAACCTTTTGACCCTTTCAAACTATTGCATCTTGACCTGTTGGGTTGACCTGTCTGTCTTGGCACTGTTTATGTAATAATCCACACCTGACCCCACCCGGGTTGTAGTGTGCTGTAATGGGGGGGTGGGTGGAGAGTTAGGAGGACCCCTCTCACTCGCTGGTCTGCTTAGCAAAGAAAGGGATAAGACAGTCCAGCAGCATCTGCAGTGCTGGGCATTGTTCTTGTGTGATTAGGGGCATGGCCTATGGGTACTGAATTTCCTGTGAGGCCACGCCTCCTGTAGATAGGGTACAGGCATATCTTCAGTGTGCAGAAAAGCCATGATTTGTCTTTAGATATACATACCTCCCACCTTTTATTTTGTGTAATTGGGAAAAATGCCCAAAATTAGAGGATGTGGCCTTGCGGGCAGGGGGAATGACCTGTGATCACAGCACTTCCTGTGAGGCCATGCCCTTTTTTTATACCCTAAGGGGGCATGGCCAGTGCTCTAGGAGCTGCTGGCTATGCCGCGTTCCTCTCTTCAGTGAATAGATGCTGTGTTCATAGCGTCTATTCATTGCTATTCACCCCCCACTGCGGGACACTGTCGGCCCGGGTGGGACATGGGGCAGTCACAAAATATTGTGAGTGTCCCGTGGTAATCGGGACAGTTGGGAGATATGGGGATATGACAGTGTTGTCTGTTTCCAGCCCTGATATCACCCCTGTTCAAGACTGGAGATCAGAAACGCTATTGTACAAAATAACTTGTAACTTACAAGCGCAAATATAATTAATCAATGTTACAAAAATAGAAACTTCTGTAGTTCTATGTAGCTGCTGCATTCATGTGATTAGTATTTGTTTTATAAAGATCAGTGACCTGCCGACTGATTGCAAGTGCACGGCAGCTATCCAATCACAAGCTGACTATCATGTGTAGTAGCCCTGTGACAGCTCCTCAGAAATGATTATGGAGGGCTGGGTGGCTCACCAGCAGAGGTCGCCACTCTCCAGTAATTGTTTGAGATGAGACCCTGCAGATTTGAGTAATACAAAGAAGGGAGCTACACCAAATAGAAATGGGGTTCAAAATAAGTTATTTCATTGAACTCATTTAAGGGGATCAATCTCATTGTAAACAATAATAATTTGGAAGTGCATTTCTTTAACACAGATCACCCTGCTTACCTGTAAGCAGAAACATTTACTTGGAACTTCAATTCAAACTGCTGCAGAATTAAAGATCTACAATATGTTTGATGTCATGCGATTACTATGGCAGCCACAGTCACATGGCATTAGATGTTATTTCCCTGCAAGGAGCATCCAACTCTCTGTATTAGACTGTCTTTCAAACATATTGGTTATGTGAGGAGTGGAGCGTAATCAGTGTAGTTGCGGTTCTCCATTTTTATCATATTTTTGACTATCTGCTGTTACAAGTGACTTTTCCTTGAGCGGTGTTGCTGCTTGGCTAGCTGCAAGTTGTTGCCCTTCAGAAAACACAAAAAAAAAGTTTTTGGAGAGCTTTCATCATAAATTCACCATCGGTACCCTCATGCTTAAACCCTTAACACTTAACTATAACTTATCTACAAATAACGACACGGACACAAGTGCTGGCGTTTCAAATAACGAATGTCAAATTTATTTCGACAACTGACTAATGACTATAAATATTGGTGGCGGCACTAAAGAACGGTCAGATCAAAGAAAAAGGGGTGGGGTAGGATCACCATACCATTCACACACCGCTGGTGACCAACTCTCCCAGCCAACCACCCGGGTCGGTGGTGGCAGCCATCTTCCGTGCATAGAAGTATGGCTCGTGACAATCGATGCCTGGAGAGCTCACCCACTAACCTACACACATTCCATCTACACAATTGACCGTTCTTTACCGCCAAGCTAGGCCCTAAGCCGCAGCACCGCCACCAACCAGAAAATCCTAGCACCAGCACCTTAACCATAAAAATATATTGGCCAAAAACATTGCCACACCTTCCGAGCTTAAATGGACACCGTCCTCCCTGTAAAGCTCTTCCCTCCGGAAAATGATGCCATCATGGCGTATGACACCACCCCCATTTTCCAGCATATATCTTTCCACGGCTGCATTCACCTTCTTGCGGGAGCTATCAACCCGTGGGCAAGATCGCGCTGACCTCCATACACGCCTGGGAATCATGGCGGACCAGACTAGTTTACAAAATGGCCAGGCCTGCGCCACAATATGCAGATCCCGGATGATAAGGGACCGCAACTCCAGTGTCGAAGACTGTCCGACATCATTGCCACCTAAATGTACTATCAGCACTCTGGGGGTGCCAAATCTCCGCATTGCCCCCGACAGTTGCTCCCGCAATGCACACCAACGCATCCCTCTCACACCTAGCCACCGCACCGTCCTTGCTTCCGGATACATGCACACGTCTGAGGCCAAGGGTGACATTGAGGCCCAATGGACGAACGAATGCCCCAAGACCCACACGCTCCTGACATCCTGCCGACCTGCAACAGGTTACAATGATCACGACCAATACCAACAAATACAACTCGAACAATCATACAAGGGGAAGAGAAAAAGTTGTTTGGACCATGGCACCAGATCTTGAGGCACAAAACACACAAACCCCCGGAGTAATCTATCAAGTACGCCATGACAAATTAGAGATCAGCCGAATTGTGCCCCCGGGGGAAATGTGAACACACCTCAAGACCCCCACAGTAGGTTGACGAGTGCTTATGCATCCAGTGAACCATGATCCGGCAAAGTGACAGAGAGAGTTGGCCGAATGTACCTGCGAAAGACTGCGGAGCGCCATCGGCCCAGAGACTGAATCTCTGCGTCGGAGCGGCCCCCCGCAGCTGCAGACGTAGCAGCCCCGATCCGAAAGGAATGAGACCCAAACTCCTTTGGATCGAGGCCCAAGGCCCCCAGCGCCCGGCCCAGGACATGACAGAACTGGTATCTAGTAAGCGGGGACCCGTCTTCGTGCATCAACCATGCGCCCGGGCGGTCGGGGCGTACCGGTTGGAAGGCCAGTGCCAACTCCACCGGGCACGCCCCTTCCACTGCACATGGGAGCAGAGACAGCCACCGCCCCCTTCCAGCCTGATCGGTCTTGGACCGTCGCATATGACACAACACAGCATCCCCTTGGACCACCACATCGGTCACGTCCAAAGGCGACGGGGCAGACCTGGACGGTGCCACCAGCTCTCCGATCCTAAAGGCCCCGTGATATGCCATTGCGTATGCCAACCGGAATAGCAGCACCTCGTAACGAGGGTAGCATATTTCCCGGAGGGCGCCCAGCAGCGGTGGGAGCAGTGCGATATCGATCGGACGCCTTCGGTCAGATACTGCCGGAGTGGCCCGCTGCCAGCCCCTCAATGCCCTAGAAACCAAAAATGACTTAGACGGGTCAGCACGACCATACAGCGAAGAAAAGAACGAGACCCCAGACAATATCCGCCTAACCGCGGCAACAGAAAAATTAAGTGAATACATGTGCCAGACAAAGGCCAACATAGCCGCCCCAGGCGTCTTACCTGCCTGCTCGGAGGATAGCCTGAATTCCTCCCACTCATGCCACCCTGCTTGGTAGCATCGCAGAGTCCTGGGCGCGATGGCCCGCATGGCTAAACCCTCCATGCCGGCCTGATCATCTGCCAAACATAAGGGGGACAGGGTTCACCAATCACACTCGCATTTGGGGCCAAGGTACGAAACCGGGCCCAATCCCCCCTAGAGAGCGCATCAGCAATGGAATTCTCCACCCCAGGTACATGCTTCGCAACAAACTGGATGTTCAGCAGCAAGCAACGCAAAACTAAACGCGAAAGCAAGCGCAGCACTGGGATAGAGGACGATCCCTGACGATTTATCGCCTGTACCACCCCTAGATTGTCACACCAGAAAACTATGCAGGAATCCTTCAGGCTATCCCCCCATAGTTCAAGAGCTACCACTATGGGGAATAACTCCAGCAGTAGCAGATTTTTCGTAAGGCCTTCAGTCGCCCAGTCCACGGGCCATGGGGCGGCGCACCATGACCCGTGGAGGTATGCTCCAAAACCCGCTCCGCCAGCAGCATCCGTGAACAGTTCCAATTGAGCATTGCTACGCCGAGGGGCCGGCCATATCAGTACCCCATTGAAGTGCTCCAAAAAGGAGCTCCAAATCCGGAGATCCCTTTTTAATTCCGCAGATAATCGCACAAAATGCAACGGATGACGGATCCCGGCCATAGCGTGCTCGAGCTTTCTGCAGAAAACTCGTCCCATGGGGATCACCCTGCAAGCAAAGTGTAGTAATCCGAGCAGCGACTGCAGCTGGTGCAATCTAAGCTTGCCTGCGCACAAAGCCACCGAGACAGCCCCTTGTAGCCGTTCGAGCTTATCAAGGGGGAGCCTGCAGCAGCCGCATAACGTGTCGATCTCTATGCCCAGAAATGACAGACAAGTAACTGGTCCTTCGGTCTTTTCGGCGGCTATGGGCACCCCGAAAAAACCGAACAGCCTCTGTAACACCCCAAGTAGCGCTGCGCAACGCGGAGAACCAGCCGGTCCCACGCACAAAAAGTCGTCCAGATAATGCGCCAAACCCCGCTCACCCGACTCCCTCTGCGCGCACCAGTGCAAGAAAGTGCTAAATTGTTCGAAATAAGCGCAGGATATCGAACAGCCCATGGGCAAACACCTATCCACGTAATAACCCGTGGGTAGCCGAAAGCCCATGAAACGGAACGAGTCCGGGTGCAGCGGCATCAGCCTAAATGCCGATTCTATATCAATCTTTGCCAGCAACGCCCCTGCGCCGAAACTTCGCACAATGGCCAAAGCCTGCTCGAATGACTGATAAGTGACCCGGCACAACTCCTCGGGAATTGCGTCGTTCACCGATGAGCCCGGAGGGTGGGATAAGTGCTGGATAAGCCGAAACTTACCCGCCTCCTTTTTCGGGACCACCCCCACCGGGGAGAGCACAAGCTCCCCGACAGGGGGAGCCGCGAAAGGTCCCACCATCCTCCCCAAACCTACTTCCTTGGACACTTTCTCGAGAACTACCAGGGGCATTTCCATAGCTGACTTTAAATTCCTGGGGGACGCCGTGTTCACCAAGCCTCTAATAGGGAGGCGGAAGCCAACACGGAATCCCTCCTCCAGGAAAATTGCGCTGGGTCTATCCGGGTACTCGCTCAACCATCCGGTCATGCGATCCACCCGAATTGGGGAGGGGGCCTTACTGAGGAGCGGCCCCGGCACCGGGCCTGGGGGGAGCCCCTCCCTGCCTACCGCGGTTGCAATCCTTGACGGGGTGTGGACCCCAACAGCGGGCGCAGGCGTGTTTAAATCTGCAGCGCATCCCCAAGTTACAGCCGACCCCGTTAAAACCAAAGCATCTACCCGCGGGTGCTCCACCCGCGCCCCCTCGAAAGGGGGGAGTGGCCCGTCTAGCCACCACACCAGCCGCTGGCGGCGGAGGTGTAGGTGCAGGAGGGGGAGGGGGTGTTGGGGCGGAGGACACGGGCCTTTTCCCCACCCACAATTCCACATCTTTACACCCGAAGTCTATGACGGCGGACCCCGACTGTTTATGACGGAAATCCTCATCATAGGACTTCCATGCCGTGCCGCCATCTGACATGAACATTTCGTGTATCATGTGCATATAGCGCACCATGTTCATGTGCTCTTGCGGCCTGGTTTCAAGATAGCAGGCCGCAAACATGAACAGCCCTGACTGCCAGCGCTGATAAGTGCAATAAGCCGCCTCCCCTATGCCCCCTTTTCTCTTCGCCGCGCGATAGTCTTTTTCCGCCTGAGCAGTCATTGTGAAAAAACTCACGTATTTACCCTCGATGATCCGATCCCGCACGCTCTGCCGCAGACCCCTGCACACGGCTGTATAATCGCAGCGCACCACATTACCTTTGGGGTAAAGCGGGGAGCCAGAGCTCCCGCTGGTCGATCGCGAGTAGCGGCGTCTCCGTCTAGAATGTCTATGCCTACGCCGCGACCTACGACCCCCCTCCTCCCCCGACGTCACTGAATTGGACCCGGAAGAAGTGGATGTGTGTGACCTACGCCTGCGACGCTTAGCCTTACGTGCAGACCTACCTGATGGTTCTGCCACAGCGACCGCCAACGTCTGGGCCAACGGACTGGACGTGTCTCCGGAACCAACCTGCAGACCGGACGTCGATGCCTCTTCAGCCGTTGGGACTGCTGGTACTGCCGCCGACGGCACAGGAACCACACCTTGATGGAATGACACACCGGGAAGCTGCGCAGAGGAGCTACTCGCTGGCGGGGAGCGCTGCGAAGGCTGACTTAGCAGGGGGACTAATACTGAGACCAGTTGTCTCCACCTATCGTCCGCCTGCATAGCCTCAACCGGTGGCTGCGCCGGCATAGCCGACACCCCTGCCCCCGCGATGTTTGTGGGACCTGCTCCTCCCCCGAGCCTAGGCAGTAGCCTGGCCATCCTCAGCCGCTGTCTTCTGGCCGCCTGCAAATGGGCCCTAGCCCACGCGGTAGTAGGGGGTGGGGGGGGGTTCACCGCCTCCCCACTAACCCCTGAGCTTCCCCTAATCCTGGGCCCCACTCCTGCAGCACGGCCAGCAGGTGGAGCATTGCCCCTGCTTCCTTGGTTTGTGGACCCTAATCCCCCAGCTACACGCTTTGCCAGCAGGGGGATGCCAGAGGGGAGCCCTGCACCTCTCCCAGGGCCCCCCCCACGTGCTATGCCCCTGCAGGCCCGCCCCCTGCTGTTTGACTGGTTTGACGCCTGGCTTGTCCTTATTCCAGCCACGGGCCTAGCGCCCGCTGCTGCACGACTCCCAGCGCCGCTGGCATTAACATCTGCCCTGCTCCGCGCAGCACTGCTGCGAGCCCCCCTCCCGCTGCCTCCCCGTCTGGACGCCGTTGCCGGGGGCCCGCTCGCGCCGCTAGCGACGGAACCCCCAGCCGCGTCATCAGCGGGGGACGCGCGCCCACGTGTTGTACGCGCGGCTGCCGTCCCCGCTCTCCCAGCGCCCGCCGGACGCCTCTGACCACCCCGCCGGGAGCCTGGAGAAGCTCCGGCGGCGGGTGACACTCGCCCAGCGTTCCCAGCATCCGCCAATCGGGCGGGGGGACGGATCACGCGGGCAGGACGGGGCATACTACCGCTGACCGCGCGCTGCTAAGGTGAGAGGATAGGGAAAGACTGTTATAGCAAGAGGGACAGAATAGGTAGAGAAAGAAAGAATTTGGATTAGAGAGCCCTAAGCACTTAAATCAGGAGACAGGCAGAAATGCGACTCACCAGTCCCCAAAATTCTCCAAGAGAGGCTGAACTCCCTGGTCACAAGACCCTTCTAACCCTCTACTCCTCCCCTTGCACCCATTGGCTGCCAGACGCAGCATTGTCCCTTCATTAACTGTTTCCTATCCTGCAGCATGATAGCCCTTCGGTGATTTATGTCACCTCCTGCCTAATCAGCCATCGGTGTTACTTTAACTGTAACTGAGTCCTAAGCAGGGGCATTTTAAGAGAGGAGGGTGCAGCCTCCACCATACGGGTATCCTGTGTGAGTGCCTTTGAAGAGTATCACACTCACCGAGGCAGGGAAGGGAGCGGACAGGGGGTGGCATCAGGGGGAACGCCCAGTGTTTTATGGGCATCAGGGGAACACCCACTGAGAATGCAGGCGTGGAGTTGCCTCCTCGGGCGGCGGCTGATGTCACATGACCCTTTTATTTATGAAGTGGAGATGAAACATTTGCTGGTCAGAGACCATTGAATGATTCCTCTCCCCTTTGGCAGCATGCGAGGAGATCTGTTCTCGTACACAAAGGGGATACAGCCGGCATGGGCGCTGGGGAGGAGGGGGCAGGCGTTATGTGGGGTGGCACTGACTTGTCTGCACACTGCAGGTATACGCAGCCTAACAAACTGGTCTGAATCAGGCCCTTTATGTGCACGTGATCCTCTACATATGTATAGTGAAAGATACCTTTATGTGTTTTGGAACCCTCTATGTTACTGTGAGTTGGGTATGCTTGACAATACCATCGCTAGATATAAGAAAATACATCTTCATATTTATTGAAAGATACCTTTATATGCTTTGAAATCTTCTATACCAGCGTGAGTTGGGTACACCTGCCCAAATATTGTTTATTATTATTATTATTATTATTATTATTTATTTACATACTCATGTCATCCTGGAGCAGAAGCCTTGAATTATTAGTGGGTAAGATGCTCTTCATCGCCCACATCACTAGTGGAATATCTGGACAACTGGGGGTGAAGACTGTTCCATTATCTTTGAGACTCACTTCAAAGAAACCTTTATAGGTTTCCCATCACCCATATCACTGTGAGTAAGGGTGCGCCTTCCTTTTCATCCCAGATGTGAAAGATTCCATTATATGTTTAACATATCCCAGTGGTTCCCAAACTTTTTTGAATCATGGCTCCCTATAGTATATGAAATTTTGTTGTGCATCCCTAGGCCAAAAAAAGGTTATGGAGTAATTTAGAAAAATATATTAAATTAAGTTAATGGTGTTTATATATGTCATCCTTAGGGTCAGTTGTGTGATGAGTGAAAGGATATGCTTCTATTTGTCCAGATATTTTATAACTGGGCACCAGAACTGGTTTTGCCTATTTACATTGACCATAATAATTCTGAATTAGTCCTGGACCACCAAGCCAGGGCACCACTGCAGGGGTTCCGAGGCACCCCAGGGTGCCACGGCACACAGTTTGGGAACCACTGACATATCCTACAGTTTCCAGTGAGTGGGGTACGCCCATCTAATATCACAAGATAACTTCACGATCAGAACACAACATGTTATCACTTTTATAATCTCAAACACTTATATGTAAGTATATAAGTAAGCTTTATTTATATTTCGCACTTTCTCCAATAGGACTTAAGGCAAAGCGCAGATATCAAAACAAGGCACATAATACATAGGATTAAAAGAAAGCCTTGAGAGCACAGGTGACGGATGACTGACAGACAGTTGGGATGCCGACAGTCATTACACCGACGTCGGAATCCCGACGTCCATGACCCCCATAGAGGGACAATAGATTAGGTGGCGAGCGTAGAGAGCCCGCAAAGGGCTTTGTTGTGCTTCCCCCGCTGTCTGAGTCTGGGCAGTTGGGATTTCGATGACGGGCTAATGACTGTCGGAATCCCGACTGTCGGTGTGCTATACCACACCCAAGAGCACAGTAGGCACAATGTATTGTTGGTGCAGACATTTTGGATAATAACTTCCATGAATTGTGTATTACACCCTAACAAGGTACCAGGTGAGGCAGCCATCTTAGGCGCACTGCATAGAGTTACCCTGGGTGGAATTGGTTGCTGCTAGAAGAAATTACACAAAATGAGTGATTGTAGTGGAGAGTAGGGTCCCAATAAGACAGTCAGGTCCATGTATTTTTCATCCCATGCACAAGTGTACCAGATAAGGCAGCCATGTTGGGCGCACTACGAAGGTTACACTGTGGGAGTTGAGGAACATGCAGATATTGGAAAGTGGATGCTTGTGATATACAGTGTATGGAAATATCCACATGAAATCACATGTGTAGACATCCTGTCTGATCCGATACGCGATACCGAGTCGGGAGGTTGGACCATCTGCACATAAGATTTGCTAAATCTTATGTGCAGCTGGGTGGGGACATGGAGAAGTGGTGAGCGGGGGATGCTGGGAGCTGACCAGAGAGGCGAGCAGGGGAAGCTGGGCAGCAGGGCAGCGGACACAGATGCGGAGGGCAGGGGATGCCTGTGGAAAAGAGAAGAAGAGAGAAAATGTGCCAGCGCTGGCTGAATGATAACAAGACGGTTCTCTTTATAAAACAATAATGTTTTTGATAATAAAAGTATTAAATAATTTGCTACTTATGTAGTATCTGGACACCCAATTTTAAAATCGGGTCGGAAAATCGCATTGAATCGCATCGCATCCGATATTGCATCTGATATCGCATGCGATGCGATTTTCCATAGGATTCAATGTTAACATAGTCCTGTTCATTTCTCCACTATCCAAGTGGGCATAGAGTTGATTTTATATAGCGTGGCGAGCGCAGCGAGCCACTGAGCCCGAAGCGTGGCGAGGGGCCGCGGATTACTTAAAAAGTTTTACGCGTCCCCGTGCGGGGCTCGCTTCGCTCGCCGCGCTTCGGGCTCGGTGGCTCGCTACGCTATAGAAAATCAACTCTATGCCCACTTGGATAGTGGGGAAATGAACAGGACCTTGTTAACATTGAATCCTATGCAAAATCGCACCAAATCGTATCGCATGCGATTTGGATGCGATTCGATGCGATTTTGCCAAAAATCGCGTCGAATCGCATCTGATTGTATGCCTTAAGGTAAGGCATACAATCACAAAATCGGGCGTCCAGATACTACATAAGTACCAATAATTTTTATATACCACAATAAAAGATTATTAGTAATGTTAATTCAAACACAATAAAAATAAAATGAATAATGAATACTAGAACTGCATTTGTTGTATATTCACTTGTGGTAACACCGTTCAAACTGGATGATTGTTAAATGGATAAATATTACCATACATTGGCTGATGGGGTCTGGAAGGGATGGGATGATGTTAGTGTCCCACGTACAAATATGTGCCTCTCATTTCCTCCTCTGTGTACACTTGTAGAATCCCAAATTTTATAATGTCCTAGAACTTTGTAATCCACTTGATAAGCTGGTTAATCAGGAACAAGGCAGTAGCCCCAAATGCAATGTCCAGATAAGTGGTGATTCAATCTCAGGATATACAGCCAAGGAGAGTATAGTGCCAGTTGGTGGTGTGCCAGTGGGTGATTTGAGGGTGCTCATTGCGTTTCTCCGCATATATATAGCAATCCGACTTCCTCAGGTGCAAATGTGAACTGGCGAGGGGAACAGAGAGCAATCCCCTTCAACATGGCCCATTCCATTAGGTACAAAATGCTCTGTTTCTGGACTTCACAGCCAGTGGCAGTTACAGAGGTGGGACTGCACCACTGTGCAATATTCAAAAAGGGGAGCCACACCTACTGCCACCTCAAGCATCACTGTCATGGACTCACTGACAGTTAATGTGACCTCCACTCTTTGAATATTGGACTGTGCTGGAGTCCAACCTCTGTAACTGCCACTGGCAGGGAAGTCCAGGAACAGAGCATTTTGTACCTAATGGAATGGCTCATGTTGGAGGGTATCAGAGAGACAGGCAGGAGGAGCAGGGAGCCAAGCTGCCAGGTGCCATTTAGATGACCTGCAAAGTTGCAAATTTAGCAGGTTTGCGGGTCAACCTGAATCACCCCCCTTGATTCTACATTGAAAGGAACATACTGTATTGTATATGTTTTGTGTGTGTGTGTGTGTGTGTGTGTGTGTGTTATATATTTGGTAGCGCCTTGGCTGTTAATCCTTCAATCTTGTGTATTGCAATGTGGTGACATGTCTGGACAGACTTTATCTAAGGCAGTTTTAATTGTGTGCCAGTGCAGCAGGAATCATCAACTACCCAAATATCAGGGGTTATGTTCTTGTTGACAGTGGTTTCTTGCTCATTGCCAGGGGTTACATGTTTGTTGCCAGGAGTTGGCTGCTCATTGACAGGGGAAACTTGTTTGTTGCCAGAGGTTTCATGCATGTTCCCGGGGGGTTACCTGCTTGTTACCAGAGGTTACATGCTTTTTGCCAGAGGTTACATATACTCATGCCTGGGGTTTCTAGCTCATTACCTGGGGATACACACTCATTTGCAAGGGTTACTTGCTTGTTGCCAGGGGGTTTCTTGCTCATTGTTGGATTATATGCTTGTTGCCAAGGGGTTACATGCTCATTGCCAGGAGGGATGGGGGTTACATTGTCATTGCCAGGGGGTTACATGCTTGTTGCTAGGGGGTTACTGCTCAGAGCACTTCCAGTAGGACCTCTAGCACCTGACTCCTAGAAGGCGGTGCCATATTTGGAAGAATATTTGTTTTAGCAGATTTCATTTATTTATTTTATTTTAATAATGTATTATCAGTCTCTTATATAGCTCAGCAAATTCCGTTGTGCTCTGCCATCTGCATAGAATCTGCAAAGACCCGGTGCCCCCATGGCCTTGGTTCCGCCCCCCCCTCCCCCTAGTAGTGGAAAACCCACTCAGATGTATCAGAGCAGGTCCAGCTATATCAAAATTTTAGTTGGCTCACGGTCACGAGCCAATCATAGCTCATGGATCGGCAGCCAATCAGGAGCATGGTAGTTCCTGATTGGCTTTCGGACCTCGAGCTTCAATTGGTTCACTAGCTGCCTCCAATTATGAAATAGCAGCGGCCCTGCTCTGATACAGCCAGGTGGGTTGTCCAACGCTCTGCCCGGTTTTACCATGCATTTAATCTTGGAGAGAGGGAGGGTAGAGAAGAAGGGGTAATCACCCATGGCAATGAGCATGTAACCCCTGGCAAAGAGCATGCAACCCAGGTAAAGAGCATGCACACCCTGGCAAAGAGCATGTAACCCTGGTCAGGGCATTCAACCCCTGGCAAAGAGCAAGCAACCCCTGAAATTAAGCATGAAACCCCTGGCATCAAGCATAACACCCCTGGCATCAAGCAAGAAACCCCGGACATCAAGCAAGAAACCCATAGCAACGAGCATGTAGGAAAGCAGCACTTATGTGCCTGGCTCCTATACTTTCAATCTTGCTCCTAGATTTAAAAAAACTTGTCAAGCCCTGCTGCATATTTATTATTGTCAGTGGGCACCAGAAGGTCGACAGGCAGAAGGTTGACAGGGACTGAAGGTCGAAAGGGTCCTTAGGTCAACCGGTGGAAGGTCGACAAAAAAAAAAAAAAAACAGTGCCAACCCTCTGCATTGTCGGCCTTCCGCAGGTCGACCTAAGGACCCTGTCGACCTTCTGCCTGTTGACTTCCCGGTGTTGGCCTAAGAAGTGTCGACCTAACGACCGCATCCCGTAGTATAGTGGGGGGGGGGTGGGATTATCGTAGCAGAGAAATGATATATAATAAATAGGCCCCTATCTTTTTTCTTACTTCCCTCCCTAAATTCCTAGCTAATTACATTACATGTTAACTTTCTAAAGGCCCCCATACACTAGCCGATTTTGGTCCGATTTAGGCCAGATCAGTCGGATCTGGCTTAAATCGGACCAAAATCGGCTAGTTTTGATGTCCCCTCAGATCCGATGCGCGGTCCCGTGCGCATCGGATCTGCAGGGGGGGCTGGGAACGCTGCGGGGGACACAGGCGGCATAGAGCCGGGCGGGGGGAGCCGGGAGCTGTCAGCACTGAATAAAAAAAAAAAAAGCCCATACAATGAATGGACGGCCTGTGATTGGCTGAGCGCTCTCTCAGCCAGTCAGCAATTGGCTGAGAGAGCGCTCAGCCAATCACAGGCTGCCCATTCATTGTATACAGTAGGCTTTTTTTTCTAGCACTGACAGCTCCCGGCTCCCTCTGCCCGGCTCTATGCCGCCTGTGTCCCCCGCAGCGTCTGTGTCCCCCGCAGCGTCTGTGTCCCCGCAGCGTCCCCAGCCCCCCTGCTCCCACCAGCAGCCCCCCCTGCTCCCCGGGTTTTTTACATGTGATAAATCGAGACGATTTATCACATGTAAAAAATGGCACATCAAGTGCCAATCTAATCAAGCTCCCCCGGGGAGCAGCCGGGGAAGCTCAGGGGGAAGTCGGGAGCGACTTGTCCTAAGGACAAGTCGCCCTAGTGTATGGGGGCCTTAACCCACAGTACAGATGTGACAGTCAAAGGTCAGTGGCCACAGGACAAAGGTCAGAGATTCAGAAAAAAAATTACAGGACAGGTCCAAGAGAAAGGGGCTAGGATAGATGTGACAGGACCAAGAGGGACAGCGAAACTTGAGGGTGGTGAGCCCGGTTGCAAAATATATAATTTGGGCCCCCCTCCTCCCCCACCCCAACCCAAGTTCACAATATGAAACAGCAGTGGGTGACAGGGAGAGGCAGGGGGAGACTGAATGTGACAGGGAAAAACAGTGGGTGACAGGAAAGGGTGATAGGGGCAGCAGTGGGCTCCTTAGACCTCAGAGGTCCGTTGTGCACAGCATATGCTGCACCAATGGTAGTTCCGCCTCTGGCGCTAGGACAGGGGCGACAGGGTCCGTACAGAGATGATATGGACAGTACAGTTGGGCCAGAACAGAAGTGACAGAATTAAGACAGAGTGGAGAGGAACAGGACAGTGGAAACAGAGTCAGGGCACAACAGATGGGACAGGAGAGAGGGGTGCTATAGACAGGACAGAGAGGACTGGGCTAGTACAGAGATGACAGGGACTGTACAGTGTGGCCCGGAGAGAAGTTGTCACAGAAGAGGAATTTGATAAAGTCGTGTGGTGTTCAGTCGGACTAGACTTCTCCTGAGTCCGGTGTGGTGTTGTGTTCTTCGTTTTTCATTTTGCCAAGTCCCCTGGGTGCTACTTGGACCGAAAAGGATGCGATCTATGGCGGAGGACCCTTGTATGGTTTCCCTGCACAGGTACTCCCATATGGATATCTACAGGACAAGGGGACCGATCTACTATCAAGATATTAGATCTGTATGAATGGGCTCCGAATGTAATCAAGTTTTATTTTTCAGGTGTCAGTGTGTATTTATTTAACTGTTGGACCCAACAGTTTATTTCTAATTTTTTTACACATTTATTCAGCCCGGTGACCACTGTAGGGATCCTGGGGGTCCCCACTTCCCCAGGATCCCTGCTCAGACTGACTGGTCAGGATGTTAATGCTTTGGCCGGGGGGCCAAAAGTCATCCCCCGGCTGTGGCATTACCCTGCTGGCTGGTTGGGACTGGTGCTGGTTCACAAAATACGGGGGGCCCCTATTCACTTGCCAAGTGGAGGGGGTCTCCAGGAAACCAGAACGCCCCCCCCCCCCCCCCCCCAGTAAGTTTGCTGTGATATTTTGTTCAGTATAGCAGGTGCCCGGTGTGACATTAATGATGGCACAGAGATAGGAAGAATCTTGGGGGTGTAGCTATACAGTACCTTCAAAATGTACCAATAAGGCAAAGCAATGCCTAGTGATCCATGTTCGCCAGCAGGTTATTATCTTGTAATAATCGTGATACATATCTAGAAATACATGCGATAGCCACTGTTTAATAACCTTGCATTCACTGCCAAGCTTTCTTATTGGTTGCTAAATTTCTTTTCAACATGGTATTAACTCACCTACATGCACTTCAAAGAGTCCTTCTCATTCAGCGCATTTGGAGTTTGTGTGTTGCGTTACCCATTTGGACACAAGGAAAACACATGCACCGCCTAGATCTAAACAATGGTCACATATGTCTCTTGACCAGAAGGACGCAAAACATTTGATTTGGTTAAGTCGAATGTGGATTAACTTCTTCGGTAATCAATCTTCTAATATGAAGAAGAATGCCGGGATCTACATTAAAAGTTCATGCCTGTCTCCATTAACTTCATTTAGTTATTAGACTTTCCACTAATTAAGACTGGTTCCCACCAGTAACTGCAAAAGATCCCCCCATCTCTTTCATTGTATTTGTTTCTGCACTCCTAAATTACTTTTGATCTCCATACTGATTGAATTAGCTTTGTGGGCTTCAGCTCAAATCTTGGGGAAATTATCTAAAAATCATGAAATCAATTCCATTACGCTGCTTTACTCTTTTATGTTCCGGCCTCATAGAGGGATGGCTAAACAAGTACAGGCCCTATGAAAGTGTGCGGCCCAGGATTGCTTGCCAGCCTTGCATTGCCTTTGAGAACCATCTGGGTCAATTTCCTTCGAAGTTAATGAAATGCAAATATACATTCCAGCAGTTCTTCAGCTGCAGGCTGCCCAGCTCATTAGCATGACAGTGGCTGAGAGATGAGGCCTGACCCTGTGCACTTCCCCTCAATCTCATTAAGTTGTAACTCTATCGTGGCCACATTCATAGTGTCTATTGACGCTGAAAGGCATCTTTATCCTAAACTAGCTAAATTCACAATCAATGGAGGTTTTTTTTTTTCTATTTACAAGACTGTCGCTCTTCTGTACCCACATGAAAGTGAAAATTTCATGTCTGGGTGTCAATGACTTCCAAAGTTTCAAAAAACTTGTGAAAAATGTGTACTGTTTTTACTTATGAATGTAAAACAAGCCATACTTGCCTTTAAGCACTACAGTATACTTTCCAGATTTGCACTTAAGAGAACAATTAAATTATAGTCGATGTACGCACATGCCCAAGAATTATGGTACACCAGCCTCACTTATTTTCCTATGCAAGAATATGGGGTGACTTTGACCACTGGTGATGTTGACCAATAGAATTTGATGGACATATGAAATTGAATCCCCCACCACATGTACTAAGCCTGAGGTAGCCAACTCCAGTCCTCGAGAGCTACCAACAGTTAATGTTTTTCAGATCTCCTCACAGAACCACAAGTGAAGGCATTAGCTCCACCTGTGGATCTTTTAAAATGAGTTAGTTAGTAATGAGTGCACCTGTGCCGCAACTAGGTTGAAAAGGTGAACTGTTGGTAGCTCTCGAGGACTGGAGTTGGCTACCACTGTACTAAGCATTGGAAAGTGACAAAATGGAGAGAAGGTGCCAGCCAATCATCTTCTAAATGCCATGTTGCAGGCTGATTGGTTGTTAGTTTATGGCTGAGATAGAATCGCAGACAATTTAAGTGGCCCGGGGAAAAAGTTGCACAAAGTTGGATACTATAATGTCAGACTTTTTCATGGAAACCGGCCAATGTAATGGTGAACTTCTTTAATGCTCCAAATGTGAATCAGATCTAACTTCTCATGGCATTTGAATGCAACAGCTGCACAGAGTGAGGGAAAATCACCATTGGCACCCAAAAGTAACATGATTGAAGCACTGCACACTATGTATTAACCCCAGTACTCCATTTTGTCCTTTGAAAGGTAGTAGGCATTTTTGTCAGCAGGAGTCAGTGGTTTGTTATAGAGAGAGTGAGCTTGGTTTGTAGTTTGGAGGTGTTGCAAAGTGTTGGAACAGACATGGCACCCAGTTCCAACACCCAGTTCCAACACAGAGTTTTCAGAGAGAGTAGGAGCCAGTTTTCAGAGAGAGTAGGATCCTGGTGGAGTAGGAGGAGGAAGCCATGTCCCAGCAGCAGCCGGGGTCTGACACAGAGGCAGAAGAGGGTGAGGAAGAGGAGGTATTGGAGAATGCTGTGGATGACACTGAGAGGAGGCTGCTGCATCTGCACCTGGTAAGACCAGGTTAGGCCGCAATGTGAGTATTTCATATCAAGAAAACTGTGCCCTGGTCCATGCCATGGTGCAGGTTTATCCATGCCTGCTGGGTGCCTAGACATACAAGACTCCTGAAGCAGGTCATGTGGAGGATGGTCCTAGATGCAGTCAACACTGTCATCCACTGCCATTAAGAAGAGTAACAGTGACATCAAACGCATACCGAAGTCGAGGATGGCTGAGGAGGACCACTTGAGTCGCAGGACAAGCTACACCGGTTCACTACACAAAGTTCAAGGAGCAGTTGAAGCCAAGGAGGGCATGTAGTGAACACGGACTGCCCAGTGTCTCTACCTCATCCTAGTGAGTAAATCTAAAAATGTTCCATTTTAACCCTAATAATTTCTTCTGTGTGCTATGTGCGGATTTGAATACACCAACCACTTGGCCAATTATACATTATATAAAGGTACATTTATGACTGCATAATGCATCATGAAAATGTGCTTTTAAAGAATAATTTTTTTGCCACATGACTAAATAATGTGGTTTTATTGTCGCCAAAGCGGCTGTGTATCAACATACGTCTCCACTGAAGAGGTGGTAGCAAGAGACAGACGGACATGAGGTTGGTAAGTGAGGTTTAAAAAAACACACACACATTACACACATATTAAGGCCTGTAACCATAACATTTATACATTTGTGCCAACCCCATAAGTGACTTTTTGGCTGTAGCCTTCTTTAAAATGATCTGTAAAGTAGTTCATGCTGATGCACTTTTGTGCAGTCTTTTTTGAATTATTGTAGGGTGTTGTATGTATTATTCTCCATTACAAGTGTTTATTTTTTTATTTTTTTATCCTTTGCAGGTCCTTCTCATGTGCCATCACCAGTGTCTGGGCTGGCCATTTGCAGGACTGGTGGCCAGATCATCATCCTCAATTCACAACCTTAACATGACCAAAAATCACAAAACAAATAGACCAGGTCCAGCCTGGTGCGGTCCATCAGTGTGATCTGTGCACGGTTCTGTCCAAAAAAGTGTCAACACTTAAAATAAAATAACGTGCCCCCCCCAGCATAACCAGTCCCAGGCTCACCGAGCCGGTCCTTGTTCCCCAAATATATGGGGGGGGGGGGTGTGGGGTTCCCCGGTATTAAAGAAACCAGCACCGGGCTCTTGGACCGGTCCTGGTTCCAAAAATAGGGGGGACATAAAAATGGGGGTCCCCATATTTTGGATCCAGCAACAGGCTCCAACAGTCAGTGTTGTCATGACACAGCCGGGGATACTTTCTACACAAGGTCAGTAGGGCAGGTAAGTTTGTGAGAATGTAATTGCAGTGTAAAAAGGGGCGCTTATTAAAGTTTTATAGCTCTGGTTGTGTGTCTCCATATTTCGGGTGCCGGACGGGTTCTCAACAGTCGGGATCCCGACAGTCATTTACCCGACGTTGGGATCCTGACTGTCAAAACGCCAACAGCCGGGTGCCCAACGGCCACCCACTATTTTCCCTCATGGGGGTCCACGACCCCCATAGAGGGAGAATAGAATAGGTAGCTCGCATAGCAAGCCACCATGCCCACAGCGTGGCGAGTGCAGCGAGCCCGCAAGGGGCTTTTTTGCGCTCACCATGCTGTCTGAGTACAGGCAGTCGGAATCCCGACATCGGGCTAATGACTGTCGGGATCCCGACTGTCGGAGTCCCATACCACACCCCCTTTTCTCCACATTCTTTTTACAGGTAAACTAGGAAACTCATTAATGCAGGGTCTTGTAGTTCTCCTGTATAAAGCAATGTGATTTTATCTATTTTTTACACTCATCAGCCCATTTCCCACTGCCCAGGGGGGCCGGGGACAGCACAGTGGTGTAAAAATCATGCCACAGACCCCGCGGTGGCTTGAGGGAGCCAGCACTGGTGTGGCCTGCGAGGTGCACTGCAAACACTGGTGCAGTAATGGTCTGCTGAGAATGAGGCAGAGTGCCCGCACCCTGACAGTCGGCTCCTGCAAGGAGAACCACCCTTCCCCTCAGCCAGGGACGCGTTAGCGGTCGCATGACCCGGGCACCGGATGTGAGGGAGGCATAGTGATTGTGTCCCCAGCCCATATGGGATGTAGAGGCAGATCAGGGGAAAGCCGGAGCCGCATCCACAGAAAGGGAGGTCAGCAGCAGTGCGTTGAACCGGAGCACTGAGTTACAGCTGCCGCCGGGAGTCTCAGGGTGCGGGCAGGATGAAGGTGCGGGGACAGTGTTTGCCTGCATTCATTTCTGTGTGGTGGGTTATTTATTTATAATTTATGCGTGTATGCATGTGTGTATGTGTGATATACTGCACTATGTGTGACTGGTGAGTTGTGTGTGTGTGATGCACTATGTATATGAGTGCAATAAGGGACCTCCCCTCCCCCAAGTAAATTCTGCATTTGGCCTATACATTTTTTATTACTTATACATTTTGTGGGGGGAGGGTGCGGTGTGTGTGCATATGGGGCATCTCATATGAACTTATGCCTCTGACCTGGCGGCGTGTATCATGCGGCTCCTGCAACATGGTAGTACTCCTATTGGTTAAAGCTATACACAGCAGTCAATAGGCAACGAGCATGTATCTCCTTGCAATGTGCATATAACTACATGTAACACCTGGCAATGAGCATGTCATCGCATGTAACCCCTGGCAATGAGATATAAACTCCAGTGGCGTAACTAGCTCTATACAGCTTGCAGAGATGCAGTGCACAAGGGGGAGCAGCGGCCACAGTGGAAGGACAGCGTGAAGTGTGGAAGGGGGAATGGCAGGCAGGGAGAAAGTGGGAGGAGCTTTCTGGCTGTCTGTGTGAGGATGCTCATTGACACGCTCCATGGGCGGGTCATGGGGCGGGTCACTGAGCGTCCTCACACAGATAGAGACGGAAAAGTGACGTCTGAGTATTGGCTGCTGCAGCACAGCTCACAGAGACAGAACTGCTGCTGCCTCTGGCTCCGTGACCCAGTGCCCTGGTGGCGCCGGCTTCCCCCGCCACTGCTAGGGCTGCAAAGCCCTAGCTACGCCACTGATAAACTCTTGGCAACAAGCTAGTAATCCCTGGCAATAAGAAAAAAGCCACTGGGAACAAGCATGTATGTAAAAATGTTTTATAATTAATGTGGGGGGGGGGGTTTGCCAGAGACTTTTTTGGATGGGGGCACAAAAATTCAAGTTATGCCATTGGGACAGCACCGGACTTCAGCGCTGGATGGGGGACCCATGGGGGGTTCTGACTCCCCCAGGGACCCCATCCAGGGGGACCTTTTATAAAAAGTTGGGGGATACTTTTTATAAAAGGGCATCACACCGCTGGCTGTTGGAGCCCGGTGCCGGCTTCAGAAATATGGGGGACCCCTATCCTTTTTGTCCCCCCGTATTTTTGGAACCAGGACCAGTCCAAAAGCTCAGTGCTGGTTTTAGAAATACGGGGAACACCTACACATTTTGTCGTTTCCCCCCCCCGTATTTTTGGAACCAGGACCGGCTCAATGCGGCTGGTTTTAATCAGGAGGGGGGACCCCAGGCTGTTGTATTTTAATTAATACAAAAACCACACATTACCATGTGTAAAAAAAATCGCACATGTGTAATAAATCATTTCCATGACCAAAATTTGCATGCGAATTCCGACTTTGACTATAAAATCGCACCCTATTACTTTAGCAAACACAAATTTGCACATTTTAAACATTCAAATTAGTACGAATACAGAACCTTACTGAAAGTTGCACCTTATTACATTTCGCCCTATATGTTATAGACGATCGAAGAACCAATAAGATGCTTGGAGACAGAAAGGCTGCAGAACAGGCATGTCCAAACTATGGCCCTCCAGCTGTTGGGAAACTACACATCCCAGCATGCCTTGCCGTAGTTTTAGCATTCCCTAATAGCAAAACTTTGGCAAGGCATGATGGGACTTGTAGTTTCACAACAGCTGGAGGGCCACAGTTTGGATATGCCTGCTGTAGAAGATTAGGTGGATCCTGGAGTATAAGTAGTGAGAGACAGAGTAAAAGGTATAGTCCCTAAAAGGGGTGTGGAGAGAGCACCACGTATCAGAGACACCAACTTCCAAGCAATGTTTAGTGAGAGATCTAGAAAGGGGACATGTCTATAGGTGGGTCTGGGGGGTAGATCTGTCTAAATCAGGGTCAAGGATACAGTTAAAGTCCCCACCTAGAAACAGGTGGGTACAAGTTTTTATGTCGACCGTGTCAAGGTAGACAGTCAAAAGGTCAAACACTATTGGTCGACAGTCAAACGGTCAACACATGAAAAAGATCGACATGCACTAGGTTGACATGGCCAAAAGGCAGATACAAGCAAAAGCTATATATGAAAAAGGTCAACTTGGAAAAAGGTCGACATGAGTTTTAAAAAAAAATTTTAGGTGTCTATGTTGACTTAGGTCAACATGGACATCGTATACGTGTACCAATATAAAATCATGAAAATCTCATGGCGGCCCTTTCTCCATGTCAACCTTTTTCATGTGTCAACCTTCTGACTGTTGACCAATAGAGGTCAACCTTTTGACTGTCTACCTACAAACTGTTGACCTAACGACTGCATCTCAAACAGGTAACCCAAACCACGCTTATGGAGTATACAAAAAAAATATTTAGTCTAGGGACATAAATATTGGCAATCATGACAAAATATCATTGGTTACCTAAATAAAGGGGCTCACCCTATATTATAATATTACATATCCTCAGGGTCAGTTATGTGCTGAGCAACAGTTTGGCAGCCACCAACACTGGATTTACCTATAACATTGATGTTAAATTATTTGATTTGGTCCTGGACCACCAACCCGTGGCACCTCTGCATGTGCCCCGCCGCACGTCAGGATGCCGGGGCACCCAGTTTGGTAACCACTGGAATTTGATATATTTTGAAGAATGTGCTCATCCTTTTAAATATTTCTTACTGAAATGATATTTATTTTTACTGACAGATGTGTTTGGTATCAGACTGCATGACAAATCCAATAGTAAGATGTCAACAAGAGGTTGCAAATTATTTATAATGATAGGAGCTTGTTGTGTGCATTTATAGATCTGTTTTATATTTCATGAAGGCTATTTAATAGCAAGGTAAAAAGGTTTCAGTTATGTGATTTAACCTATACCACAAGTAGAGGCTGATATGTTTCCCTAGAGCAGGCTTGTAAGACCTTTAGGGCTATTTCACACGCTCCGGCTCCTGCCGGGCGGCGAAACTCCGCACAGCCAAGAAGCTGTGCCGCACTGAGAAGTTTACAATGGAGGGGATGGCCACAACTCGGCAGCCGTCCCTTCCAGTGGTGGCATCCGGCTGCAACCGGGCGCTGGGCCATGGTCGTCCTGTGTGAATGGACACAATCGTGTCCATTATTAACTTCTGTGTACGGCACGGCTTTCGGCCGTTCGTGGGTTTCGCAGCCCGGCAGGAGCCGGAGCTTGTGAAATAGCCCTTAGGGTTGGCATTCTGTTATTTTGATTCAAGTTGTTGACAAATTGTCATGAGTATTTCGAATCACGTTGGCCTGTAGAGTTCAAAGGTCATTACCAGCATGGAAAGATACTGGAGCTCCATACACCAGACCAATGATGACCAGACATTATTGGCCATGCGATCAGTTCAGAATTATTCCCCATGTGCCATCTTGAATGGAGTGTAAAGTTAGTAAATCTGTAATTAAACATAAAACAATGCCAGTTAGTGGCTATTTAAGTATTGTTATAAATTGCCTATCATCAGTGGAGGGCTTACAACCAATCAATGGAAATAATAAAATTAGGCAAGGGGGGAAGTGAGGATGGACATAACTGCTGTTAGTATCTGATTGGTTGCCCATAGCAACATCCCATCTGAAATAGAATTCCCATCTTAGTAAATTTCCCCTCAAGTGTGCGACGAAAGCTGCATACAGCAACTGTTTGGTTGGTTTATGGAACTGTCCAAAAGGAACCAATCCCATAAACGTGGGGCCTTTTTCTAGTTCACTCTTTCTGACAAAATCCTTCTTAGATGGACAAAACCATGTGCACTGCAGGGGGGCAGATGTAACATGTGCAGAGAGAATTAGATTTGGGTGAGTTATTTGTTTCTGTGCAGGGTAAATACTGGCTGCTTTATTTTTACACTGCAATATAGATCTCACTTTGAAGAAAAATCCCACCCAAATCTAATTCTCTCTGCACAAGTAAAATCTGCCCCACCTGCAGTGCACATGGTTACATCCATCTAAGAAGGATTTTGTCAGAAAGAGTGAACTAGAATAAGGCCCATAGTTATGAATAGAGACAGGATTATATGCATTTGCATATTTGCATATGAATTCGCATATTTTGCCCATTCTCACTTGTTATTGCATATTTTACCCAAAATCTAGTAATGGTGCATATTTTAGGACCCACCACCTTTCCACCCACGAATCACAGCACTGATTTGCCCTCCTGCTGGCCAGATAGTGGTAGAGTGTGCAGGCCGGGCCAATATGTGAGCAGTGTGGGTCAGTCAGTCGGAGCGGGTTATGCCACAAAGCTCCTGAACCTTTGCCTGCCCCTGGCCTGGGACTTTGCGCCAAGAGAGAGACTTCTGCAGTAGAGGAGGTGGGCGGAAGGATTGAGAAATCACGCGGCGTGTAGGAAACTCCGGGTCACAGTGAGTATGCGGTGCAGGGAGAAAGCCTTCCACTGCGCCGCTTTCACATGCTATGCTGACATTTGATCCATCTGCGCTGGAGATGAGGGCCCGTGTAGTTGATGCAAGAAGAGCCTAGGATGCTGGAGTCTGCTGTAGCAGCCAGGAAGAAAAAAAATCCTGTGTACAGCACTAGACATCTGCAGATGCTGTGGGCCTATTTTTGAGGTTTATTTGCAACTAATAGGATGCGGATTTTTAAATAAATAAGTTAAAAATGACTTTTTTTTCCAATATTTAATGTAGCATATTTTAACACTTTTCATGCATATTTTAAGTATTTTTCATGCATATTTGCATGCATATTTCAAGCTTTTTATATTGCATATAGTCCGGTCTCTAGTTATGAACAACGCAGTATCATGGACTCTGCACAAGGGCCCTTATTCTGGTCCATTCCCATGGACCAGAATCTTCGCAAGGTCATCGATGGTTGCGTATGCACATGCGCAGGGTCGTTTCTGTGCATGTGCATACGCCGGGTGCATGCTGTCATGCCAAACAGGTTGTTCGCTGGGCACACGCACACGCGGGGGAGAGGGGGGGGGGGCTGACAGGCCAGCTCATTTGAATATGGGAATGCCCAGCGTTTCATAGGTGGGTGTTCTCATGCTAATGATCCAATGACGTGGGCTCATGCTAATGGGCCAATGACGTGGGTGCAGGGACAAGGCAGCATTTCTATGTGTGTTCCTTTGCCATCATTTGATGGACGCCGATCATCGAATGATGTGAGAGGGTCCACCAAGGCTGGGAATGGATGTTACTGTGTCACCATTCGCAAGGTGGGGTTTCGTGACTCACAAGGCTGTGGATTTGCAGCCTTGCGAATCAACCAGAATAACCCCCAATATCCCTTTGGGGCTAATTCATCTTGGTTGGCTACTTAGAGATGATTGAACGGCTGTGCATGCATTCCTTATGCAACGTGAATGCGCGAGGGTGGTTATGGATCCTAAACGGAATGCGGGCTGGAATTTGACTGACAGGAAGCCGGTATTTGGGGGCGTGGCCAGGAGTTTCTGTGACACCACTGCCACCTGCTTCATCAGTTTGGTGCAGCCACACGACCTTCAGTGTACGGAGTTTTATTTTGTTGACAGGTGACATTTTATTTGCAGGTGCCTCAATAAGCTTGTCTCTCTGGGGCATCCACAGACCTTAATCTGACCCCCGCACCCAAGGCTACAAATGGATGTTTATGGTGAACATCCATTCACAGCATGCATCCATTCACATGGTCAGAGGAGCGATCGAATCAGAGTAAGGCTCATAATGCCATAAAGTTATGCCTCTTGCACAATATAAGTAATGACCTTATACATATAGGCTCTGATTCTGGATGGTTTGCAAATGCAAACTCCTTCTTTAATGGTCAAAACCATGTGCACTGCAGGTGGGGCTGATGTAACATGTGCAGAGAGAGTTAGATTTGGGTGGGGTGTGTTCAAACTGAAATCTAAATTGTAGTGTAAGAATAAAGCAGCCAGTATTTACCCTGCACAGAAACAAAATAACTCACCCAAATCTAACTCTCTCTGCACATGTTACATCTGCCCCCCTGCAGTGCACATGGTTTTGACCAATAAAGAAAAAGTTTGGGTACTTGTTTCCTAGCACGGTGCCACCGACTTTAATTGTATGCCATTGGGTCCGAAAAATCAGGTTGATCGCATCGCATGCAACCAAATCGCATGCGATGCGACCGACCCGATTTTTACGTTGGACCCAATGTTAAATGCCCCCAGACCCCATTTTTAATTGTATACCCACCCTAATGGTTAATTATATGTCAACCCCCCCCCCCCCATTGTTAACGCCACCCCACGATGAACGCCAACCCGAAGCGCGGTGAGCGCAGCGAGTCCGCGAGGGGCGGCGGTATGCGTCCTCCGACCTTTTCATACCCCCACTATCCATGTCGGCGTGGAGTTGATTTTATATAGTGTGTGGCGAGCGTAGCGAGCCACCAAGCCCGAAGTGTGGCGAGCGCAGCGAGCCCTGCGTGGGGACGCGCATTACTTAACAGGTATTGCGCATCCCCTCACGGGGTTCGCTGCGCTCGCCACGCTTCGGGCTCGCGACCCCACTATATAAAATCAACTCCACACCGACGTGGATAGTGGGGGTATGAAAAGGTCGGAGGACGCGTACCGCCTCTCCTCGGCGGCTCGTTGCGCTCGCCACGTTTTGGGTTGGCGTTCATCGTGGGGTGCCGTTAACAATAGGGGGGCTTTTGACATATAATTAACCATTAGGGTGGGTATACAATCAAAAATCGGGTATGGGGGGCCATTTAAAATTGGTTCCTATGTAAAATCGGGTCCATCACATTGGTCGCATCGCATGCCACTATAATTGGCATGCGATGGACCCGAATTTTCAATTGTCGGGAAAGCTCTTAAAAAGACCGAAATCGGGTCAGTCGGGGCCCATCGCATACCTTAAGTTAAGGTATGCGATGGGACCCGACAGGCGCCGTGCTAGGAAACAAGTACCAAAGTTTGTTTTGCAAACCAACCAGAATCACCCCCATAATGCCACACAGTAATTCCAGTTAAACACATTTGTAATGTCCTCATACACATAAGGGCCGATTCAGACCTGTATGCACAGGTCCGAATTCTGCCCCATCTCCGTTCGTAAAATGAGTTCACAGGCAGGAGTTGGTCTCTGTCTGTGGTCGGCCCAGCTTGGTGGGCGCGCCCATGGAAACGCTGGCGGACACCTGTGACTGCAGTTGTGCCTCTGCCTGCTTGGGGCGGGCAGATGATGTCACATGATGTCAGTATAGGCCGACTCTTCTTTACGGTCAGAGAAGAAATCATTTGATGGGGAGTAACCATCAAATGATTTTTCCTCTGTGCAGACACATGCAAACGGATAAGTAAGCGTACACATCCGCTTGCATCGTGGGGAATTGGGCAGCAGGGTGGGCGTGCATTCGGTGGGCGGTCTTTACCTGCACGCTATATATGAATATGCGAATATACGCAGTGTAGCAAGCAGGTCTGAATTACCCCCATAATACCATGCTTTAACAGCAACCCTTATACACAGTGGCGGAACTCCCGGAGGCAATGGAGTCATTTGCCGCCGGGCCCGAAGGGGGCACTGACTCCATTGCCTCCTGGCTGATGGGTGGCTTAGGGAATGGACTTAATGTGACTAATATTAAGTCCGTTCCCTAAGCCACCCACCATGCGAGAGCTGTCACTGTAACGCCAGTGCCCCAACCTGACAAGCTCACAGCTCTGCTAGCTAGCTGGGCCGGGCGTCTGCTGCGCTGTATGTTGTTACGTAAGCAGCTCGCCCGGCTCCTCTCATTTCTCTGTGCAGCTGCACAGATTCCGGCGGCTCCAGCGCTGTGTGCTGATGATGTCACCACTGTGCCGCGCGACCAGTCAGCCAGCGGCAGCCATGCAGGAGCCTGGCTACTGTAGATAAGTGTAGCAGGCTGCTGACTGGGTTAGGAGATCCTTTTCCTTCTGGCCAGTCCCAGATGGACAGGAGATGAAGGGCTCTGAAGTTACGCTCTCCAGAGAAAATAGACAGTTTTAAACTGTTCCAGAACTGAGGCTCTACACCAGCAGCTTTCCCCTGATTGAAGCCCACAGCCAAGCTACGGTGCACTGGACACAGTGTGAGTAACCCAAACCCCAGCTCATTGCCATACATACATAATTAATCATTGTTTTACCTATATGTGTTTTGGCAGTTTTATTGCATGTTTCCAAGCGGTTTCTTGCTTGTTGCCAGGGGGTTTCTGGCCCGTTCACAGCGCACTAGCGCTCCTGAAATATTACACTTCAAGGTAGTTCTGTACGCACTACCTTCCCTTACAGATGTCACCTTCAAGGCAGCGGACATTTTTTGGGGGGACGTTTTATTTTCTGCTAATTCCGTGATATAAAAATCTAGACAACCAACTTCATGCATTGCTGCTAATACGATTATTTTTACGACAGTAACGTCCTTGTGTGTGGTTTTGTGTGTGTAAATATATATATTAAAGTCGGGGGGGGGGGGGGGGCACCAACATTCATCTTGCCTCCGGGTGCCTGGGATGAACTTACGCCACTGCTTATACACATAATGCCCCTTACACATTTTTTATTAATGCCCTTATACATATAATGCCACACAGTACACTGCACCCATATACAGTATGATAATTACCCCTACAGAAATCACTCAAATCTGCATCCATTTCCAAGTGATTTTGGCATGCACACCGAATATGTCCCCAGGAACAAGGCACGGACTCCATGTTCCCGGAGACCTGTGCATGCGCAGTAGTGGCATAATGCCAGAGTAAACTTGCCATTAGAGAAGAGGAGGCCCGCAGTGGAGGGTGCACGCAAGTCTTCTCTCTTAAAACTCCCCTGCATCCTCTATAATGAATAAGTTGCCTCGTGCTGTTCTCCTGGTGCATTATAAGAGGAATGTTGGTAACTGCCTCACCATATAAGCAAATTTTAGTGGTAGGGATCTAACAGGAAAACATAAGAAGTAAAAATCTACTTGTGAGGAGGAACAATAGGTACATACAGAAAGCATCATCACAGTTAGAAAGTCATATATAAAAGTAATAGGGTGCAATTTTTTTTTTAAATGTTCATGTTTACCAAAAATTGCAAATATAGTAGTGTGAGATTTGTGGTAAAAATCGCACGTTTTTCCGTGACCCAAAAAAACGCATTCAAAACGATTGCATCCAGATTTTTTCTCAGGCTGCGATTTTTCAAACATTACCAAAAACCGCCTGAAAAAAAGACCTGGTTCCGGCTGACGAGTTTGACAGAACCATGAACCATCATTGAGATCCGTGCATGGTTCTGTCCAAAAAAGTGTGTTAAAATAAAAAAAATGCACATCTTTCACTGTCAGGTGAGTCCAAACACAAAGGTAGACACACATTATTAGTCCGCTTATAAAGAGCTTAATGAACATTCAGAGTGATGGTGAGAAACCCGGCATGTTAGTAGTAGGGAATAAGTAATGATAGGTCAGGACACCACTGTAGACCGGATCTATTTACCTTGTTGATGTGAAAAGCTCTCATCACAAAGCCATTGCTAGGATTCTATGTATGCCAGGGCAATGGTTAGAGGCACTTTACACATGCGCCTATTGATTGTAAGTCAATTACATGTGCCAGTTCAGGTACAGAGATCCAGGTGCTCTCAATAATGTCCCAGCATACAAGGACCAGCAGCAGATCCTAGTAAAACCCCAGTGACCCGGTCCAATTCTGTATTACAGGCTTTCCGGAAAAGCAAGGTATAAAGATCCAATTCTATTCAACATAAATAGGAGGAAATGACTGCACCGATATCACCCCATACAAACTGTGTATTATGTGGCTTTGGATGGTGACAGTCCATCATCTGCCACGGCCACTGCAAATAAGATAAAAAAACTGATGACAAAATGTAATAATCCCAATATAATTATTATTTTTATCTACAATACTTTACCCTCATTGGGGTTATTTTGATTTAATCGCTCCCCGGCTCATTTGTAGGGGGGGGGGGGGCGATGTTTAGCATCTGTGCATGCGCATTTATGCACAGGTGTAGGCACTTGGGGCGAGCGGGCACGGCGGGCTGCTTGTTTGCCATCCCATTCGCACCTAGCAGTGCGTTCCCATGAAAATGCTGGTCGTTCAAATGTAAATGCGCCCATGACACGGGTGTGGGGAGACAGGCAGCTGACGTTAGCAGATGTCAGCTGCCAGCCTGCTTCCTGTACAGGGCGCCCGCAAAATGATTATTACACTGTTAATGCTGTATTTGCACTGATAGTTTTGAAAATGCCCAGCTGTACCTCTAATGACCTCACCTCTCCTGCTCTTCCATTGATAGTAGGTGTCCCCCAACATTTTATTCTTGGCCCTCTTCTTCTCTATCTCTATACGTCCTCTCTGGGTGAGTTTATTTGCTCACTCGACTTCCACTATCACATCTATGCTGATAATACTAAAATCTACCACTCCTTTCCTGACCGATCTCCCTCTATCCTCACTCATATCTCCAACTGTCTCTCTGCTATCTACTCGTGCTTTTTAGACTTAAAATATCAAAGACTAAGCTGCATAAAACCCGACCATCTCTCATACTAACCTGTTTCTGCTCACTTCTTCCCCTTCTGTGTCACCCCTGTCTGTCTAACCCTCCCCTTTAGAAAGTGAGCTCTCACGAGCAGGGCCCTCTCTCCTCATGTGTTTTTTTTAGAATATATAAACCACTGCCACCCTGATGATTGCTTCAGTGTCCTGTCCCCTGATGCAACTATCCGTATTAACCATGTACTTGTCCTAAACTGTCATGTACTGTAATTTGTAATGTGTTTTTGCTCATAACTATTCTCTGTAAAGCGCTGTGGAATAAGTGCGGGCGGCGTTTAATCCACACGCAGCTTTGCATGTGGACCAGACTAAGGTCCTTAATATGCTTGCTGTCCATGGTGATGTTTATCCCACTGAAATAAAGGAAATTTTGGGTGACATTTAAAAGGGTGCAAATTTTTTTTTTGGGGGGGGGGGGCGGCGATTTTTTCCCCAAAAAAACATCCGAATTCGAACTTTTTCATAAATCAACAACTTAATGGGATGCGAATTGCAGCAAATCGCACTTTTTGCCGCAAATTCGCACATTAAAAAGTGATGATATCTCAATTCGCATCCAATTGTTTTCCCATTGAAAAATATAGAAATCACCAATTTAGTGGTGTGAGAATTTGGAAATCGCCCAATAAAATGTCTAAAAATCGCCCAAAAAATAGACCAGGTTCTGACTTGCGAATTTGACAGAACCGTGCATAGATCACTGAGCTCTGTGTATGGTTCTGTGTTTTAAAATATGTGTAAAAGTAAAAATAAATTAAAAAAATGGCATGGGGTCCCCCCTCCTGAGCATAACCAGCCCTGGGCTCATTGAGCTGGACCTGGTTCCAAAAATACGGGGGGGGGGGAAGTGAAGGGGTCCCCCGTATTTTGAAACCAGCTCCAACAGCCCGCGGTGTCATGCCACAGCCGGGGGACACTTTTTACATAAGGTCCCCTGGCCGTACCACAAGTCCCAGCATGCGGGGCATTAATGGGCCCACTGGGACTTGTAGTCCACCTGTAAAAAGAATGTTAAAATAAAAAATACACACAGAGAAAAGTACAACTTTATTACACACACACACACCTCACTTTTACATCAATATACTTACAGAACCAGGGTCCAGCGATTCCTCCCTCCTCCACAGCCAGCTCACCCCGCACTGACAGCTAGATGTGAGAGGGACACTGGTGCCTCCCCCTCCACTGCCTGATAGTGTCATTTAAAAAAAATGCGATATATTGCGATTGTCACCTAAATTGCACATTTCAAAAAAATCGCACTTCACTAAATCTCGCCCAATGTCTCAATTTTTTTTGCTTTTAATACAAAAAGAATAACTAGGAACATGTATTTTAATAATAATAATAATAATTTTATTTAAATACCGTCGCCCATGGGAACGCCCAGCGTTTCATGGGCGTCCCCATGAAAATGCTGGGCATTGCCATGCAAATAGCGGTGTGTGTCCCGGGTGCCAGGGGCGGGTGGCTGATGTCACAGGACATCAGCCGGCCACCCTGTCTCCACTGACTTATATTTCTGTGGCCTGAAGAAATCAGTTGATGGTTGACGACCATGGAATGATTTCTCCGCCAGCAGGACATGCGAGGGGATGTCCCCTGGCATGGAGGGATGTGGGGCGGTGGTCCGGGTCATTTACATATGGGAATGCCTGGTGTTTCGTGGGCATTCCTATGAGAACGCTGGCGTTCTCGTGCAAATTTCCCGGTAACGTGGGTGCGGGGGGCGAGCAACTGATGTCAGCGGATGTCAGCTGCCGGCCCTGTCCTCGCACCAGGCGCCAGCAGATCAGAGACACCATAGAGGTGTCTCTGATCTGGGAGCGCTGAATAAATAATTTGATGGTTGCCGACTATTGTTAGACATATGCAATGGGTGTTGTTAGACATATGCAATGGGTGGTGTTAGACACGCCCAATAGGTGGTGCTAGGCACACCCCTTTGACGGTGCATCCCCTAATAAATTGCGCAGCGCACGCCTATGGGGAGCATGTACACTGCAAAAGGTATGGGGGATAATATAGGCCCTTATTCTGATTGACGCGTACTTTACCGCATACTTTCGGATCGCGTCTTTACGGCGTCTGCGCATGCGTGGAGAACGCAACGCGCATGTGCCACGCCTTGACTCCGTACCTGTTCGGCCAAATCCCGTACAAAACTGTTCCCCGCAATCAGTCGGGAAATATGGGCGTATTATGGGCGTCATGCGGAATGACACATGGGCGTAGTTTCAAAGTGGGCAAAACGGGGCGGAAACATGGGCGGACACGGGGGAGTACACTTATGTTGGGGGGCGTACATTCGGATAGCACTCCGAATGCACGCGATCAAAAAGGGAAGAAATGTGCGGTGTCCACAAGTGTACTATTGCTTTGCGGACACCACTCGTTCATGCGGTAGGCGAACGTACGCCTAATGACTACAAGCATTAACACCTGAACCCAATAGAATCGACTCCTTTACTCATTACTCACTAATAGGACGCTTGTCAGTGCTTTAATTGAAACCATTGCACTTCAATTGCTGTAAGGGTTAATGTGTGCAATGCATGTGTTAGGCATGCTTGTAAGGATATATTGGCATCTAATTGATTCCAATTCCAAATAAGAAGTTTTTTATGAGGATAGGTAATTGAATAAGTGGGTCATGTGATGTATTGCAGAAGATACATAATAGTGGGTTGTTTGGCGTAAATACTCCGCTTACGTGCGGTAGCACCGCTTGGCTCCCGGTCGGATGCGGTATTTCCGAGCATACTCTGTAATACTCTGTAATACCGTGCAGAATCTGAGTGTTTCTCCCGCACACGCATGGTTTGTATGTCGTCCGTAAACACGCCCTGTTCTTAAAGAGTGAGTCCGTCCGAATGCGGAGGACCCGTGGGCGTTTCTACGGACGATGGCCGCACGCGGCAGAACACCGTGGCGTGCGGACCGCACCGTAAGAATGCGGGAATATCCGCACCGATCAGAATAAGGGCCATAGAACCTTGTGGGTCACCACATGGCAGTGGCACTGATGATGAAGAGTATACTCCAGATGACGCGATCTGAGAAATGATTTGAACCAGCTTAGTACTGTCCATCCAGTCCACAGAAATTTCTCAGGTGCTCCATCAGTAACCCATGGTCCACAGTATGAAATGCTGCAGAGAGATCCAGAAGGATTAATACTGAGCAGTCCCCTCTGTCTCTTACCTAAAAAGGTGGTTTGTTATGTAGGATTGCTTTTCTTTCATTCAGGCAAATGCAAAAATATCTTGCACAGATATTTAAAACAAACAAATCACAAAAAAATGAATTGTAATCATGATAGATCACTTGGCGGAATACTGGTTTGGCACTTTTTAAGGTTATGTAGGGCTTACTGTATATTCCATTTATATATGTATGATATGAAGTTATTTATTTAGTAGCAGTTATTTATATAGTGCATACATATTTTACAGCACTTTACACAGAATATTTAGTCATTCATACCAGTTCCTGCCCCAGTGGAGTTTACAATCTATATTCTCTATAATATATGCATAAACACATATGCTCTACATTTTTTTTTTTGTTTGTTTTGTCAAAACCCAATTAACCTACAAGTATGTTTTTTTGGTTTTAGGCAAAAACTAGAGTACCTAGTCAAGACAAACACAAATATAGGGAGGACATACAAACTTCACACAGATATGACCTTGGTGGGACCCGAACCCAAGACCTCAGTGCTTTGAAGCTGCAAGCTAACGTTAGTCATATAATAATGACCTATAATAACAACCACTGGTGGCTCCCAGTGATGGCAGCCATTTTCTTGACTACTGTATGTCAACATTGGTAAGGATACTTGTATATACAAGAAATAGTAATATCTCAGGAGAACTTGGTTAACTGATAAGGGTACTGTTATATACGTATCAGCACACAAATATGGTTTTCTTCACTGTTTGTAGGTAACAGATACCACATAAAAATCAAATAAAGCAGCATTAGTAGAATAATGCCGCCATTATGGAAAGTTGTATAATATTTGCTCATTTTACCAGACAGCTATGCATCATTCAATAAAACTGACGAGGAATAAGTGAGGGTTCTGTATAATGTCTCTTAAAGTGTGAGTTTTCAGGAGGCCAGATTAAACAAAACATACGTGGTTTAGCAGATTAACCCTAAACGACACTGGATAAACACATCACAGGCATTCCAAAAAGACCAGCTTTATTAATGAGATGAATTGGACGAGACATGATTGCCAATTCTCCTTGTAATATGCTGAATGAATTGGATTTCTATCGAATGACTCCCGTCCATTCTCAACCAATTTCTCCCTTCTACATTAATCCCTTATCATCTTTTGTTTCAATATTTATATCCTAGCCCTTATTACCTTTTAATTGCCTTTGCAAATCACCGATTGTGCTGTACCATTTTACCCAATCACATATAAAGGTACCTTTTGTTCAACTTTCACCCATTGTTCCTTTTTGGGTTTTATTTATGAGATTAAACAGTTTTTGTTCTGCGACAAGTTCAGCGATGTTAAAAAAAAAAACGAAGTATTTATATCTGTGGCTTTTTCCCTGTGTACTCCCTGCCTACAAAGTAGTCCATAGACTGAAAGGGATTTACTGGCCATGTATAGTTTCCACTAGATTTACTTCTGTAAGGCTTATAGGAAATTTAGGCATTTGATCCTCAAAGGATTACTAAAGAGATACAGACCACCTAATCTTTCTAGACCCATTGATTGACGGTGGTCAGTACAATTTCCCACTATTAACATAGAACATAGCTTACATTACAAATTCCATCTTCTCTGGCCATTGTGTTTGTGCAGAACCTGAACTATGTATGAACCTTTCTTCATGTTATTTTGTTGCCAAGGTCCAAAAATTTAACGTGTTTGGTCATTTTCAGTTTCATGTCATTATCTAATCTATCTATCTATCTATCTATCTATCTATCTATTTATCTATCTATCATAGAAACATAGAATTTGACGGCAGGTAAGAACCACTTGGCCCATCTAGTCTGCCCCTTTTTTAAACATGTTACCTTAAACCATATTTGATCCTTATTTTTTTGTAAGGATATCAATATGCCTATCCCAAGCATGTTTACAAAATTGTACTACTGTATTTGCCTCTACCACCTCTGATGGGAGGCTATTCCACTTATCTACTACTCTTTCTGTGAAGTAATTCTTCCTCACATTTCACCTGAATCTTCCTCCCTCTAGTTTCAGTGCATGTCCTCGTGTTCTGTTGCTCCTCTTCCTGTGAAGAATGTCTCCCACCTGTACCTTGTTAAAACCCTTGATATATTTGAAAGTTTCTATCATGTCCCCCCTTTCCCTTCTCTGCTCTAAAGTATACATATTAAGATCTTTTAGTCTTTCCTGGTACATTTTGTGATGTAGGCCATGCACCATTTTAGTTGCCCTTCTTTGTACAGTCTCTAATGTATTTATATCCTTCTGGAGATATGGCCTCCAGAACTGAACACAATACTCTAGGTGAGGTCAAACCAGTGACCTATACAGTGGCATTATTACTTCTTTCTTTCTACTGCTGATTGCTCTCCCTATGCAACCAAGCATCTGACTTGCCTTCTTCATTGCTTTGTTACATTGCCTACCTGCCTTTAAGTCCCCTGAAATAGTGATTTCCTCAGTATTTTCCATTATAATGCCATTTATACTATATTTAGTCTTTGGATTTTTGAGACCTAAGTCTCCTTTAGCATTTTTTCAATTTTGCATTTTTTGGCATTAAACTGTAGTTGCCATGCTCTTGACCATTCCTCTAATCTACCTAGATCATCAATCATTTGTTTTACCCCTCCTGGTGTGTCTACCCTGTTGCATACCTTTGTTTTACCTGCAAAAAGGCACATTTTACCCTCAATTCCATTTGCAATATCACAAATAAGGATATTAAAAAGCACCGGTCCAAGTACAAAGTCAAGGTAGCTTGACTTTGGCCTAAATATCCAAATCTCTCCTCATTGCACGAATTCCTTAGCCAAACATTGAAGTTTCTGATTCTCAGAGTTCTATCTTCCCCTTGGTGTACTGGCAATACTTCTGAAAAAGTTACAGTTGTTGCCACCTGTTTTAGAGTGGTTCCTAACTTCCTAAATTCAGCTTTTACGGCCATGACTTCAGCATTAACCAGGTCATTTGTGCCTAGGTGGACGATGACATCCACCTCCCCATCTTTTCTTGCTGCCTTTACAATTCTTAGCATGCGTTCTTTATCTCTTGGAGATGTGGCTCCAGGTAAGCACCTTACTTGTTTCTCTACTTTAGTAGCATTTCCCAGATTTACTTCTCTAATAATGGAATCTCCCAAGAGAAGTGCAGTCCTTTTTGGAGGTGACATTTTCATGGTCCTACAGTTAGTAGTAGTAGAAGTTCCCATATCTTCCTGCCCTGCAAGAGCAGCAAATTAGTTTTGCAGTGTGACCACTTGGGGGATGTGTCTGAGGCCCTCTGTAAGTCTCTGCCTTTCAGAGCCCACAGCAGTCCAGGCAGAACGTCTTCTGGGGGTTCTCTAAGGCAGTGGTGGTCGCAAGGACACAGACATCCTACGTAGCTCAGCATGCAGTTCAGCTATCTCCTCCTGCAGCAAAGAAAATTGTTTGCAGATTGAGTCTCCAGACTGTCTCTCTGAAAACAAATGCATTACATCCACTGCACTGCACCAGTCCAAACATTGTCAGTTGTATGGTAATAACAATAATATGTGTTTAGGCGTTTGTGTTCAAACTCACCTTTTTCTGTATTCTAACTCACCTGCTTCTGTTTCAAACTCACAAGTCACTTAAATATTCAAGCTTCACTTTAGTCTGCAAGCTTCTCTCTCAATGAGCAAGGGGATAGCGCTTCCTCTGATGTATCAAGCCCGCGATGCGGGTGATTATCGTGCGGTGGTATGGGGGTGGAGGACTAACGGTTATCCGTTATTTGTTACAGAGCTCCAGGCTCATACCTTATTTATGAATCTTGCCGCTGGCCACGTGTTCCTTCTTTATAGTTCTGTTCATATCGCCAGAATTTTCTGGTGCTGCGGGTCTCCTGTGTGTGATGTTAGGTGCCGCTTGTTGGTCTCAGGTGGGTTCAGATTAAAACTGCGCATGCGCCAGGTACACAGCATCCCAGCATCCCCTGCGAACATTACCCGGCACATGTGCAGTTTTAATTTGAACCCGCCGGAGACCAACAAGCGCCACTGTACATGGAAAACTGCGCATGTGCCGGGTACGTATCACGAGACAAGGTATCCGGCGCATGCGTAGATGATGCCGCTGGAGGGGAACGCACCATCCATTAGGGGAGGAAGCGTATGCCCGTCGGCTGGGGATAACGCACTCCCATACCATATGCAAAAGAAATAGTACATTCAGGAAAAGAGTGGCGCCACTTCACCACGATAAAGTGGTGAAGCGAAAGGTGGCACACAAGGAACGCTATGGACACATTAATAAATCTACCCCTAAATTGTTTATCTCTTCCGAATAGCATGGGTGAAAGTAGTGCAGGATTAAGAAGCTAAGCTAAGAAATGTGGGAGAATTTTATTGTGACCCTTTCAACAGCCGTACAGACCCAAATGCGTAACTGAGGTTAATCCCCCAATTTCAATATGATCATGGGTGGAGGTTTGGGCATGCACAGTACAGTCTAAGGGAAGTATTCAACCCCGGGTCATGACTGTTGGGGCGTCCTGACAGTCGTGACCCTGGCCCATTCTCAGCCCGCTTGTCTGTTTATCGGCAGGCAGGATTCAATGTACTGCTTGCCGAATGGCGAAAAGGGGGTGTGGCCGCGTAAACGGCCGTGGATTGTCGATATAGGGTAATGATCTTGACAATCCATGGCTGTTCTCTGCAAAATGGCCCGACAGCTTTTAAAGTCGTTTCCGTTCTATGAAGATGCCTCTTCAGTACAAGCCCACCAAACACCGCCCGCGCGCCGTGTTCCCCCGCTGGCATGCGAATGGATATTTTGCATAAACTTCCATTTGCAGCTTGCATGTGGGGAGGAATTCATTTAATGGTCGCTGAACATCGAATGATTTCTACAGCGCTCGTAGACCTAAGACACCTCTGTGGTGTCTTAGGTCTGCATGCGCCCTGTGCGGAAATCGGGCATGCTGCTGACAGCCACTGATTTCAGCTGCCTGTCCCCCGCCCCCGCATCATCAGCGAATTTCCATGGGAATACCCAGCGATTTCATGGGAACACCCATGAAACACTGGGCATTCTCATGGGCGCAACCACTCACCACCACCCCACACTCCTCGCCCGCAGTGCTGTGTCAAAGCGGTCAACGAATATTCAATTCACCAGGGGAGCGAATAGAAAAGAATAAGGTCCATAGGGTGACATGTAATAGGATGAGATTTTTTAGTAGGGTTCTGAAATTGCACAAAATCGCATTTTTTTTAAATCGCTAATTAAAAAAAAAATTTGCAAATGGAATGGAATGTGAATTGCGTTGAGCTTTGGTCATGAAAATGTGTGAATTAATGCACGTGTGATTTATTAGACATGGTAGATTGGTTAAACGGTTTTTGGTTATTTCTAAAAACCAGCACCAGGCTAAATGGCCGGTCTTGGTTTCCAAAATAGGGGGGACAAAATGAGTAACAGCCGGGGGAAACTTTTTACACAAGTTCCCCCGGCCAAAGCATTCATTCCTGTGGCTGGTGAGCCTGGGCAGGGACCCTAGCGTAGTGGGGACCCCCCCCCCCCAATAAAAGGGTAACCCCCCCACAAGTTAACCCTGCCCGGTGCCTCTAGGTGGTGAGCACTGGCCTGATTGTAGTGTAAAAATAGAACAAACTGTTGTACATTGTTGTGGAACTACAAGTCCCAGCAAGCATGCACCGCATGCTGGGACTTGGAGAACCACAAGTCCCAGCATGTGGGGCATTAAAGGACCCACTGGGTCTTGTAGTTCTACACCAATTCAAATAGTAAAAATAAAAACACACACACATAAGAAAAGTACAGTTGTATTGCATACTACAATTACACACTACATATGTAACTATAGGTGCACTGCCGGTTGGTCCCCTTCTCCAGTAGTATTCATGGGTACCTTATACTCACATGCCATTCCTCTACCTGCACGTACCCCCGGCGGCTGCACAAGCGGATATTGTTTAAAATCCTAGCTCCTCCCACATACCGGGGAAAGGCCCGCCCATCAGCCAAACAGGAGATGTGCCGATGTCTGCCCCTGATTGGCTGGTGGACGGGGCTAACTCCTGGTATGTGGGAGGAGCAAGATTGTATAACATTCTCCGCTTGTGCAAGAATATTATGAGTTAATATTTTCTTTTATCATTTACACACCTCTCGCGATTCGGCGATTCGGCGATGCACCATGAAAAGTACCTGGGCCCTGCCAGGCTCTCTATTGCATTGGGCAAGTGTCAAGCACTGGGTAATGCAGCACTGCCTGGTGTATGCTGAATACGCTGCAAGCGACTGTTAAGGCGGCAGATTGCCTGCCCGAAGCATAAAAATGGGGTTAGAGCCAAGGGTGGCATGCTGGTGTGGAGTTCGGAGGCAGAAGGTGGCAGGCTGGTGATGTGGGCGTGTAAGTGCCACTTTTTGGAAACATTTTTCAAAACCACTACTACTACAATTGCACTACCTATGTCAAATGTGAAGTCTTGTACTAATTGTATTTGTCAATGTATAAAAACTTTAATAAAGATAAATTTAAAAATATATATATATATATTCCCAATAGCCCCATGACACCAGGGAAGGGAATTCTAGTGGAATTAGCATAAAGTCACAACTGGCGAAAAAGACACAATTTTGGCTGCAACTGCATCTAACTCAGAACCCAGCCTTATGAGGAGGGATCTCACCCCCCACCCCCACCCATCCCCTTAACAGACCCTACCTCCATGAGGGCTGCTCCAAAAAATTCCCGGGCTGGATTTCCATCCCAATCCACCCCTGCAGCAAGCTATGTGCCTGCAGTCAAAGCCAGTGAATCTTAACCTCCACCCTCAAGTTTTTCCAACAGGCCATGTTTTCAGGATTTATATCTGTGGAAGCAGATGAAGCAAGTACTGACCCAGCAAAATAGTTAATTGACCTGTGCATGATTAAAGTCATCTACATACCATAATACTTCAGATCTGACGTTGAGAACTTCTGGTTTAAAAAAATTAGGGGACTGAAATGAATCAAATAGAAGTGCGGGGAGAACATACATACTCCGAACAGATCGTGAGACTAGACCCCCATGGCTCCAATGCATAGAGGCAGCAATGCTGACCAATAGGTGCCATAGGTGATCCATACAATGCCAGCTGCTTAATTAATCGAGGCCCTCAATACAGTGAAAATATGGGGGCTTTTTTTCCACTGAGAACTGGAACAGTGAGACATTGATAAATGCTGTCACCTATATACTGTAGTGCTGTCCAAAATAGGTTGTACATTCAAAGCAGTGCATCGTTCAGCAAAGCAATTATATTTCACTAGTTAGAAGCCTGTCAAAATGACAGCTTAGTCCCTATCCGCTCCAACCTCAAATCTCTGTCTTCACAGCTCCCCCTCTCCATCTCCAGCAAGTTTGAAGGGACTACAGTCAGGGCCGGCGCCACCACTAGGCAAATCTAGGCATTTGCCTAGGGCGCCGGCCACTGGAGGGCGGTATTTCGCCCCCCTTGCTGCCCGGGTACCTGTCCTGCGACGTATATATGCCGGGCTATGCGGAAGCGCTTCTGTTTTGGAAACACTGGCCGCACGCTGATTGGCTGAGATTCAGCCAATCAGCGTGCGCCGTGCGGCCAGTGTTTCCAAAACAGAAGCGCTTCCGCATAGCCCGGCGGATAGCGCTCTTTATTTCTTATTGACTGCAGGGACCCCCCGCTGCCGCCGCCGCCAGATTTACAGCGCCGCAGGACAGGTACCCGGGCGGCAGACACCGGGGCGCCCCCACCCCGACTTGCCTGGGGCGCTCTGGTGCCTTGCACCGACCCTGACTACAGTAATGTTCATTTTGTACATAACAGTCATAACCCCTTGTACTTAATGCATCTGCCACCCAGTCGAATACACACCATGCGATAAAAGCAGACAATTATATCGTTAACGATTTCCCTGGAACTCCCCGGAGATACAGAATGAACGATATAGAGCATACACATTAAACGATTTCAAACGATAAAGATAAATTGTTTGCTTTACCACTGACCACCTTATTTTATGAAAAATGTATTTTTATCAATCGTACACACTGAACCATATGCACCTAGTCATAGACAACATAGACAAAATTTAAGTGCACGTACAAATGAAAAGGGGGTCAGTAACCATGTTTGCACGCACTGTTATCATTCAACCACATTGAACGATATGTACAATAAAATAGTTAACAATATTGTTATCGCGCATATTGTCTGCCTTTATCGCTTTGTATGTACGGGGCTCTAAAGGTAGCCATACATCAGAATGATTTCAGGCCCGAACGTGCGATTTTGGGGGGTTGTGCGAGGCATTACAGTTGGAGCTGCTCTCGTCCTTGCCGAGCGCTCGCCAGATTTCATTAGCTGGTGGGCGCTGGTGGAGGGCGGGCCTGACGGACGGGGACATTGCCGAGAATGGGGTGCACGAACGTCTTGATGCTGCTAACGACCAGTACGCTGTGAGCTGCAGATCTAATCATAGATCTTACATACATAATATCTATTGTGTGTCTGGGAAGCTGCCGGAGATTTCGGATCCGATGCTGGTCATCCTGATGTATGGTTTATGCTGGGTACACACCAGAAAGATTTGGCCTCAATTCCCCCAATTTTGATACAATCTCGACCGATTATATGTAAATTGGGCATGTTTTGGCATGGTTTAGATCCGATTCCAATCCGATGCGCTGATCGTTTGGTCTTTATCAGATCCTACCTGCTGCAGTCAGGATTTGAAAACAACCCCTCCAACTGGGTACAGATTGCGATCAGATCATATGCAGATTGTGAGCAGATCATGTGCTCCAACAGATTGTGCAACCATCTCAAGATCTGCTCACGATCATGATCGTTCTGGTGCGTAGCCTACATTATTTTTAACTCCAAACCTATCAACCACTACCTCTTTGTTTCACATTCTTCCTCTTTTGAGTTATCTTTAACCCAGGGTTGCCAACTCTCCCGGAATGGCAGGGAGTCTCCCAAAAATCGGGACCCCCTCCCGGCCCCCCGGAAGGGTGGGCAACCCTCCCGGATTAAAATGCCGCAATCCTCGGGTCTCTGAGGAGGGGGCGGAGCTAAAATGACACAATCGCGTAATTTTAGCCCCTCCACGGAGATCTGTGAATTTGGCAGTTTGCCATCATGGGCGGGGCTTAGTGACGTCACACTTAAGCCCCTGCCCCCTGAGTGGCTGCTGGAACTCTCCCGGAGAGGAGAGTTATACCCCTTTTACACCAAAACGCCGGGTCGCACCCGGCTTTTTTAGACCCAGGTTCAAGCCGAGTGCGACCCGGCGTTTAGTGCAATTTACACCGGGCTGACAGCCCGGTCCGCACCGCCCCCCCCCCCTCCCCCCCCCTCCCCCCCCCTCCCCTCCCGGTGCTTGGAGATGACAGGATGATGTCATCTCCAAGCGCCAATCACTGCCGCCGCCGGACCGCAACGCTGCTGGGGGCAGCCCAGCACTAAGGTAAGCTGCTGGGCTGCCCCCAGTCACTGCGTGCACCCCCGCCGTCGCACAGGAGGTGAATGGATGCCGCACACAGGCATCCGTTCACCTCCCTCCCCCGCCGCCGCTGCTGTCTGCAGGGTATAGCAGACAGCAGCGCCGGCTGTCAGTGTCAGGCTGACAACCCGTCCAACCTGCGGACGCTGCGGTCCGCAGGTTGGACGTTCCCCATTCATGTAAATCATCCGACCCGGCGTTCCCATTTACACCGCCCTCTACCCAGGTCCTAGCCGTGTTCTACCCATGTCAGGACCTGGGTAGAAGTCCCGTGTAAAGGGACACGGCGTTAGGGATTTACACCGCCGAAGATCCGGGTCTGACCCGCCGCTGACCCGGATTTTTCGGCGGTGTAAAAGGGGTATTATAAAGTCGGCAACCCTGCAAGTTTAACCTTGTATAGATAAACTTGTTCATTCTTATCTGACTGCCATAGTGAGTACACTGTCCCCTGTATCTGCTGTGGTGTTAAATATGGGTCAGCAATCTTTGGTGTTTTTGCTTATAGTACTATAGAAAGAAAACTTCAAATGCCAGTTGGTAATGTCTAATTTGAGCCCTGCAAACAGAAGAACCTTTAGGTATTTCAAATGTTTACTAGTTTAAAAAGATCTGATTTAAATCCAATATAAATGTTCCTGTCACACAATCTTCCAAAAAAAGGGATTCTTTTTATATGATTGTTTTCTTTAACTGACCGATGTGTGGAGAATTTGGCCGCCTCTACAAAATAGGGGCGCGGATAGATGTGAATTAAGGATCAAAGACTTAATAATGCCACTATTTCAGTTGACTTCTAGGTCTTTCAAAAAGTTAGGTCAAATCAATGAATTTAATGAAGTCTCTTTAACACAATGGATTGCCATTGAATTTTGACCCATATAAAGAAAAGTCAGTCCAGGTCACAAGGCTTTAGCAGAACTTTAAGTAGTTAGTACACAAATGTGACAAAACATTTAGAATCCCAGAGTCTTGCAAGTCTCATTGACAAGCAGTTAAAAGTATTTCAAATGGCTGCATGACTGAACTTTGATAAGGTAGTACCATTGTCTGCCATTGTCTTCATTCTCTTCAAATGAACACTGTGCCAAAAAAGAACAAGGCTATGAATGTGAAATGCGTTGTCTGTTTTACCGGACCCTGGCTTTCTTTCAGTGCAGTGAGCAGTGTTTTGGGCTCTTTAAGATTTCTATTTCTCTTGTTTGCAATAAACTTTATTGAAACTCATTTGCATCCTTTCCCGACGACAGGGACCCATTATTGCTGCGTTATTATATTTAACTGAGCAAAATGTCATTTTCTTATTTAGGAAAGTCTTGTGCAAACCAGGATTTGCTCTACTCTAATGAAAATATTTTTTTCTACTGTATTTCAATATACTTAGAAGTCAATGTATTATGGGTTGGGATTAAATGTAATAGACTCCAATTCCCAGAGATGTGAGTCTGCACGGTTTTTAAAAGCAGTATAACCAACCAGCTCCTGTCCTTTTCCAAATGCAGCCTGTAAAATGGCATTTAGGAGCTAATTGGCATATACTTTAGCTCCAACTACTTTTTCTCCCGAATCTTTGTACATAGAACACACTAGTCTGTTTAGAGATTGTATGGCAGTTACACTTTAGAAGGGTTAGCTCACCATGCATATCAGTGATGGGCAATGTGAAACACTTTGCTCATGCTCATTATGCATTTTTTTTTAAAAGCAGCAACAGCCCAAAAATGATCTCATCACTCCCAATATACATCTAAATATACCTCAGATTTTCTATTTTACACTCAGGGGCATAGGGAGGGTGTCTCTGGCTGAGCTCAAGCTCCAGGAACGTGCCGCCAGCCCCCTCTCCTCCCTCCTCTGCTGGAGAACGAGCATGTAACCCTCCTGTCAACACGCATGTAAACCTATCGACAATGAGCATTTAACCCCCCTGGCAATGAAAATGAGACTCAACCTGACAACGAGCATTTAACCTGAAACTTCACCTAGCAATGAGCATGTAATCCGCTGGCAATGAGCATGTAACTCCTGGTAACTAGCAAGAAACCCCTGGCAACAAGCATGTAACCCCCTGGCATTGAGCATGAAACCCCTGGAAATAAGCATGTAAAACTTACATTATGTGTGTAGGTGACACTACAGGGAGGCATTATATTTATAAGCAGCACTACAGGGGGGCATTAAATGTGTAAGCAGCTCTACAGGGAGGATTATGTGGAACATAAAATGGTGTCAGCAGTATAACTGTGTGTGGCATTACATGTAATAGACATTACTGTGTGTGGCATAATATATAATAGGCATTATAGTGTGTCACATTATAAGTAATAGGAATAATGGTGTGTGGTATATTATGTAATAGGAATTATGGTACGTGGCATAATATGTAATGGGCATTAAGGTATGTGGTATAATATGTAATAGGCATAATGGTCTGTTGTATAATATGTAATAGGCATTACTGTGCGGTATATTATGTAATAGGCATTACGGTGTGTGGCATAATATGTAATAGGCATTACGGTGTGCTGCATAAAGTGAAATAAGCATTAGGGTGTGTGCATAATATGTAATGGGTATTACTGAGTGGCATAAAGTTTATTAAGCATTATAATCTGTGGCATGTGCAATGGACATTACAGTGTGTGGCATAAAGTTAAATAAGCATTACAGTGTGCGGCAGTGTGCGGCATAATGTCTAATGAGCATTACGTTGTGTGGCCTAATATATAATAAGCATTATGCATTGTGTGGCATACTGTGTAATGGGCATTACAGTATTGTGTGGCATAATGTGTAATGGGCATTATGGATTGTGTGGCATAATGTGTAATGGGCATTATGGATTGTGCAGCATATTGTTTAATGGGCATTACCGTTTGTGTGGCTTAATATGTAAGAGGTATTTCCATTTGTATGGCATAATGTGTAAGGAGTATTACTATAAAAAAGAAAAATGACTGGGGGAGGGGGTGCCGAAACATAACATTGCCCTAGGCACCATATCACCTACAGTAGCTACAGTGGTACACTGTATCACTTACCAGTCCCACACAAAAATGTGTCCAGTATTATCAAAATTGCCCCAGATCCTACATGTACAGTACTCCAAAACTTTTTTTTCCCATATAGCACATGCCAATCAGACCTCTCACATCAGCCCTCACTGTAAGTACCAGTGACCAACCATATTCAGATTTGTAGTTGGTAATCACTGGTGATTAGTAAGAACAACCATGTCTTAAAATTCCTGGCTCCGAGTTGTACACTGCAATAAACTCCTCCCTGTGTTGCGTGCAGGAGTCACATGATTCTGATGTCAGCTGACACCATCACATTGATGTCAGAAATAGGCTTGCCAGGACAATAGGGAGAGAATAAATCAGAGTAACTGAAAGCAGTTAGAAGTTGCAAGGTGAAAGCTCACTATGCCAGTGGTATCCTCAGGGTCACCTGTAGGCAGTCCATTATTGATGCCGACGGTTGGAACTCTAGAATAAAGGGATCCCACTATTGTGATCTCTCTGTAAATCCTCTAATATCTTTAAGCGTCACAGCTGGCACAAAGCTATTAGTCCCTCATGATCTGTCTGTTCATAGCCCAACAGGCCACCCACATTTTTGAACACAATCTTTTTATTAATCATTTGGCATTGTGTAATGCACAACAAGATTAAGAACAAGAATCACCTATATAGGGGAACCACAGATGTGAGAGATTTATTAAAGACAAAGTGAAGGCAGGGTATCTAGCTCAGATCTATGGCCCTTTAAATTGCTCTGAAATATATTAAATAAAAAGAGAAAATGAAACTTGCAAACGGCTTTAATAAGTTGCGCATTTTGCTATAGCAAAAATACTCCAAATATATCGATGCTGAATTTGCCCAGTTAAAAGCACAATAACGGGCAACACAGAACTATTTTAGCCGCAATACATTATAAGGTTCTGTATAACAGCTCAGTGACTCTATCTGCTGGCATGTAGACTTCTGTACGTTTGCTTTCATTTATTTCTCTGTAAGATGTATTGTATTTTCCCCCTATTGTCCCTTCACATTTTTCTCCCCTCATTCATTAGCCAGTAACTTTGTCACCCAACTATGACTTTTCCTTTTAAACCTGCATTAAAGCTGTCATTTACGTATATGTCTCCCACTACCCCCTTTCTTCTGGATATTTGACAGCAAAAGCTTTCTTTGGCTTTTATCCTTGTTTTTGTTCACTTTATGACATAACCTGCGTAAAGTGGCAAAGCTACCCAGTCCTTGTATGTAAAATTAGCTACATTTTTTTTGAGACGGGTCATTGCCCATTTTTGGACTCTTTTCTTTAACTGACTACCGTGTTAAAACTTTTTATTTTTTGCAGATGCAGGCCATTCAGGAGCTGCCCGTTGGCTGCATGCAGAGCTGAGGAAAAAGAAAAGGCCTCCCTGTTTTGTGATTGTCATGGTAACTCAGGCATTACCAATGTGTCTGTGGATTTGGTAGGCCGAGGCTAGGGAATTTGGTTTCCTGTGCAATCAAGCCCTCTACTGGAGATCACGGCTTTCATGACACAGGGTTACAGAGAGGACAGTGTGCTTGCATGGCCTGAAATTAACCATTTCACTTTAAAATAATGCCTAATTGTATCCATTTTGTTCAGCATAATACCAGCTGCTGCCCTGGAGCTGACAGATTTTGGCTTTCCAATCAAAGCTCTGTATGACAGTTATGAATGGGACAGATTCCATTCATTTCAAAGGGGAATTTGGAAAACTTATTTCTTTGGCATTCTCATGCTACAAGTGGACAGTTTGAATTTGAATTCGTATATAAATATTGGGTACTTATGTAGTATCTGGGCTGCCGATTTCTAAATCGGGTCGGATCGGGAGATCGCATCGCATCGCATGCGACCATGCGATTCGATGCGATGCGATGCGATGCGATGACCCGATTTTTCCATAGGAATCAATGTTAAAATGGACTGAGTCCATTTTAACATGGAATTCAATGGGAAAAATGGGTCCTTTTCATACCCCTACTATCCAAGTGGGCATGGAGTTGGATATAAACCTGTGGCGAGCGTAGCGAGCCACCGAGCCCGAAGCGTGGCGAGCGAAGCGAGCCCCGCGAGGGGACGAATACCGTCCCCTCGCGGGGCTCGCTTCGCTCGCCACGCTTCGGGCTCGGTGGCTCGCTACGCTCGCCACAGGTTTATATCCAACTCCATGCCCACTTGGATAGTAGGGGTATGAAAAGGACCCATTTTTCCATAGGAATCATTTTAACATTGATTCCTATGGAAAAATCGGGTCATCGCATCCGATATCGGATGCGATGCGATGCGATGCGATATCGCATCGCATCGCATCTGATTGTATGCCTTAACTTAAGGCATACAATCAAAAAATCGGCAGCCCAGATACTACATAAGTACCAAATATTGTTCTGACCGTCCTGGAATATAACAGCAGCTTATGGCAGGGACTGATGGGAAAATATGTAGGTCTAAAATGTATATAATGATATGTATGTAATACCTATAGCCAAGTACAAGTGTCGAAATAAATCCTGTTAGTGGCTTCACATATTTAATGTGGGATCCGGCTGATTGGTCGACAGTAATTAGGTTGACAGTCAATAGGTCAAACACTATTGGTCAACAGATAATAGGTCAGCATATGAAAAGGTCAACAGGCTTTAGGTCGACGTTGACAAAATGTTGACAGAAGCAAAAAGTTGACATGAAAATGGTCGACACAGAAAAACGTTTTTCTTAACCGACTTGTTCTTACTTCACGATCCAAATGGGCATTGAGTTAGATTATAATAGTGCACCGAGCGCATGATTAAATTAGCTTTTAATAGTGTGTGAGCCATGCGAGGGGATGCAGGTGTCAATGTCGGCAGATTTCGACATAGGTACCAAAAGGTACCAAAAAAGTGAAAAACTCATGTTGAAATTCCTGTGTCCACCATTTTCATGTCACCTTTTTGTCAATGTCAACTTAAACACTGTCGACTTTTTTCATGTCTTTGGACTGTCAACCGTCGCCCAATTGACTGTCGACCTAATTACTGTTGACCTAAAGAGCCGCACCCTTTATGTTCTCTGAGACTAGCACCAATAGAATGAAAACCGAGACCAATTATGTTTTTCTAGTTTATTAACCCTTTGAGCGCCAAGTGAATTTGTCAAAAAAAGGTGTGAAAATTGCCATGCAAACATTTTTATTTATCCTAATGACCTGTAATGTTACCTTATATAGGAAATAGAATCTTTTTTCTAAAGAACATTTGGTACTTGTGTAATATCTGGGCGCCCGATTTTGAGATCGGGTCGGAAAAATCGCATTGCATCGCATCGCATGCAATCAAATCGCATGCGATGCGATCTGCGAGATTTTTCATAGGGTTCAATGTTAAAAGGGTCCTGTTCATATCCCCACTATCCAAGTGGGCATAGAGTTGATTTTATAAAGTGTGGCGAGCGCAGTGAGCCACCGAGCCCGAAGCATGGCGTGCGCAGCGAAAATCGCATCGATCGCATCGCATGCGATTTGGTCGCGATGCGATTTGATGTGATTTTGCCGAAAATCGCGTTGCATCGCATGTGATTGTATGACTTAAGTTAAGGCATACAATCACATAATCAGGTGCCCAGATAATACACAAGTACCGAACATTTTTTATTTGAATTTATATAACAAATGAGAGCGACGTCAGCATTTTTTGCAGATACTTTTCACACATCTCTCACAGAGACGTTGGCACTCAACGGGTTAAGTTTAATAGAATATAGCGCACTCTAATTTTAAACTAAGAAATCTTTCTTGTTAATGTAACATCTTTGTTGTTAAAGGCTTGCATGCGTAGCACCCAATAGATACATGAACACATTTTGAACCAGAATCAAGCCCTTTCTTTCTTATTTGTAAGCATCAGCCACAGCCACCAGTCACAGCCACCAGCCACAGCCACCAGTCACAGCCACAGCCACCAGCCACAGCCACAGCCACCTCTGCTATTGTGGTCCTTTGCTAGGTCATCAAGTTTTAGGTTGGCAGCCATTAGGTCAACCACTATTGGTTGACAGGTAGTAGATTGACACATGAAAAAGGTCAACATGCATTAGGTCAACCTTGCCAGAATGTCGACACAAGCAAACGGTCGACATGAAAAAGGTCAACACAAGTTTTTTAGGGTTTTCGTGTCTATGTCAACGTAGGTCGATGTGGGCACCGTATAAGTGTACCGCGCTCACTATACACGATTATATGCCCCCTCTACGTCCACTGGGATGGTAAAATATGAACAAGTATGAAAACTCATTTCGACCTATTATATGCACGTTGACCTTTTTCCATGTGTCGACCTACTGCCTGTTGCCCAATAGTGGTTGACCTAGACGCTATCAGCCACATACCCTTTGCTACATGATAACAGCACCACTTTGGGTCATAGTTTCATGTTTTACTAAATTGGGAGCCAAATTACCTGGGGGGCACTCAAGAATCCTTCACTATAGTACTACAAGGATCAGCATACCCTCCATCTACTTATTCCATACATGGCTCTGAAGATAGTGATACACAGAATCAGGGTCATATTAACAAGATCTGGTGGGCAGCCAGTGGTCAGTGCTGGAATCCTGGCAGCCGTCATCCCGAACGTAAGTATGACTGCAAGAAGGGGGTGTTATGGTTAGGCTGCAGTTGGGGTGGACAGGGGCAAATTTAGGGGTCCAGTCACCCCTAGGGCACAACATTATCAGTCACCCCATCAAGCCACTGCCCACCTCGTGTTAATGCTTCTGGATTACAAAAGCAACACTTTTGTTGCTTTTGTAAACACCCCTGGACACCCCTGTCCATTGATTATTGCCCTCCCCCACAAGTTACAGATTAAAAAAATAAGTTATAATAACAAAAAAAAAAAAAACACCTGGCCTCAGCTGACCATTGTAAGCAGTGAGCATGACCTCCCCCCCTCCCCCCCATACACACACAACAAGTGTCACCCCTATGCACTTGCCTCACATGCCTACTAATGGGAATTCCACCACTGGGTGTGGAGGGTTAGGCTGTTGTGGCAGTGGAGGCTTATGGTGCATACACACGGGGGTGATTATTGCAAATATCGCTGAGCGACCATATTGCCAGCGATGGGAGTGTGCACCAGCGATAAATCGCCAGGTGCGCGCTCCCGTTTTCAGCCCCTGAATGGTCACTGGTCGGAGGGGCATGTTCCTCTGACCAGTGACTTCCCCTGCCTCTTCTCCCGGCAGTGTGACATTTTCATCTGATGAAAACGGGACACTGAGCAATATGATTGCTGAGCAATATATTGCCAGCGATGATATTGCCCCGTGTGTACGCACCTTAAGGGTTAGGCTTTAGACGGAGGTTAAGACTGCAAGAAGAGAGGGTTAGGGTTATGCTGTGGGAGGCAGGGTTAGGGTTAAGAGAGGGTGAGTTCACTTACCCACAGGGTGTCGGGACTGTAGGCATTGGGAGGCTGCTTTCAGTCATGTGACCACCAGTATTCTAAGTGCCAGTCTCCCATACCCAACCCGTACATACCCTTGGCTGGGTTCCTAGGCTTTCAGGTGTTTTGTGCCTCCTCTGAAACTTTAATATTTCACCCCAATACAGCTGACATTAGGCCATGGAAATGGCCATCATATATTTATTTATTTATTTATTACCAGTTTCTTATATAGTGCACACATATTACGCAGCGCTTTACACAGAATATTTGAACATTCACATCAGTCCCTTCCCCAGTGGAGCTTACAATCTATATTCCCTACCACATGTACATGCACACACAGACATTCTAGGGTTAATTTAGTTGGAAGCCAATTAACCTACCAGTATATTTTTGGATTGTGGGAGGAAACGGGAGTACCCGGAGTAAACCCACGCAAGCACGGGGAGAATATACAAACTCCGTACAGTTAGAGCCATGGTGGGAATAGAACCCATGACCTCAGCGCTGTGAGGCAGTAATGCTAACCATTACACCATCCGTGCTACGGACAGCGATACCCAGCGGAAATAAAGCCTATGACATCTTTTAGTGCAATCATTATTCCTTTTATTTTCCCTGTTGAAGCCCTGACTTGTGCTGGTGCTGTACATGGAGACTGACATTTCTTCCTTTTAAAAATGTATTAATAATAACAGTTTTGTCCGGTCCCAATGGCCACTGGGAATAACCGAGCAAACTCGATCAAGGTCACTCGCGAGTAGACTGTTTTGCTCACGGAGGTGTAATAAGGGTGAAGACATCATGACATCACAACCCTACACTACTGCTTGTAGCCTCCAAGTCATCTGATGTGCTAAAAACCCTTATTCAGATCTGATCGCAGTACAAATGTGTTCTCAAAATGGGCAAAACCATGTGCACTGCAGGTGGGGCAGATGTAACTTGTGCAGAGAGAGTTAAGTTTGGGTGGGATGTGTTTAAACTGAAATCTAAATTGCAGTGTAAAAATAAAGCAGTCAGTATTTACCCTGCACAGAAACAAAATAACTCACACAAATCTAACTCTCTCTGCACGATACATCTACCCCACCTGCAGTGCACATGGTTTTGCCCATTTTGAGAACACATTTGTACTGCGATCAGATCTGAATAAGGGCCATGATCCAGATTTAAAGTCAAAATACCCGGTTGAAGAATACTCCATATATGCAGGGTCAGTATTGGGTTATGGGCAATTTGCATAGCTTGAAAATGAAACAATTTAAAATATATACTTTTCTACATTTGAAGTTGAAAGTTCATGTTCCAGTCCATATTTATCTATAGAAACAGAAAACAATAGAAGCATTTTATTTAATGCGGCTGAGAAGGAAGAGATGACCCCAGGCATACTGCTCCAGGCTGGTGCGGAATAATACGGAGCCTCCGATTATCCATCCTTATCCTACTTCGTGCTTTGGGACTTGATCTGGGTGCAGAAATTACTAATTTCATTAACAATGAACATTCTCTCTGGATTTAAGACTCACTTTATCGCCCTTCACATTTACCTCTCATCCTCATTAGCTTGTAATCCCAGTGAGAACAATTTTGATACTCTCTCATTGAAATACTGCATTAAGGTGCGTACACACAGGGGCGATTTTATGCAAAATCACGGGAAATATGGTCGCTGAGCGACCATATTGCCCGCAATGGGAGTGTGCACCGGCGATATATCGCCGGGTGCGCGCTCCCGTTTTTGCCCCTGTGGTGATCGCTGGTCGCAGGAACATGCTCCTGCGACCAGCTGATTACCACTGCCGGGCTCCCCCCCGGCAGTTTCTTTTTCATCAGCGACCATCTTTGGTCGCTGATGTAAAGTAGAAACTGAGCAATATATTGCTCAGCCATATATTGCTCAGCAATATATGGCTGAGCAATATATCTCCCCCGTGTGTACACAGCATTACACATATGTTGGTGTGTTCTCTCACAAGTTACAGTAGCATCTATAGTCTGAATAATGATTTTATTCATTTCAGAAATTATTTCCGATTTCTTCCTTTTTCTGGAACTAGTTAAAAGAATAAAGACGAATAATAAACTAATAAACATTGCTGGCAGAAATACAAAAGGTGGGTGAACACAAGCGCTGGGAACAACCTAAATATGATGTCCCGGAGGTGGGATATTGGAATCCAACACCTACTTTAAAGCGTCCATATCCTTATATGTACTGTATATTGAATATAGGCAATCAATCAGGGAAAACGGCAACTCCTGTTACCACATGCAGACAGACACTTACTTTGGATATGGAAGCTTTAAAGTAGGTGTTGGATTCCAATATCCCACCTCCGGGACATCATATTTAGGTTGTTCCCAGCGCTTGTGTTCACCCACCTTTTGTATTTCTGCCAGTTTTGTTGATTGGGAGATTGATGGTCTCCCGGGTGCACATTAGCTGCTGATTATTTATTTAATCCACTTGTACATTGCGCCAGGTCACTAGTGTTTGTTTTTCTAATAAACATTGCTGAATATTATAATAATAGGTGATTCATCACGCCCTGCAGGCGCTCTTCATACCGCCCCCTTAACCTGTGAAAGCATTTAGTGCGTGGATGAGGGGCGGGTGCAAGGGTGCTATGTGCGGGGGTAGGAGCGATGAGAGGGTAGTGTGGTGAGTGGCCGGGGATGCTGCCAGGGGATTGAGGAGGTGCTGGGGACACTGCCGGGGGTGGGATGCAGATTTTTGGCAAATAAATATATATATATATATATATTTATTTATTTTTTATGTATGTATGTATGTATGTATGTATGTATGTATCTATCTATCTATCTATGAGCTTAAGGCCCATACACACTGTAAAGGTGCATACACACGGATAGATTTGGCAAAAGATCTGGGCATTCCCGACCGATTGGCACTCAAAGGGTTAAACACTCTAGAACTGAGATGCATATACTGGGAGAAAGTGAGACGACTAAAATATACGCCTGGTGCAATAATACTCCTCATTTGTTTGCAACATAATAGAAAGTTCTCCATTAGGAACAGGAACGGGTGCTCGGATATGGCAGTGCGACGCAATGAAACGGTTAAATATCGCTCTATAACCAGCTGATTGTCTCGGCACCTGCAGTATGTGAGACAGGGCACAGTGTCTTTTGTGGATTATAATGGCACATCTTCATTATTGTTCTAATGCTGATTTAAAAAAAAAAAAAAAAGTGTGTGTGTGTGGGGGGGGGGGGGGGTAATCTTTCACTGGTCCTGGTGACAACTCCAATCCTGAGACGTGACATTTTATTGTCTCTTTACGGGTTATTGTTGCCATAGGCACAAGGCTGCAATATTGTTGGTTTAGCGCTGTCTCTGTACTGTACCACCACGAGCTTATTGTCCAAAATCTGTATTATTCATTTGTTCTGAAGATTTACATTTTTAATGGCTCGTTTATGTAATCCCATAAATAAGGTAACAGAAAAGCATCCCCACACAAATGAGCGAGCTGGGGTCTGAGAAAAGGCTGCTGGAACAGGTCAGTCAAGGTCTCAGCTGCAGGCTGTGATTGGTATCGACTATGTATCCAATGTGGCCATGGACTTAAGACCACCCAGTTAGCCCAAAAATGGGGAATTACCAAGGAACCGTCTAATGGTGTTATAGTTCACTTCCCTCTTTATATGCAAGGACATAAAACTTTTGCAGAGGAAAAAAAAAACAGTTTAGTCAAAAACTCATTCCATCTATTGCTTTGACAGCTGAACTTAAAGTAAGTTTAGACGATGATTTGATTGTCCAGAAGCAGACTCTATTTTCTAATTCAATTGTTAATGGAGGGTGAAAATGAGTCCCCTATACGTAATGTGTAGAACACCTGCCACTTGTTGTATAGAATAATCTGCAACATTAAAATAAGGTTTTATTACTGAATTATAGATATGCTTCGGCTGTCTTTTTATGTGGTTGTTAATACTCATATTGTAAATGGAAAAGCAATAAGATGCAAACACTATATTTCATCTATGAACAAGTGAAAGGGAAATTTTTATTAGTTATATACGTCGTACATTATATCTTTGTACATTAGGACTAGCACTGAGTTGGGTGCATGTGTTGGGTGTATACCCCCCATACTGCCACCAATACCCACTTTCCAACCGCTTAAGGCATGCTGCCTAACATTCTGGAATGGCAGGGAGGCTCCCAAAAATTGGGTGGCTAAGGTCGACAGGGTCGGAAGGTTGACACAAGCGTTAGGTCGAGAATGGGAAGGTGGACAGTCAAAAGGTCGACATGAATTTTTCCGTTTTTTATGTGCCGACAGGGAGGTATTTCATATCCTACCATCCACAATGGCGTGGTGGAAGAATACAATAGTGTGTGGAGCACAGCAAGGAACCGTGCTCTAAGCTAGGGGACACATTACACTTAGGCGGTGACCATGTCGACATTCTGCATTAAAAAAAAAAAAAAGTCAACCTTCCGACCCTATTGACCTTAGCTCCATGCCCCATGTATCAGAAGGATTTTTTGACATCCAAGCTGAGTTTTAATCCACCCCACGGTTCTCCACACTGGTATGACTGAATTCACCAAAGGTGAGTGGGTGGAGGCTTCTGGTGTGCCATGAGGACCGCATGTTATCGGCCTAGAAAATTCAGGTAATAAATGGTCCCAATTTTGTGTGATAACACATGGGATGCAGGATAACTTCCCAGACACATACAGTATCACAGATCCCAGACACATACAGTATCACAGATCCCAGACACATAGAGTATCACAGATCCCAGACACATACAGTATCACAGATCCCAGACACATACAGTATCACAGATCCCAGACACATACAGTATCACAGATCCAAGGCAACCTAAGCATTATTTGCTGTGTTATCTGGCTAATTGGATAGCTCTACCCAGATACATTAGCTGCAGGTTTTACAGCAATTAATTGGATATTGCCAGACCCAGCTCTACCAATATGAAACTTTAAGCACCTGCCTAGGGCACAGGATCTGGGGGCCGCCATTGACTGTTTTTAAGGAAGACATCCTTGTTTTACTTAATACAGGTTGCGGCTGTGGTGCTTCTAAAGCGCAACCTCCATGCTCTCACTTGAGGGGCTGGAATTTCAGTACTAGTCGCAGTGAGTGAGGGTTGAAGTTTTGCAGGTCAACTCGCAAAAGGTCGACATGGGTTTTTCACCCGAATGTCGACACTGTTGACATGGACACTAAAAAGAACACCGCTGCACTTGCCATGCTTCGGGCAAGGTGCCCCACTACACTCGGCACCTTATTTTATTCTCTCACCATGCCCTAGTGGATGGTAGGGCATGAAATACCGCCTGTCGGCACATGTCGGCTCAAATAAAAGAGAAAAAAACCATGTCGACCTTCCTTATGTCGACATAATGCTTGTATCGACTTAATGTCCCTGTCGACCGAACCCATGCCGACCTAGTGAATGTATTCCAAGAGCATCAGGTTCTAGAACTTGACACTTCCTTCCAAACGTGCTTATGACAGATTTAAAGAGCAATTCTTTTTACGATCACTGCTAGTAAAGGCAACAAACCACTAGTTCCAATATTATACTACTACAACAAGAACTGAAAATTATCAGCAGTAGCCTGTCCAGCTAGTAGTTTTAAATAAATAATGAATGTGCCAGATTGTCACATAAAATAAATCCTAGTCCAGCTTCCAAATCCTGTAGTTCAGACATGTCCAAACTATGGCCCTTCTGCTGTTGTGAAACTTCAAGACCCATCATGCCTTGCAACAGTTTTGCTATTAGAGAGTGCTAAAACAATGCAAGGTATGCTGGGATGTGTAGTTTCGCAACAGCTGGAGGGCCACAGTTTGGAGATGCCTGCTGTAGTTCTTCAAAATCACGGATCTGTGTCACTGAACTGAGTGAGAAACAGGGTTTTGCAGAAAATACATTTAAGGTACAAAAAGGAGAATAGCAAGTCACAATTAAAAATGTATAAAACAGCATCTCAATAGAATACTTTCCTAAATTCTGAATGACAGATCCATTTACAAAGTAGCATACAAAGTTAAAATATATGCTTAATTCATTAGGACAAACAAAATGAGTTTCTGTCCTGCGTGCTGCAGGCTTGTGCCGTGCTCGGAAGAGGTTTGCTGGGGGGGCCTTATTTTGGTTCCCTTCTTCTGGCAAATTCCTTTTTAGATGGACAAAACCATGTGCACTGCAGGTGGGGTAGATGTTACTTGTGCAGAGAGAGTTAGATTTGGGTGGGATTTTACGTCAAAGTAAGATCTATATTGCAGTGCAAAAATAAAGCAGTCAGTATTTTCCCTGCACAGAAACATAATAACTCACCCAAATCTAACTCTCTCTCTACATTTTTACATCTGCCCCCCTGCAGTGCACATGGTTTTGTCCATCGTAAGCACTGTACACACACATTGATTTGCTTTTGATTCAATGTTAGATTGGATTTTCTATTAGATCTGGCATTAGATCTTTCCATTCGATTTGGCATTAGATATCAAATTCGATATACATTCATGGTACATTGTACACATTCAATTTACTAGATCGAATTCGATATTTCCTTGGCTGCGCAGTACATTTTTCTGAAAACGGGAGCGCGCATCGAATCGAATGCAGATTGAAAGTGACACAAAAACCATTCGATTTCGATTTGATTTTGCTTCTATAAGCAAAATCGAATCGAAAATCTGGAAAAATCGATGCATGTGTACAGGGCTTAAGAAGAAATTTGCCAGAAGGAGTGAAAAAACCCTTTGCTTTATATTTATTTTCACATTATTATTATTATTTTTTATTTATTTAACTTGGGAGATTAAACATAACTAAGGGGGTTATTCAGATCTGACCGCATTACTGCTATTTTGCAGAGCCCTTTGATTGAGTAATTGCAGCCCAGCCAGAATAAAATCCTGCCCTGTGCAAGCCTGCAAACTGCTATGCAAGGCTTGCACAGGAATTACTTGGCGGATGCAATAAAAACAGGCTGATCGGGACCGGAGAAGACATCACACGACTTCCCATCAAACTCTTGGGCACGCCTGCATTTTCCCTGACACTCCCAGAAAATGTCCGCTTACCAACCCCAAAAGGCCAGCTTCCTGTAAATCAACTTGTGTACGGCCAGCGATAAAAAAAGTCACTATGACATCACAGTATAGCCACGCACGTGCACACTATGTTCCGTACACATGCAGACATGAGATCAGGTCTGAATAACCCCTTAAGACACCAAGCCGTTGCACCACAGACTTCAGCATTGTCACTGCTTCCCTGTGGTTAGTTAGGCTCTCTTCCCATGCCCTCTAATAAACAGGTGGTCCTTGACATAATTGTTTAACCGTACCGATGCGTAGGCAATATGCACATGGAACCTCCCAAGTTTAACGTTTGATTAGGAGAACCAAGACCGAGACACCAAATTGTGACAGTTATGTGGGGTACACACCAGGATGATATGGCCCAAAACGAGCTAATTTAGATCCAATCTCGACCAATTGTATGTAAATTGGCCGTGTTTTGGGCCATTTCGCTGCCCTTATGATGCGATCCCGATCCGATGCGCGGCCCCACGGGTCGGTCTTTTCTGAGACCCCACCTGCTGCAGGTAGGATCTCAGAAACGACCATTGCAGTGGGTTCACATCAGGGGCATTTTCGCAGCGGCGCCGTCAGCACGTGAGCGGGTCGTGCGTTCCTGTGACGACCGGCTCACGAGCACCATCGTCCTGGTGTGTACCGGGCATTATGTATGGGTTATCAGTTCTGCTGACAATTGTTCCAGCATAGAATTCACTCCATCAAACAGATTGTAAGAATCAGGGTACGCACAGGCGGGATTCCCTTTGAATTATCCCTTCTGGTTTCAAAGAGGTGATACAAAAGAAAATCATCAAAGTTTGCTATAAAGAGCCGCAAACATAACAGATAAGAATAAAAAACAAATGAATGCTGCCGATACCATAGAAACTAGTTAGGAGAGGGTAATTGTTACACGAGAGGAACAGTTAGGGGGCTTGTGTCTCACCTATAATTAAACGATTCATAAGATAAAAAGTCTAGAACTAGAAGTTACAATGTAAAAAGTAGATGCAGGCAATGGTGTTTCTTCCCACCTTCCCCATTTTCCTTACAGCCGAGCGTTACTGAATAGTAGATGTGACCGTTTTGTTATTAATTGTCCAGGAAAGACCAGTTTTGTATTGTGCCTTGTTATGAGCTGAAGACCCATCATTATGAGCCCGCGATCTGAAAGAGCGGAATACGCTATGTGCTTCCCAGAGTCTGGACGACCAAATTCAACAAAAAAAAATGCTCTGTTTGTGCTGAGAAAAGGAACCCCCTCTGGTTACATTATTCTATTGATCTAAAAACATTTAAATCTTCTTTGTTAAGTAGTTTTCAGTGGAAATTTCATAATCGCTGTGCAAATCTATTACATCTGCACCCCTTCAAGCTGTTCTACACACAAACACAATTTATTTCCCAGCTAAAAAAGTGTCTTTTAATGAGGGTGGGGAGAGAAGACGGAAAGAAATACAAATGCAACAGTCGTATATCAACCTGTCAGCAATTTCCATGAACAGCCAAGGAAAAGCCCTTTGCGGATTTAAAAGGACAGTAGGATTTAATAGTGTGATTATTGTATTATTTTTTTAATGGCAAAAAAAAAATAAAAAATCGGACGCCTCATATTATAAAAACAAATATTATATTTTTAATGTCTGTTACGGATTTAAACAGTTGCATTCCACTTATGGTGTGTACACACTGTGAGATCTATTTCTATTCGACTTAAGATTCAAGTGCTATGCAATCTTTGCTAACGCTGTACTATTTACATACAATTCATACAATCTGCATTAGATTTGCACTATATAGTCATTGCTTCCCTGTCTATCTGGGTTTCGATTTGTGCTGTCCCGGGAGTGCAAGAAAAAAAAACCTGTGCGATCTGCATACAATCTACATGCGATTTTGACTATATAGTCAAAATCTATTGTCAAATCTCACTGTGTGAACACAGCATTAAGGTGCCCATACACTGCCTGCGACGTCTCGCAGCAGTGTACGGACACCCGATGGACTGCAAGCCGCCGGGACCTTCCGGCGGCAGGGACACATGCGATCCGTTGTGATGGATCGCATGCGTCCCTGCTTAGCGCCCGTCCCAGAACGGGTGGTCGGACGGCCAGCCGGTCCGACCACCTAGTCGGGTCTGATGCTCACGGGACCACGCATCGGACCCGACTACATGTTAGGGAGAGGCGATTTGGTCCGATTTAAAGGGCCGATTGGTCGCAATCGTCCGAAATCGGACCAAATCACCTTGATTTATGCCCAGCTTAAGACTGGTGATATTATGAAATTTGTAATTCATTAAATGGATGATGGTAGCAGATGCCTATTCACTTATTTACATAATGTAAAACCATATACAGGTTGAGTATCCCTTATCCAAATAAATCCGAAAACCATACATTGCAGAAAGGGAAAAAAAAAATGTTTTTTTTTTTTTTTTTGCTAAAGCCACTACTGGGGACACCTGTAACAGCACTACTGGGGACATATGTAACTGGCACTACTGGAGACATATGTAACAGCACTACTTAGGACATGATATGTAACTGACATTACTGAGGACATAATATGTAACTGGCATTACTGGGGACATATGTAACTGACACTAAATATGTGCAGGAAAATGACTGCTTGGTATTTAAATTCAGTGACTTATAGGTGCCCACAGATGCATCAATTTTACTGTGCTATGCGTTTTTGACTGTACAATGGTTCTATACAATTTTTCTTCCAGCTTGCAATGCAATGTGCACTTGGATGCATGCGATGCGATTAACCCATGTTTGTAATGTTAATTTTCAGATGTAGTCTAAAAAGTACGTGCAGCACGTACTTTTTTAGACATACAATATCGGGCTCCCGGGAACGCGCATCGCGTCGCACAAGCCTATAAACACCACCCGATAATTGTACATAAGATGCGTTTTGTACTTAAAAAGTACAAAACGCATTCGATAATTGATGCGTCTGTGGGCACCTTTAGATTGTTCACAAACATTGTTTCATGTGTTGAAACCTTGTTTTATGAACAAATACATGCCGTACAAAGGAACAATACAGGGAGACAAAACTTGGCATAACATTGAATAAATAACAAAAATACAGTACAAATAAAGAGCGCCACAGTTCAATACAAATTACAGCTTAAATGTAAGTAGTGAGTACCCAATCAACATACAACTAGATGCTTGAGGCCAATGATGGAGATGAGTATGAAGATGGTCACTGAGTGTTGGAGTAAAGTGAAATGTGAAGAGAAGTGGGCTTTGACAACAGGAGGGAAGAGGGCCCTACTCGGAGGAGTTTACAATCTAGTAGGAAGGGGAGACAGACAGATTACAAGAGGTGCAAGCGAGGGGGTGGTGGATAGATAGCAGGATGTAAACAGGCAAGGGGTCGGAGAACCAGCTGGTTTATGCAGTGGAAGGGTACGCTTTGATGAAAGTACATCCAATGGGCCAAAGTGATCACCCTACAGGTGCTGAGCTTTCAGCAATTTAGGCATGTGATTTAAATTTGCAATTTAGTATTTTAATTCCAAACTGTTAAGTTCCCACAAACTCTGAAAATACCTCTAAAATACCGGCTGCTGGATTTGGCCCACGCAGTCCATAAAATCGGATCAGATAAAGAGATGATAGAGAAATAGATCAACGGATAATCATACTGTACATTTTACCTGAAAAATCAGGATTTTTAACTGGTAATACAATTTCAAAAATAAAGAAGTAAGAAAAAAGTTTTAATTTAATCCCCGTTTACAGATTCATTAAAAACTAGGTGCATTAATGTAGGGGTCGGAGAATTCACCAGTTCCAAGCCAAAAAGTGTTGTGATTGGAAAGTCTAAAAGGCCCCTATAGACTGGTTCGATTTACCCGATCCCGACCAATGTGAACTGATATGCGGTCATGTGTGCATCGGATTGAATAAATCTTATGCGCAGCCATCAACACTCCAAGAGCCAGGCAGGAGGACGCCGCGAGTCGGGCCAATTAAAAAAAAACAACATACAAATAAATAGGCAGCTGCTGACTGGTTTATAACATGAAAAGAAGGGGGGGGGGCGTCACAAGGGTGACTACAGGGGAACATACGTAAGGTTTTTGGGGCACACTTGAAAAAGATATATATAATAACAATGAATTTTTGGTTAGTTGAATAATTAGTGTAATAAAACTTAACTTTTATTCTGATTATTACTAAAAAAGAGAAAGAGACAATATTCAATGCGTTAGAATAGTATGGCTAATTGCCAAAAGTGGGTCCTTGATAATAATCACAAGATCAGCGCAATGTTTGGATATGAGTGTACCATGCCTGTAAGGTCAACACCTTTCATTAGTTATTTAATTTGCATAGATGCGCAGTATAGTTGATACAGGTATTGGTTTAGGGATGCTTGACACACATAATTAAACAGTGAAAATTCCAATAAACAATGTATTGTCCTCCGTGATAGACGAGTAGTAGTGGGTCACGTCCTTTGAGAAAGCCTCGGCGAAACACGTGTGAGGAACGCCTCTGACACCCCCCCCCTGCCTCCGTCACAGACGCCGGTCACAACTATCATCTCGAGCAGCGGCTCCCGTCATATGGCGCCGGGCGCCGCTTCTCAAAGCTAAGTAACCCCAGGAATACATCATCTAACCAGCAGCCTTGTATCCTTATCTCAAACCTTGCTTTCATTTTGACTCTCTACCTCCGCTACATTACGCTAGCTGCTGCTCTGCTGTGATCAAACACAGCACGCTCACTACCCAGCAGCTGATTAGTCTGTCACCCCTACCTCTGCATATACTGCAGATAGTATTTAAAAGGCTCTTCCCATTCAGCCTCTGGTGCTGCACCTTTGACACATAACAGGTGTTTTTGTTGTATGAGGTAAACGCATTAAACACTACTGCATTGGTACAGACCAGGCAATTATCTGCCAAAATTTCCGCTCTTGTTACTTTCCATCAGCTGATTAGTCTGTCACCTACACCCCTGCATATACTGCAGTTAGTATCTAAACGTTTCTTACCATCCAGCATTAGGTGCTGCACCTCTGACCTATAATAGGTTTTTGTTGCATGAGGTAAATACATGAAATATAACTGTATCGGTACAGACCAGGCAATTATCTGCCAAATATCCGCACTTTTACTTCCTAGCAACTGTTCAGCTTGTCACCCACACCTCTGCATATACTGCTGACAGTATCTAAAACCACTCTTACCACCCAGTATCAGGTACCGCGTCTTTGACCTATAACAGGTTTTGTGTATGAGGTTAACATATGATAACACAACTGTATAGGCACAGACCAGGCAATTATCTGTCAGATTTTGTCTTAAATTTGATCAGTATACAGACAGTGCGAAACTCAGAACACTGGGGAATCTGCAACTCACTTATAATAAGACTGTTTTTCAATTGATTGAGTTTACATGTTAAAACTGTGAAACTTGCACTCGATTTGTATCAATCGTGGTTTGACACTCTGTTGGTGTCATTACATGTCTGATAGCCTATCTGTTCCTTCATAGCCAATACTACCCAGCCTGTTTCAATTACAGTGTTTGCAATCTACGGCTGCAAAAACTTTTAAATCTACCTGTGAGGCTTACAGACCATGCAAACCTAGCAATAAATTCCTCAAAGTGTCACACTAGCCCCAGTCAGAACCATTCAATACTGGCTACAATGGCGCCTAAGGTGCACTACTCATGAGGATACAAACACCATTTATGTCAACATCAACCCCCATTGTAGATAATCTACACCGGTGGCAACACTAAACAGTGGTTGCCTCAACCCTATTACCCCTCTTCTATTCCGGGGAAAGGATCAGCGTTCTCCTACTCTCTCATCCACCATTTGATACAACTAGTAGATGGTGGACAGCAGAAGTCAGGGTCCGCACTGTTGATACCAACCCACTACTTATGCCATAACCCTTCTTTTCAGTGCTCTCTCATCAGTCGCGTCAAAACTGAACCCCCTGCAATGCAGGCAAGCAACAGGGTGAACCATTGATGACGCCTCAGAAAGCAGAAGCACTCCATTTCAATTGAGCTACAATGCTGGTGCCCCCCAATTTTGCCAACATTACTACCATACGTCACTGGATCGCCTGAACCCGTCCCGATCTCAGTAGCTAAGCGGTGACTGGCCGGGCTAGTACCTGTGGGAAGACTCACTGGGAATACTCGGTGTTGTAATTATCAGGCGAAGAAGGGATCACCTTCTGGACCTAGCTCAAGCTGTCTATACTTCTCCACTACTCCTGACTTCCTAATCTTTCTACCACTCCCATTCCCCAATATCTACAGTTGTGACCCACTACTACTCGTCTATCACGGAGGACAATACATTGTTTATTGGAATTTTCACTGTTTAATTATGTGTGTCAAGCATCCCTAAACCAATACCTGTATCAACTATACTGCGCATCTATGCAAATTAAATAACTAATGAAAGGTGTTGACCTTACAGGCATGGTACACTCATATCCAAACATTGCGCTGATCTTGTGATTATTATCAATGACCCACTTTTGGCAATTAGCCATACTATTCTAACGCATTGAATATTGTCTCTTTCTCTTTTTTAGTAATAATCAGAATAAAAGTTAAGTTTTATTACACTAATTATTCAACTAACCACTAATTCATTGTTATTATATATATCTTTTTCAAGTGTGCCCCAAAAACCTTACGTATGTTCCCCTGTAGTCACCCTTGTGACGCCTCCCCCCCTTCTTTTCAGTTTAACCACTGAACATCTTTTGGGAGCACCACCAACCTAACACTGCTAAGATTGCCTGTAAGCAGTAAATATGTTGGTTATCTAACAATTATATTTATTATGTGACTCTATAGAAGTTTACTACCAGTGCCAATCCCTCCCACTAATCCACTTGGTTTATAACATGCAATCGTCGCTGATTGGTGGAGTGGATCAGCAGAACAGGGAATCAGGGCCTTCGTTGTATATCCCGCATTAGTTGGAGTGATTATCATATTGATCCGACTATATATTTTACACTATTATTGCTAGTATAATTATTTTGATTCCCAAAGTGGAAATCATTGGAACAAATTTGTAAGGTTTAGCTTATAGTTCAGGTGAGGAAATGAATTGATTGACTTTGAGACTAAATTGCTCTTTCCAACATCTATTATGTCAGATATTCAGTCATTAGAAAAAACTCTAATGTAAAGTTGCCGGAGGCTCAGGATTTTAATGCGAGTTTGCCTGGATGTTTAAAGCAGCAATCATTTACAATGTAACTCGGGGCTATTACATTAAGCCCCAAGGCTAGAATATCAGCCACTTCTTAGGGGATAATCATCCAGGAAGTTTTCTTTCAGCAGTTATAGTTATTTGTCTGTACAATGTGCACCGGTTTCATATCAGAGCCGGGATTAACTTGTCAGTCCTACAATCACATTCTCTCCGTGGCACTGCAGTTGCTGCAATGTTCGCTACACGGGGGACATTCATACATTTGTGATACGGTTTACTGCAAGACCACATCCTGCAGCATTCCAAGCTGTGCAGTATCTCATATAGAAATAATTGAATAGTATATTATATAGAGTTTTTAAAAGTACTTTATGAATTGTCCGTATGTATATTATATTTTTATTAGTTAATATCATTTTCATAGGACTGAAATGTGGTCATAAGGGGAGCTTAATTTGCAAGGTTGGTATCCAGAAACCAAAATAACTTACAGCAAAGCTTTCGATGAGTCTTCATTTAAAAATAAATACATGTTTAGGACCAGATGTATCAAGCTACAAAAAGTGGTGAAGTGGAGAGTGATAAACAACCAGCCAATCAGCTCCTACCTGTCCTTTTTCAAACCTAGCCTGTAACATGACAGGTAGGAGCTGATTGGCTGGCCGTTTATCACTCTTCATTTGATCACCTTTTAAAACTTGATCCATCTGGCCCAAGGCGAAAGACCTCAATTTAATTGAATGATTTTGAAAACTCAAGGCAGGCTTCAAGGGAGAATGAGGGTAATGGCAAGGTTCATATGTGGAAGGCTGATCCCCACAGTTCCAGCTGCACTCGGGAAATAATTACTAACCGTCTGTAGGTCCCTATATAATGAAGTCACAAGTAGACAGGTCAACAACTTTCTCAATATCATCTCACAATATATGTGCTGCTTCTGAGTGTCTGATTGCCTAGAATTATCTGCGCCCTCTTACGTCAAACCTTGGAACACACAGTAGGACTAGTGGGAAATTAAAAGTAAGAGCAAAAAGAGGGCATTTATTTCTGGAAATGTTACTTCATGTATTTGTTTAGGTTGAGAACATCTAATCTTAATTCAGCACATGCAGAATACACTGTTATATAACTGGAAGTTTCTGGGAACTTTATCCACTCAGAGGGATCGATCTACCGCTCTCTGCACATATTACATCTGCCCCACCTGCAGTGCAGCATGTTTTTGTCCATTTGAGAAAGTTTTGCTTTTGCAATCAACTCTGAAAAAAGCCCCTAACCCAGTGGTTCCCAAACTGTGCTTAGGCACCTCGGGTGCCTCAAGGCACTTGTAGGGGTATCCTGGTTTGGTGGTCCTGGACCAATTTAAAAGTATTTATGGGGAATGAAAAATCAGTGCTTGTGGCTTCCAATCGAAAAATATGTGGACAAACAAAGCAAGTGCTGCCCCCATCACATAACTGCACCCAAGGGTGACACAAACACAATTCCCTCTACTCAATATGAATATGAAAAAATCCTGATGCTCTAGGGTGCCATGATTCCAAAAAGTTTTGGAATTACTGCTCCAACCAACAGCCTTACTCCTATCCGTGAAGGCCACTTCATGCTACTCTAATTGCACCATGATCTATGTACAGTACAATTGCTTGACATATCAGAAGTCAACAACAAATTGCCATCACATACTTTGCCCAATTGAATCTGCATGGCACCCACTGCAAAAAGTATTTGCTACCCAATAGGGTAGTGAGCCTTTTTGGGCGAATCATGCATTTGGATGGCTGGTCGGTTGAAGGGTACAGTGCTATTCTGGCTGTTTTATTGGCATAAGACCCATCATATCAGTATAATGTCACTGGTTCTTAATAATCAGGCAGCATGTATAGATGGAGTGTCCCTTTTCCTTGCAGGGGCTGGCGGTAGATTCGACCAGCCGCCAGAAGGGGGCGCACGTGCATCCCCTTACTACGGAGCTCACCTACTGTCCCCACTGCTTCGCCACCAGTCCCCGCCGACCTATCCCACCTCTCCCTAACACTGCCTGTCTCCCTGAAGCAGAGACGGGCAAGGTCCACGTCCCCCACCGCCAGGAACCTGGGATGCTTGTGCGTCCCAGTCAGATGTAGCGCCGGCTCACCAGTGGGGGCCGGACTGGTGAGCCCCAGCACTGAATGAGCGGCGCTACATCTGTAGGTTATAAAAATCTGCCCTTGTAACATGTAAAAGGTGACAAGAGAACTTTATTGATCATATTGTAAACTAGTAAGCCCATTTAAAGCAAATGCTTCAAAAGCTAGTTTGCTACCTTGTGATTGCATCTGTGTTTGTACATGTGAGACAGAAAAATGTCGTTTCACTCGCCGCCAACAGATGGCAGTGTTTCGGAGACACACAAGAAGGCACTAGACATATATATATATATTATATATTTATAGCGTCTAACAAATGTTAATAGATGTGACTACATTTATACACATCCTTACCTTTAGAAATCTCGCAGGGCAATCTTACATGCCTGCCCCACCGCTGAGCAATCTACCATATCAACAGGGTTTAATAAAAAGCAAACTGACACAGGTTTGTTATGTTTATCTAATCTGCTCATCATTGTGCTACAAAACAAAGACTGGGAAACACCAGTGACTTTCCACAAAAGGTTTAATGACTGTATGCGAGTAGCAAAGCACATACAGGAAAATAATCATGGGAAGGAGCTCTTTAAAACTAAAACTCGGGCAGGTAAAAAGGGGGAGCAGTAATATTTGCTCTCGGAGAGAATTTAAACCATTTCACTGATATCACATTGCAAATAAAAGATATAGAAACAGCGGCTACCACTCTATATGGTCTTCACGATCACCCTAACTGAACTGTACTAGATACACTGCACGCCTCATATGCCAGGTGTTTTTGTAATAGCAGGAATATCTCCCTGGGCTCATCGGAGGGCACACACAGAATGCCACCAGAAAAAGCAATTTTGCCAAGGTCATGCATGTACCACCGAGTTTGTACGGGACCCACTAAGCCTAGTACTACTGACCGGGCTTAACTACCATAGGTATGGAGAGTGCAGCTGCTATGGAGCCCAGAGCTAAAAGGGGCCCATACAAATGTTTGCTATGGGGCCCCCGTATAGCTAGTTACGCCCTACTGACCAAACGGCCTTTTCATAAACCATTGCTGTGTACAATCAATGATAGCAGTGAAATGGTTTAAAAACATGTAGCAGTCATCCTCAGGCTTAACAGTCAGACATGTCTGATCCTTAATACCCTGTGTATTGCAAATAAATAGTTAACAGTAAGAGCCATATTGCTTGTAGTCTCCTTGGCTATCTTTCCTTGCGACGGCTGCTGGAACGTGTCTGTCTTGTGCTCTTGCTTGAAGATGGCGATTTCTTTTCCTCCCTACTAGAGTCGTCACTCCGCTTATAGGGATGTGAACCGCGCTTTCTTGAATGAGTCCTTTCGCTACTGTGATCCTTGGTATCTTTTTCGTCGTGCGTTCTCCTGCTGCTTTTCTCCCGCTCAGGTGGCAGGGTGTTTTTAATGGTATTGATCAGAAACCGCTTGTTAGTGCTGGCGACTGGACACTTCATCCTGTAAGAGAAAGTCATGCGACAGAATGTTAGAGAGAGTTCGGTTCCAGAGTTGCAGATTAGAGTGTTGAGCTTGCCGAGTGCGCCACCTAGTGTCTGCTTTGAGAATAATGCTCATTGACACATTCTGCAGTGGGTTAACTCAAGCCTCAAACAAACTTGAATTATTTTATTTATTGCAGAAATGTTTTTTTTTTTTTTACACATGAAAAGGAGAAACCACAAAAATTTGGCTAGCGGCAGGTCTGTCTGCTCTAGAATTTGATCATACTTGATACTGGTCCTTATATATTGGGTGCAAGGGCTCCGTTCCCTCTAGACTATTTAGAAGTGGTGCTGTAACAATGTAAGGGCTACGGTAAACAGCATTTTTACCTAAGGTCAGATGTGGTCAGCTAAAGGGTAGGTAAACTAGGAGCAGATTTTCTATGCTTTGGAGAGTGATAAAGTACAAGCCAATCAGCTCCTAGCAGTCATGTTACAGGTGGTGTTTGAAAAATGATTGTTTATGCACTTTATCACTTTTTGAAGCTTGATACATTTGGCCCTCAGGCTTCACCACTCTTCAAAGCTTAATTAGTACACCTGCCCCTATTTGCGATAATGAGCCCTATTGTGTTATAAAGATGTATTGGACAGGTTGAAAATTACTTAAGATTTAAAGAAAATAAACTGGAATGAAAGACCAGCAAAGGCATGCATATTAATTATTCCACAAATGAGAATCGAAATTCAGAAACTACCTTATACAAAAAGGAGCAACTAATAGTCAAAAAATATTATGAAAAAACAGGAGTGCAGTCTATTGGCCTCGGTTATCAGCAAAGATTTCATGCATTGCCCTTCAATGGAATAGCTGCCAGAGGATCCTTCAGTGTGCGCTAAAAATGTCTGCCCTCGCCATCAGAACTTTGTTAATTGCCAGATATACTGTAGAGCAGGGGTGGCCAAACCAGTCCTCAAGATCTACCAACGGTGCATGTTTTCCAGGCAACCTGTGGATCTATAGTAGGAATGAATGCAGCAGGTTTGAAAATGTGACAGTTAGTAATGACCACAGCTGCGCACCAGCTAGGTAACCTGGAAAACGTGGACCGTTGGTAGATCTCGAGGACCGGTTTGGCCAGCCCTGATTGTTATCCATTTAAAGGTTCTATTTTAAACCTATTTCATTCTATTTCATGGCAGTAGTCGTCCACTCCCTGGTTATTATTTTGAATATCTTTCATTTCAATTAAAAACCATTGGTTGGCGCTATTCTAATAACTGAAGTGCAGCATGTTCCGGGAAGCAAACAGAAAATACAGGTTCTCTTTTTCTTATATTTTACTAAATACTAAAATATAATAGTCTAAAATCAGCCCCTACTTACACATAAAGGGATGTTTGCCTTTTTCATTCATGTTATACCCGTCACCTCGCACAAATAACCCGGGTCCGACTAGAGTTGTTGCCAGGTCGATCTGGGTCTCGGTGTTGTGTGAAAGGGCCATTTGAAAGAACCAGGGTCCAACAACCCAGAACTCCGACCCAGGTTGAAAGCAGGGTTTCACCCGAATCGGACCCGGGTTGCTGGGCAGTGTAATACCCCTTTCACACCGCAAATGCCAGGTCAGCCTCAGGATTTGGACACGCGGCTTAGTACTGTCAGACAAATGGAGGGTGGCGCATGTCTCACATAGGAGTATGGTATAGCTCACGGACATTTACATTTTAATAAGACGGGAGTTCTATTGAAGATGGGATATTGCCCTTAGCAACCAGATTCTATCTAATATCTTCTAGAAGGTGCTAAATAAATAAGTACAATCTGATTAGTTGCTATGGGCAACATCCATCTTCAATAAAACTACCATCTATTCCCATCTTCAATTGACCCCAATGTCATTAGTTTGGCATACACAAGGTCAACATTAACAAGAGGTTGACATAGTTTTAGTGGGGGGGGGGGGGGGCAATGTCGGCACCATTCGCACGCCATGCTTCAGGCCACTTTACCATTCCCAATCGGAGTTCACATAGATAAAGTAAGAAAAAGTAAAAAAAAATATTATCATGAAAAACTAATGTTGACCCTTTGATGGTCAACCTAGACATCATCAGCCGTCCGGATACAATCAGATAGGTAGGCGATCCACCGGAACCTCACCATAAAAATACCAATAGTTACCTGCAGCAAGATTACTACAGACCGGCCTATGCTGTGGGTCTCTCTAGGTAAAGGCAGCGAATGTCCGGATCGGGCTCAGTATGATTTTGAGACGGCCAGGATCATGACGGTCAGTACACCGACAATGAAGCCCTTGCCGGCTCGGTGGCTCGCCACAGGTTCTATTCTCACTATATGGGGGTCGTGGACCCACATAAGGGAGAATAGCCCCTGTTGGTCTGGATTGCGACGGCCGGGCAGTTGAACAGTCGGGATATCGGTGTCAGCATTGGATCACAATTCCAGCAGAAACAGCTGGCAGGCAAATACCATGATCGCACTAGAATATGTTTAGGACAGCAAAAAACAAACAAAAATAAGGTAAAAATATAGATATAAAAGAGACACATAACCGATAGAGAGGTTTTATTTTGCATTTATATTATATTCAGATAGTTCATTCCTTTCCTATATAAAGTAGATGGTCACTTTGCTTCAGCCCCCAGGTGACAACCTTTTATTTATTGAACGGCAATGAGCCAGCACAGGTCCCTGCACCGAGAGCTGCAGCAGTGTCATGTGAATCACTAAGCTACGCATGGTGTGCAGGAGGGGAGCTGGCTGTCCTATCCCAACAAATGCCTCCTTGGCTACACAAACCTCCTGACGCAGCAGATTTGGCTCTGCGGCCTCCTCCAAGTCTCCAGCACAAGAACTTGTCTGCATGCTAAGATAGTGAGTCAGCAGTAAGCACAAGTGAACTTCTCATGCGTTCCCCACTGTACTGATGCGCAGATGCACAAAAGGGAACAGCCTGGGCATAGGTTGGTCTAAAATGTAACTAGACACCTCCTATCAATCACGCACAGACTTAAAGTAATACCCTCGTCACGCTGACCGATAAGTGCAGCACCGAACAATTGCTGCATTAATGCCATAGGCCTGAATTACTCATCAAAATAGCGATGTCCCAGACTGATGGGTTCTTCACAAGTTGCTCCTCCAGTACATCAAGAGAAGCATTGAATAATAGAAGATTGTCAAAGGGAAGGAAGAAGTGTGAGCAGTGAGTGTGGCACCTGTTCGGACAGGTGTAACTGTACTGTAAGATGTGAGGACACAGCTGGCACTGAAGACTATGGCTTTCCTCATTTGTCTGTATAACCCACCGATGTGCGAGTTATGGCTGCTGTGAGCACCAGTTCACACAAGCTTCAGCTAAAGTGACAGATTTACATTAGGATGCTTCATTAGGATCAGTCTATGCTCCGTTCCTCTCAGTTAATTTAATATGGCTTATTGGGTACTTATGTAATATCTGGGCTCCCGTTTTCTTATGAGACCGCGTGCGCACGCCACACTATATAAAATCAACTCCATGCGTAGTTGGATAGTAGGGGTATGAAAAAATGGGGTGCATTTAACATAGGAGCCCAGATAATACATAAGTACCGCTTATTGTACACAGCGGAGGCAGCAATGCTGCGGGCTGGACAAAAGGTCACAAGAATGTAGGAGGATGGTTCAATAAGTAAGGTAACAAGACCTCTCGTGTGTTATGTTCCCTATTTCATTATAATTTTGCACCAGACCAGTTTCCCTTCACAGCCATTAAACTCGCCTTATATCAGTTATACTGTCCCAACATCAGGGCTGGGTAGGGCTGCCAGAAACATGGTCACACATTATGGTGAGTAGTGTGCTACATCAGCAGCTAAAATGTATTTCCAATTTCTCAAGGTGCATGGTGATAATGTCAGGACTAATGTTCAAGATGAGCAGTGATACAGCCAGCAAGGTACACACACCACAGGTGACAATGTGTGCCACACTGGAGGTTTGATTCAGGAGGATAGCAAGGGATTGCCATCTCTTTCAACCAATGAAGAAGCTCCTGGGTGGAAGGTGATTCGCAAACAAACGGAGAGGTTCAGCAGGCTGTCATGTTCAGTCACTAACGATCTACTATCGGCTAAATCCAAAGGCCTCTTCTCTATCCTCATCCAGCTTGATCTGTCGGCTGCCTTTGACACTGTTGACCACCTCTCCTGCTCAACACCCTCCGCTCCTTTGGCATCACTGGCACGGTCTTCTCCTGGTTCACCTCATACCTCTCAGATCGCTCCTTCCCCGTCTCCACTCCGAGCTCCTCCTCTCCTACTACCCCGCAGCCAGTCGGTGTTCCCCAAGGGTCAGTCCTTGGCCCTCTCCTCTTCTCCCTCTACACCACCTCTCTGGGCACCCCCATCAGCTCCTAATCTATCTCTCCTCCCCCGACCTATCCCCATCACTCCTGTCCAAGGTCTCCGAATGCCTCACGGCCATCTCAGCCTGGATGACCCAACGCTTCCTGAAACTAAACATGGCTAAAACTGAACTTCTAATCTTCCATCCCCCGAACATCCCCTCTTCTCCCACTATCAGCATTGGTGAAACCGAGATCACCTCCACCGACCAAACACGCTGCCTCGGTGTCATCATAGACTCCTCCCTCTCTTTCACCCCCCACATTCGTGCTCTCTCACAGTCTTGCTGCTTTCACCTACGCAACATCTCACACATCAGACCATTCCTCTCCACTGACGTAACCAAAATTCTCATTCACTCTCGTCATCTCCCGCCTTGACTACTGCAACATCCTTCTCTCTGGGCTACCTCTCACCCGCTTCCCACCTCTCCAATCCATTCTTAACGCTGCTGCTAGGCTCATCTTCCTCTCCCGCCGCTCTACCTCCGCCTCCCCCCTCTGTCTATCTCTTCACTGGCTCCCCATTCCTTTCCGAGTTCTCTTTAAACTCCTCACCACCACCTACAAGGCTCTCTCCTCCTCCACAGCTCCCTACCTCTCTTCACTGATCTCTATCCACACTCCCTCCCGTCCTCTTCGCTCCATCGCTGACCGCCGACTGACCTCTCACCTAATCACCTCCTCCCACTCCCGTGTCCAAGACTTCTCTCGCGCTGCCCCCCTGCACTGGAACAACCTCCCGCCACCCATCAGGCTTTCTGATTCCCTTACCTCCTTCAAGCGCTCCCTCAAAAAACACTTTTTTCGACTAGCCTATCCCTCCTCCTAACCTCTTTTGATCCTCCTATCCTGCCTACGTTCCCATCCGTTCCTACTTATCGTATTGTTTTTCGTTCATCCACCCACCTCATTTTAGTCTGTTAACTCTTATGAGTAGGACCCTCCTTCCTCACGTACTCACCCTACCTCTTTACCTATCCAGTGCTCCTGCCCTGTTCTTCCCTTCATCTTCAGTCTCCTTGACAATTTCGACACCTACTTCAGAACTGATGCTGATTTTAGTTCTACCAGCTATACCACTATTTATGCTGCATTTTATCAACACACCCTGTACGTTGCCTTGTAATTTGTTTGCTATGTACGGCGCTGCGGACACTTTGTGGCCAACTACTACGGCAAAGATTCCTTGGTGTACCTTTAGGACATATGCTTAGACTAGTATTGGTACTATGTGGTAAAATAATCTGTACCAAGGCCATACTATAGCACATTGATGGCTAACCTTGACACTCAATCTGTTGTTGTACTACACATCCCAGCATGCCCTACATCAGTTTTAGCATGGAAAAATCGCAAATCATGTGTAGTTCAACAACATCTGGAGTGTCAAGGTTAGCCATCACTGCTATAGCATATACTTGCATGAGTTAAACAGAATTACACAATGAGAGGTCTGGTTATGTTATTTGTTGAACCATCCGCGGAGACTCAGTTAATTCACTAAGGAGCAACACCACCCGTGGAATATTAGTCGGGCAGTTCCTCAGTGATGTCAGTAGTTCCTGGGAAACGGATAGGGCAGCTCATCCCTTGGGTGTCCACATGTGCCTGATCCCCTGACTTGCTCAAGCTTAAAAGAAAAGAGGTCCACTGAGAAGATACCACATCTGTTTAAGTGATAAAGTGGAAGGTAATAACCCACCAGCCAATCAGCTCCTAACTGTCAAGTTAAAGTCTGGGCTTGAAAAAAAAAAAGACATTTGGGAGAGAATTGGCTGCTGCTTTATAACCTCCCACTTTATCACTTCACCAAGCTTAATACATCTGCCCCATTGTCTCCTTCAAATGCACTGAGATGTGTAGAAAAACATACTGCTGGACATCGTCTCATCACATCATACCACCACTTGCCTCTCACAACATAAGACATTGAACAACCCAGCACAGGGGGCGATTCTTTAAGGATCGGACAGGGCTGAATCCGATGGTTGGGGGTCTGCGCACGGCCGTTCGTTGCGGGGAAAGAGGGCTGGGGGGCGTAAACAGCGCTGGACTAGCTCTTTAACACTGAAGGATACAGTTAACAAAATCGTTGAGTGACATCACCCGGCCCCCTGCTGAGCATGTGATATAGGCAGATTTGACTGCATGTTAAGACAACAGGGGGGTAAAGGTGCCCATCGGATGTTAACATAGGGGTAAATTTACTAAGATGGGAGTTCTATTTCAGATTGGATGTTGCTATGGGTAACCAATCAGCTTCTATGTTATCTTCTAGAAGATGTTTAATAAATAAGTAGATTCTTCCATGCAAAGACATATGTTTTGTATTTGTGATTTCCCCTCCTTTATGCTTTCCCAATGTATCATTGTTTTTTAGGGGTTTTTTTTCAGTTAAAAAATTAAGGAAAAAATTAAACATAAGGGTCATTCCATGGTAACAAACGTTACATTGTTCTACTAGATCAGATCATGTGAACAAAACATTTTTTGGAGCACGCGTTTTGATTATTTTGTGCAAAGAAAACGTTGTTTGTGTGGTGTGGTGATATGCTTTAATTTTGATGCAATGCTGGTCATGAAAACTGGTAACAAACGTTACATGAAAAGAACATTCTCCTGGAATGGCCCATAAATAAAAAAAAAATAAAAAAAAATGGACAATAGGATGTATAATGAAGATGAAATACATACCAGCCCATTGGTCCCATAGTCTCAGCGCGGTCTTTTCCTCGTTTGGCTTCTTTGAGAAGTTCTTCTACTGCTTTCCTATATGATAAAGAGAAAAAAACAAAAATCCCTCAAGTTCTTATTACAGAGAGAAACAGAAGAGGTAAAACTTCAATTTCTGATGAACACAAGCTGTGAAAACAATCTGTAGGAAGTTACTGTGAAGTTCCTGAAGGGTGAAGAGAGGAGGTGGCTGCTATCATTCTGTCAACTTTATCAGCTCACGCTGATGTTCAATCAAATCCCAGCGCTGTAAAGAAGATTGTGTTCCCTAGCTGTCCAGGCTGAAAGTTATAGCTCATCATAGTGAGGGACATACAGAATGCAAGAGATAAGGAAGACTAAACAGAACGATCGCTTATCCCATGATCCTCAAGGTTAGAGCATCATTAGATCTGAAAAATTTGACTTGTTTAATAACATCCACAGATAAGTAAATGTTCCCATAACTTTTAGTGTTCCCACTAGGCTGTTTTAGCGGGGCGCTGCGCCCTGCCCGTTTTTTTAAAGGGCAAAATGCACCCTGCCCCTCAAGCACCGCTAAAACAGCCTGGTGCCTGCCCGACTCCTTGCACGGGGAAGCCCAGCGCCGCCTTAGACGGCGATGCCCGGCATCAAGGCACCTTCCTCCTGTGGTGACAGGATCTTCAGCGCGGCCGGGCCTGCCCACTTTAGTGCCGCCGCCGGGCGGGCTCGCCCACTTTAGTGACGTCGGCGGTCCGGGACCGCCCACAAGTGTGCCGTCGGCTGCCCCGGCCCGTCTCCCGGCACCCTGCCCGGAACAATTTCTAGAGGGAACAAACTCGAGCTGTCTGATATTGACTGTTCTATACCAACATTGCATTTAGGTGCAAACTTACGCTAGCCCAGACAACCAATAACTTCTTCTCATCTATCAGGAGCAATTAAGACAATGATAGCAAATGTTTAATTGGTTGGACCATAGTTACCTACACTCTAGCGGTGGCCATACATCAGAACGATCTGATCATATGCAGGTTGTAAGAGCAAACAGCACATACAATCTGCTTGCGACCACAAGCAACTCTGATGGATCATACGTGTAGCATGTATGAATCGAGGATAGACCACGCATCTTACCGATACACCTCAACGATGTGCACACAAGCCGAATGCACAACTTGTCTAAATTGTTCGTTCGGGCCCGAGATCGTTCTAGTATATAGCCAGCTTTATATGGTCTAGGAGGTTCCAGAAAGAAAAGGGCAGCAGCAGATCCGGGGTGGAGATGAATGGATGCCTGTGTGCGGCATCCATTCATCTCATGGACGGAGCACAGCAGCTTTCCCGGGTGCTGGGCTTGCCCCCAGCATGTTGGTTGGACAATGTAATCAATGTAATCTCCAAGCGCCGGCTCAGAATCCACCTCCGCCAACATCACCTGCCGTAGTGCAAAAGGGGTCAAATGCCGTGTCGCACCTGGATCCAAAAACCCAGGTGCGATCCAGCGTTTTGGTAGAAGAGAGGTTAGGAACCTATACATAGTATGTAGCCAAAGGCAAAGTATTGTTTGTGCAGTAATATTTGGCAACAGTACATTTAACCAAACCTTTAATGGACCTCAAACTAGTGATCTACAAAGACTATTTTTGGAGGTCCTGGCAGGAGTTTTCAAATCCAGTCCTCAAGTATGCCTTACATGTCACAGCTTCAGAAATCATCAATGGTTTGTGGCTGTTGTCAAAAATTTTTGCCATCGGTTTGCTAGAACCAGATGGTTTCCCACCACCAATGTCAAGCTTAAACGAAGTTTCCTTTTTGCTCCCCCCCCCCCAAGAGGCCATAACTCCACCCCCTGATACCCGCGAAGCTCCGTCCCCATATTTTGATTGGTCCAAAGGCCAATCAATCAAAGACAATGGATGACCATCAATATGTAAAATCATTGATGGTCATCCATTGAATAGTAATACAGTTGCAATTTTGACATCGATGGCAAAGGCAACAATGACCATCCGTATTTTGCTGTAGACACCAAGCTTCCTGTTTAGTGCTATAGAAAGGCATTTGAAATGGACACAATTTGACTTTCATAACCATGATTCTAAGGACATATTATGGGTGTTAATATAATGTTCCATGTTATACCAGAATTTGAAATACTTTATTTAAGAATATATTATTCCGATCTTTTTACTAAAGCTGGGAGCAGTGTCTGTCATTGGGATGGTCTGTAGAAGAAGATCTCCTTCCACAATCACTACTTATTTTACGTATGAGGGGCGATTCAATCATTTTAGCAGCGTCCATTTCAATATTCAACTGTTACTGCTTCTGGGTGCAAATATCACGATTGCCCTAATTTCTGCCCATGAGGTGGTGAGCAGAAATTGGGGAAAAGTCTGTATTTTGGGTGCGCTAACAAGTACTTTAGACTGGTGTAACTGCTCTATGCAGTGGTGCGTTTGGGCATGACAAGTAACGGGTCACCAAATACAACTGAAGAGCTCAGTCGGGAAGGCGTTATTACGTTATTCACCCGGCAACACCAAATGTAGCTTATTGGGCCACAATATTCCACCAGTGTTTAGGTATCAGCATTACTAGAATGCTATGTTATTTTTCAAGAGAATAAACAAATTAAATGACTTCTAAATTTGGTAATTTCGTGAAAATTGTGCATGTTATTACATAAATGGGCATTACATAATGGATCAATAGTATCTTAAGTTTAAAATCCTTAAAAAAAAAAAGGATCTAGCTCATCTCAATGGTCATTGTCCATAAATGTTGAACAAGCCAAATGCAAAGTGACTGCTCTTCTTGCCACACTGACCATTTAGCATTGCAGCAATAAACAGACTCTTAAAAGAAAAGGATATAGTAGGACTGGCCCTCTAGAGAGGGACAGAACTCCATACATCCCAGGATGGTAACTACCTTTTGCACTTTACTCACTTCAGTGTATAGGGGGTATTCATAGGAACAGACTCTCCGGGACAGTGCAACAATTTTAATATATTGTTTTTTATTATAGGTTTGCTATTATCTTTATTATGAAATAATTGTAAAGACCATCCAATCTTTTCTTTATGTTTCATATCAAGTGACATTTATTCATTGTTTTCGCTGCATTGTATTACTCTCTTAAAGGGCGGTATTAAGGGGGTGAGGATCACTGAAAACAAGCCGTAAGAGGCCGGGGATGGTGGAGCTCCGTGGATGGGGAGACAGAGCTCCGTGTGCATGCGACCGGCCTCAGTAGAAGCGTGCAGCGGAGGGGGAATAAAGACAGTCAGAGGAGGCGGTTAGGCAGTGGAGGAAGCGTGCGCAGAAGCCGAGGACAAAGCGGCTGGAGCTAGGAGAAGGCTGTGCGTGCGCTGTGTCTGAGCTCCCCGCTGACCCGCTGTAGTTCACCTCACTGGGCGGGTGTGAGATCATCACACCCGCACCACTCACCCCTCCCCCGAGACCCGCCGAGCTGCCTGTGACCACCGGTGAATTGAGGCCTACATCCTGTGGTGCAGCCGCAGCCTTTCCTACCGGATCTGACGCGACCGTCAAATCGCGGGTGACGCGGCCAGCCTGCACCCTGCCAGGATGACCTCAAGCGGCACACTGCTGTCCCCCCCCCCCCCCCCGCGCGCTACCTGGGGCGCTCCCTGCCAACGCGTCCGGACAGTGGACCCTCTCCAGATACAGGGAGGCCTCTCAAAACAGCGGCGCTGGACTGAGTTCATCCACAGGAGAAGGGCGAGCGCTGAGGGTGCCGGAAGGCACCTGGCCGGGGAAAGTAGTGCGCTGATGCCCCCGGCAACACCATCGGCCGGGGGGACACCCCGGGAAGGCAAATCACCTCCACTTCCCTTCCCTATGGGAGTAGGGACCCATCCCCCCGGCTAGGACAGGAGGCACATCAGCCAGGGGGAATACATCCAGAGGCCGGTAGGATCCCCCCGCCATATCACCACCACCCATGGCTCTCCCTATAGGAAAATTCAAGATGGCACCGCAATGGCTGCCTAGGAACTGTGCACTCAGTCATATGTATCGTGTGCCTTCTATTTGATAACTGTACTGTCTCTGCTACAACTGTGCTGTCTTTGCTCACACTGTTACCTCATACTGTGCTCATACTGTTACCCACCTGGCTGGTGCAACGACCAGTGGCACTGCTGATGGCTGCCTAGGCGCTGTGGTGCTCGGTGGGTAGGTGTTCCCTGTGTGATAAACTGTACTGTCCCTGCTCATATTTAGTGTTCCCGCTAGGCTGTTTTAGCGGGGCGCTGCGCCCTGCCTGATTTTTACAGGGCAAAATGCGCCCTGCCCTGCTAGCAGCGCCCCGCTAAAACAGCGTGGTGCCTGCCCTGGCTGTGTGCACGGGGAAGCGCAGCGCGTCCTTAGAAGGCGAATCCCAGCGCTTCCCCGGCAGCACGGTAACTTCGGCGGTGCCGGGCCCGCCTCCTTTAGTGACGGCGCCGGCCGGGCCCGCCCCTTTTCGTGATGTCGCGGCCCGGGGCCGCCCCTTTTCGTGACGTCGCGGCCCGGGACCGCCCACAATTGTGACGTCGGCGGGCCCGGTCCTCCCCCCTTGCAGCGGCGCCCTGCCCGCCCTCATTTCTAGAGGGAACACTAATATTGTCACCTAACTGGCTGCTGTAACGACCAGTGGCGCCGCCGATGGCTGCCTAGGCACTGTGCAGCTCGGCAGGCATGTGCCCCCCCCCCCCTCTTAATGTAATGTATGTAATGTCGTCTCCCCCACTTCACCCCTGCTTGATGCTGCACTGAAATCCACAAAAAATTCCTAGTGTGCACAAGCACACATGGCCAATAAAGTTAATTCTGATGCCATCCTCACAGTCTAACCCCCTCTCCGGCCGCCCACCCTATTCTATGTTCTGGGGGAATCCTTGCCATCCTCTCCTCTGAAGGACAAGGGTAGCTGTTAATGCAGTGAGCCCGCTGCATATATCGGCGACCCTAGCCATTTTGAAAGCTGCACTCGCCATCTCCCCCTTGCTGGAAAAACCTAGCGAGGTGGAAACGGCGAGTGCAGGGGGGTCAGTTGAATACTGACCTGCAAGCTATCGGCACTGCTCACCGTCACAGCTCACCATGGGGAATTGAATATAACCCATTAGATCAGTGGCACCAGCAATTATCATAATAAAAGCTTGTTACATAGCACTGTATAGTTACTGTATTCTACAACAGGCAGGGAAAGCCATAAAATGTGGTTATTCAGAGTATAATTCCTTTCCAAAAGAGGGTGTGCAGCAAGAGTTGAGACCCATTTTAAATAGGGTGTATACGCAGTGCACACACCAACTTCAGACGCATCGTCCGCATCTAGCATGTGTCAGGTGTAACTGCCAGGGGTAGATGTATGATTGCGCCAATGTATGAAAGAAAAAATGGTCACATTAGCAGTCTTTTTGCGGGGGGCGTCTAGATTTCTTTTTCAAATATATGACAGTTATGGGGCTTTTTTAAATATATGACAGTTATGGGGCCTACACACGGAGTGATTTTGGCATATTTTCTAAACCATCTGACCAGATTGCTTAGAAGTTAAGGCCACCATACACAAGGGCGATATACATGCAATTTGGGCAATTTACATGTGATAAATCGCATGTACATGACAATAGGTGCGATGCAATGCGTGTTCCTGTGAGCATTGCATCGCACTGCCTAGGACGCACCTGCAGCTGATGAAATCTGTCGCTGGTCGTCATACCTCCGCAGCTGGCCGCGCGAGACATCCCTGCCGCAGCTGCGAGTTCTCCGAGTCCAGCCGCCTCCTCTTCTGGGCCTCCCTCCATCTACCCAGCAGCGGCAGCACCCTCGTACACAGGAGAAAATCCTCACCAGGCTGCTATCACTGTCCACCAATGCTTTTATATTTTTATTGCAATGGCATCAGCCCGCCACCCACATTCCGGGGTGGGATTCCTCTGAAGGGAGGGACCCCTTTATTGGAGGGTCCCCATTCCCCTAGGGACACTGCCTGGGCTGACTAGCCAGGGTGATCATGCTTTTACCCGGGGGACCTTATGTAAAAAGTGTCCCCTGGCTGTGGCATGGCACCGCTGGCTTGGAGCCCGGTGCTGGTTTCTGAAATATGGGGGACCCCTACTCCTTTTGTCCCCCATATTTTGGGAACTAGGTCCGGGGAAAGAGCCTGGTGCTGGTTATAGAAATATAGGGGGACACCAGCTTAGCACCTTCCCTGTATTTCTGTAATGGCTCCTTTCGGAGGCTCCCCCTACATCCCACGGATAGGATCACATATTGCAATTCGATCCTAGGCGGTAGATCCCAACCAGACCGCATTGTATATGCAATCCTATAGTAAATGGACCCCTTTGACTTGTTACACATTTTCCGATATATTTTACGTACAGCTGACTAACATTGTGTCAGCTGGACTATCTGCCTGTGTATACAATGAATATATCTTAACCAGAACAGAGCTGGTCAGTTAGAGATCAACTTTCATCCAAACTACATGGTTTGTTGGTTGGACTGACAATCTGGCACTGGATGACAATCAGCAATTTGCTCACAAACCCAGGACAAATTGTTTAAATCAAACAGTACCTTGGCTGAGTGACAGTATATGTCAGTTTCAAGATTTTGGGAGGATATTACATTTGCTCCCATCTAGTACCTGATTTTTATTCCATCCAACCAACTAGTTGTATGGTTGGAGGAAATTTGGTCTGATGTATGGCCAGCATAAGCTAAGCTCCAGAGCCTCCACAGAGCTGTAAAAGGCATAGAACATGGCTCCACATCCAGAAATTGAAGTTAAAAGGAGACTACAAATTATATGTAAAGTATATTCTAATACCCCATTCTCAGTGCTAGGCAAATTCCCGGGTCTAGCATGTCGACCCGGTAATTTGCCATTTAACATGGGGTTTTTCCCAGTGTGAACGGTTCAAACCGTGTTGAGATTCAAGGGACTCTAACCCTGCTTTTTACCCGGGTTGGAGACCATGGCAGGCAGACACAGGTTCACACTGCAAAAAAACTGTGTTAAAAGGCAAATTACCAGGTAGAACTGCTTCAGACGGGAATTTGCCTTAGAAGTAAGAACGTCTAAAAGCTGTGTTGTTCACACTCGCAGTGTGAACATGGCATTAAAGAATATTTAATTACACTTCATGTGTAAAAGTAACAACTACACATAATTGCTATTGATGCACTGATACCAGCACGTAGGAAGGGAGTGTATGGTATTAGTGTAGAAACTCCTGGGTTGCTGACGGATCCAATTTTCCATGGTGTCCTGCACCTCACCAGGGCCCTTATTCCGATCTAAGCGGTAACGGCCGCTTGCGGGCGTTCCGCCGATGTTTTCGCTCTGCGCATGTGCAGAGGGCACTCTGCGCATGTGCAGGCGAAATCGCCGCACAATTTTTTTTACCGCCGCAAAGGGGGTGGATAGGGGCGTGAGGGGCTACTTAGCCTAATTTCCCTATGCATACGCCCCGCGTTTCATGGGCGTTCCCATGCAAACGCGGGGCGTACGCATGGTAATGAGGCTGTGACGCATGTGTTGGGGGCGGGCATCTGACATCGCCGGATGTCAGCTGCCTGCCCCCATACATGCTTTCACACGGACAAGTGTCCGTGAGGTCTATGGTTGCGGGAGCTGGTGGAGCGTGCGGCCCTGCCTTCGATGGTCGGCGACCATCGAATGCAGGGGGCTGCTCCAAGATGGTGGAGGCGTATCCCCCGCCATTTTCATGCGGACGGCCGTGGCGATCCGTATGGAAGGCGGGGATTCGCCTGCACGGTCGGAGCCGCATATGCGGCTCCGGCCGCACCAAGCAGAATAAGGGCCCTTGTCACAGGTGAACCGCTGACCATTGGCAAAGCCGTTTACTACACATGCACAACTGGGAAAAATGCCACGCCATCTATCGGCAAACACATTAACAATAAGATACAGCAAAAGTCTCCTTTTCACTTGGGCACACCACACACATACAGATACATGGTAAATAAGGACACTAAACAAAACTTAAGAAGAAAAGTACATTTAATAGCAGTCTGGAGTGATTCCAGAGCTGGAGTATGTTTAGGCTCATCAGCTACGCTGGAATCAGAGCTGGGAAACCTGCAGTAGTACTAGCACTGACTGGAAGACTGAAGTGACCCATAACAGGGTATGGGTGAAAACCGGACCAGGACAAAACCCCCGGACCGGACATCAAACTCTGCATTTTGGAGCTTGTAGCCTCCGGTCCGGGGGGTGTCCTGTCCGGGGGGGCTGCCTCTCACCAGGTAGAGGAGGAGGGGTAGAATAAAGCCTCCCTGTATGGTCCGGGCATGTAGCAAAAACCGAACGGTCCGGACCACACGGGGAGGCTGTAATCTCCCCTCCCCCATGTCCCTGGTGATCGCTATCAAAGGTATCCCCCCGGACAAGACACCCCCCGGACCGGACCCTACAAGCTCCGGACTGCAGATTTTTGGTGTCCTGTCCGGCGGTCCTGAGTGAAGTCCGGGTCCGGTTTTTATATAGTCCCCCCATAACACACTCTTATTTATTTAGGAGGAGATTTAAATAATCTCCTCCTGCAAAAAAAATCTCAGTTTAGCATGTGCGCATGAAACCATGCACTGATCATACATTTGTCCTCGATTCCCAGCTTCTACCACATAATAACTATTACAGCCAAATGCCACCACCTTGGGCTACACATCCATGTGTCTTGCAGAAACGGTATGCAGTTGTATCAATATATGCATGTAACAACAATATAGCATTTGCCCTGCACTTCTGTACACTACTATATGAGAAGCACTACTACAAAATGTAATTAAATAAATCCTAGAGTAGCACCAGGCTGGGGTAACAATAATATAGAGACTCTAATCAAACCCATTCGGTTTAAAATTTAATATAAAACTTGATTAATGCTAACATATGGAAATACTGAAAACATAAAAGCTTCTCTGTGCAAAACGATCTACGCATTGGACTTCAGTGCTGGTTACACTGCAATAAGTTTGCATGCTGCATATACTGAGTAAAAAAACACATGATAAGCAGCTTCTGTATCAAGAGCAACATTGCTTCCCCCCCCCCCCCCCCCGGACTAACCTACAGTATACATAGGAACATTCCCCATATACAGGTAAAGTCACTGAAAATGGACACAGGTGCAACTCCTTTATACATAATGCGCAGTATGAATTAGGTAGGTCTCCTACCGCTCCAGCTGCTCGTCTTCCTCCTTCATCTTGCCTTCCTCGCTGAGAAACAGCAAACCCGGAAAAACAGAGCGGACGTTGCCAACCAAACGTCACACGTGTCGTGCCAGCCAGCAACAGCGACTTCCGGCGTCAGCGCGCACGAGCCTGGCGGCGCCCCAGTGACGTGGCTTGCGCGCGTGTTGTCTGACAGTGGCTGGCTGTCGTTGTGTTGGTGGAATGTAGCTGATGTGATTGTTTCACTGTGGGAGATGTATTGTTATTATATACTGTAAAATCCAAGTGTGCTAAATCTACAGTTCAGTTGTACTTCAAGGTAGAATTAATATAGTTACTGCACAGTCTTTTAATATAATGACGTAACAACATGGTTGCATGGTAACGTTATAGTCGCAGGTCTTAAACCAGGGTTGCCTACCTGATCCTCTCCAGGGAGAAAATGCTCTGTTCCTGGATTTCCCTGGTTTAATATAGAATTGCCATCACCTGTGGTGAAACACCTTTCTTATCAATTACCCAGCTCCGCACAGGTGATGGTAAACATACATTACCAGGGAAGTCCAGGAACAGAGCATTTTCTCCCTGAAGGAGAGGGTCAGGTAGGCAACCTTGGTTAACCATTGCATTCGGTACACAGTGCTCTGCTCCCGGACTTATTATTATTATTATAATTTTATTTATAAGGCGCCACAAGTGTTTTGCGGCGCCGTACAAAGGAACAGTACAGGGAGACAGAACTTGGCATAACATTGAATAAATAACCAAAATAGAGTACAAATAAAGAGCGCCACAGATCAATACACATTACAGCTTATATATAAGTAGTGAGGACTCGATCAACATACAACTAGAGGCTTGAGGCCAATGATGGAGATGAGTATGCAGACAAAGATGGTCACTGAGTGTTTGAGTATAGGAGAGCTGTGAGTGACATGTGAAGAGAAGTGGGCTTTGACAACAGGAGGGAAGAGGGCCCTGCTCGGAGGAGCTTACAATCTAGTAGGAAGGGGAGACAGACAGATTACAAGAGGTGGATGGTAGCTAGATAGCCGGATGTAAACAGACAAGGGGTCGGAGAACCAGCTTACCTGGTAATGTAGGATTGCCAGCACCTGTGTGGAACTAGGTAATTGACGAGAAGGGTGTTTCAACACAGGTGATGACAATCCTACATTACCAGGCACGTCCAGGAACAGAGCATTGTGTACCGAATGCAATGGGTCATGTTGGAGGGTATGAATATGATAATATTGCTTTTAGGTGTATAATAAAAAAAAAAACACATTGCCACGATTACTTGCAGATATGTGTACTTTTTGCAGTGGCACTTGAACTGTTGCAGTATATTTATGATATGCATACGCATTGGGATTGGCCAGGAAGCATGATGCAGAAATCAGGAAAAGGGCACAGTCATCGTTTTCACAGATATTTGTGCATGCCCAGTAGACTAGGGATGGCCATCGATGAGTTGAAATCATTGATGGTTTATGGCCGATGTCAAATACTTTTGCCATCGATGTGGGAGAACCTTTTCTCAAGGTGCCGGGACATGGAGCATAGCTCCGTCCCTGACGCCCGGAAGTCCCACCCCCATGTTCTGAATGGCCCACAGACCATTCAGTCATATATAATGGATGACCATCGATAGCTGTTCTGATTAGCCCACAGAACATTCAGTCATATATAATGGATGACCATCGATAGCTAAAACTATCAATGGTTATCCATCAAATAGTTTACTAATATCAATGGCTGAGTGCAGAATCGCCATGGATGGCATCTGCACCAATGGCCATCCCTACAGTAAACTCAACCACAAAGTCAGAATCAACTGTGCTGACGGAGAGATGGCTGAGCCAGTATACAGAACTGCTAAGGTGGCCATTTAAGAAGGATTGCATATACTGTACAATGCGAGCCGGGCAGAATCTTACTGACACGATTGCATCGTAATATGTGATCCTAACATCCAGATATCTGTCCTGCTCTAAAAGGAGCCCAACCCTGCCCATTTGCTTTGCCGGTTGCCGGGGGGTCAGCGCTGACCCTGCCACACTGCACTGTTAATATTGGCTGCATTTGATAAATACTGTAGGTGCCCCGGCCAATCAGCCACCAACTGTCATTTTTAAACAGATGACAAGAGCAGCATCACCATTTATCATACATTCCCATTTTAAAATTTAAAAATGGAAATGTGTGATAAATGGTGCTGCAGCTCTTGTCATCTGTTTAAAAATGACAGTTGGTGGCTGATTGGCCGGAGCACCTATTTATCAAATGCAGCCAGTTTTAAATAGCTATAACTCATTAATAAATGGTCCCATAAGTATATACAGTAAACTCTCTTTGTGGTGCACAACAATAAATCACACTTTGCTAGAATCCGGTAACTTCTGCTCTCTCTCCATCTCAACCCACTACTGAAATTATACAGAGAAAATTATACATATTTAACCCAAACATTAACAAGCCGAGACAGATAGAGGAATAATCTTTTATTTTCTTCCCAATCACATTAGAGGAGCTGAATTTCCTGTATGGTTCTATTAATATTGAAAACAGACAAGCCAAATTACAAGCTCGTGATTCGATATTAAGTTATTAATAAAAAACATATGATGTGTTTGCCGTTAGAAATTTACATTGTGAAGATCTTGCAGAATGCAAAATGGGCGAGTGATATTGTTGTGCGTGTTAGGAGGATGGGGCAATGTAAAATGGAAAGGGTTAGGCGTGAAAAAGCAAATGTAATAAAAAGCATTAAAGGAAGAGGGGAAGGGGTCACAAAGTGCTGGTATGTTTCTTGCCAAGTAATTCAAATTAATAACAGACAATTTGGATCGAATCACATTTAGAAGCGGTTGCTATTATAACAAATGAAAGCAAAAGCCACTATACAGAGGATTCAATGGCATGAATGAATCATTAGCTAGCTGCAACTTTACCATTCCTAACTCCCCAGAAATAGCATAAAACATGCAAAGAGATTCAACCAACCGGACAGCACCAATTTCCCAAGGGGGCGTGGACACAACCATGTCACCAGGCAGGGACATGGCCTGATTTGTCCCGCATTGATAGGAGAGATGCAGACTAAAGACAAATAAGAGTGACCTTGTATATTGTCATTGAAAATATCAGACAAACAAAGCATTGGCTTCCCCCCAGATACGTGCCGATAACAGAATCACTCCAGATGTTGTAACCAATTATAACGCGGCTCTTAATCTGCCCACACATGCTAAGATTTTGGTTGGTCGGTTGTCCACACTGTACAACCAGTGTTCCAGGTTTGGTCTTTAAACCAAACTTTATAGACAGTAAACATCAACATTGTTTAGTTTTAAGATGCCAAAGAAAAAAACAGAAAGTCAGAATAATGACAGAACAGAATCCTACCAAAAAAATATAAATCATATATAAAAACCGTAAATATGATAGTAGGGTAGAGAGGGTCCTACTCATGAGAGCTTATAGGGTACTTGTGTAGTTTCACGGCGCCAGCTCTGCGCTACGCTATGTTTGGATCCTGACGTTTGAATCTTGGCAGCTCCCCAGATCTACGCTATACTGGCTGTACGCCCAACGGCTGCCTTACTTCTCTAAGCTACGTTATCAGTGTAGCGCCGGCAGCAGCGCTCATAGGCTGATGTTGCCCAACGGCTGCCTTACTTCTCTAAGCTACATTATCAGCGTAGCGCCGGCAGCAGCACTCATAGGCTGACGTTGCCCAACGGCTGCCTTACTTCTCTAAGCTACATTATCAGCGTAGCGCCGGCAGCAGCACTCATAGGCTGACATTATCAGCGTAGCTCGTTGTCAGCGTAGTGACTCCTGCTGCTCCTACTCCTAAGCTCCTGTCAAGCCTAGTGAGCGCCTCTCACACAGCGTTGTCGCCCGCATGATAGCCTCTCTTCTGTGGAGAGGGGAATATGCGGGCTCCGGCAGAGAGGCACTCCATCTGTGTGAGACGTAGGAGCATCTCAGACACTCAATCTGTCTTAGCCGCAGTTGCTAGGTGTTCGGGAGCGCGTGCGTCTCCTGCACAAAGAGGGGGTGCGGACGCAAGTGAGTCTCATGCACAATAAAGGAGGCATTTGCCAGTGCTCCATGTTACATACTGGCAAATGCCTCCATTTGATACCCCCACCATCCACAGCAGCCCGAAGCGTGGCGAGCGGACGCGGTACACGTCCTCCCGACCTTTTCATACCCCCACTATCCACGTCGGCGTGGAGTTAATTTTATAAAGTGTGGCGAGCTCAGTGAGCCACCGAGCCCTAAGCGTGGCGAGCGGACGCGGATTACTTCACATGTATTCCGCGTCCCCTCGCCACGCTTAGGGCTTGGTGGCTCGCTACGCTCGCCACACTTTATAAGATCGACTCCACGCCAATGTGGATAGTGGGGTATGAAAAGGCTGCGTCCCCCTCGCGGGGCTCGCTGCGCTCACCATGCTTCGGGCTGGCGTGGATAGTGGGGGTGTTTCAGGAACACATTCACACCTGCCATATCATACACCTGAGACAGTAATGACGACATGTGTTAACTCGTAACTGGATTTTTGTTAAGATTAAGAAGAATAATCAAGGAAAAATTATTAAATAACAATACAACTAATAAGAAGAATAAAGAACACACACAAAAAAGAAAAAGTAATTCCTCTGAAACTGCACTGGCAGAATACCGCCTGTCGGCACATGTTGGCTCAAAAAAAACTGTGAAAAAAACCATGTCGACCTCGCGACCTGCCGACCTAACCCATGTCTACCTAACGCATTTGTCTACCTAAAACCATGTCGACCTTGTGCCATGTCGATCTAGACACCTGTCGACCTTCATCCATGTCGACCTAGAACCCTGTCGACCTTGTTGCCTGTTGACCCAATGGTGTCGACCTAATGACAGTCGACCTAAGTTGGGTTGACAATACGACCGTATCCCCTTCAGGTACCTTGGTCATGTAGGGCTTTGAATCTCAGTAAGTTAATCTTTAAGATGATTCGCCATTTTATAGGCAGCCAGTGAAGGGAGTAGAGAATGGGCGTTATGTGGCTAGAAGGAGGCTGGTTGGTTAACAGCTTTATATAAAGGGATGTAGCAAATAAAACATACACTCTAACAAAGGTTGAACTTGATGCACGAACGTCTTATTCAGCCTTAACTACTATGTAACTATGTAGTGTTAAAAGTGAGAGAATTTGAGGCTATGCTAGTAAAAAGTAATGGTAATTCACAAAGGACTGCCAGGGGTATAAAGCTAATTTACATTGTTACATAAAAGCAGTCAGATATTAAGTGGTAAGTGTATACTTTAAAAGGGCACTGGTATTCACAGGGGGTCCCAGCATGCAGTTTAGGACTGCTGTGGAGGTAACCCCGCAGGTAGCTGCCTTTCAGGTGAGCATTGGGTGTGATAAGAAGAGAGTGGTTTGTGGGTAGACATAACAGAGAAGGATCTCCGGAGCCATGAGAAGGATCATCAGAGCCATTAGCAGCTACCTGCCGGATCATAGCTATGCTGTACATGACAAGTACATCATATTTGCTTAATTAACACATTAGCCAAATCTGTATCAGAGCTGTCAAAATGCTTGATGGCCCTAATTACCAGGTACTTCCATGTTTTTGGCCATACTTGTGTGGGTACAGTGAAAATGTACATTATTTAAGAAAGAACTCTTTTGCAACAGAATAAAGAAAATATTCTAGTTCACTCTTTCTGACAAAATCCTTCTTAGATGGACAAAACCATGTGCACTGCAGGGGGGCAGATGTAAAATGTGCAGAGAGAGTTAGATTTGGGTGAGTTATTTTGTTTCTTTGCAGGGTAAATACTGGCTGCATTATTTTTACACTGCAATATAGATTTCACTTTGAAGTAAAACCCCACCCAAATCTAATTCTCTCTGCACAAGTTACATCTGCCACCCTGCAGTGCACATGGTTTTGTCCATCTAAGAAGGATTTTGTCAGAAAGAGTGAACTAGAATAAGGCCCAAAGTCCTAAGCCGTCCATAATAATATTTTTTTAAAGGAATTGATTCACCCACCGTGAATTAATGATTAATGAATTGTAGCTCTCCTGTGAATACATGTCTGTCAGTACAGTATTATCAGATTCCCATTGAGTGAGCCTAGGTGCAGCGGATAAGAATTTTTCCTCAGTCACACACCAGGCTGTACAGATAAGTCCATTGACCTTATTGAAGGAATGTGCAGCACAGAGGAATGATTTTACCTCTGTGCTCTTTTCTGTTCTCTTAACTCCACAAGGAAACATAACATTCCACGGTGTTCATTCTTTACAGAATTCATGTGTTTCCAAAATATTAATAAAACAGGGCTCCCTACATTTATTTTTACGGTATGGCACCTCTCATAGGGCTAAATTTACTAAGATGGGAGCCAGTGGCGTATCGATAATTTAAGCGCCCCCTGCCGATAATAAAGCAGCGCACCCGCCCCACCCCCCGGCCGCCCATGCCCCCCCCCACCCCTCGCAGATTTACATGTATTCGCTGCGGTGGTCCCCGTAACAATAGCCCTGCAGCCCCCGTGGTAGCGCGTAAGAGCGGGCGCCGGGGGGGGGCTGCAGGGCTTTTATAATGCTGCAGCCACAGACCTGCAGATTTACCTGTATATGCTGCGGTGGTCCCAGCTCTATTCTGATGCTATGAAAAACGGACAATCACAAAACGTCCGCCCCCATACAGCAGACAGTTTCAGAGAACTGTCTGCTATATGGGGGCGGACATTTTATGATGGTCCGTCTCCATAGCATCAGAATAGAGCTGGGACCACCGCAGCATATACAGGTAAATCTGCAGGTCTGTGGCTGCAGCATTATAAAAGCCCTGCAGCCCCCCCCCGGCGCCCGCTCTTACGCGCTACCACGGGGGCTGCAGGGCTATTGTTACGTCACTGATGGGAGCTCTATTGAAGATGGGATATTGCCCATAGCAACCAAACAGATTCTACTTTTTATTTATTTGGCACCTTCTAGAACAGGGCTGGGCAACACCGGCCCTCCAGATGTTAATGAACTACACATCCCAGGATGCTTTGCAATAGTTTTGCTATGTGGACATGCTGAAACTGACGCAAGGCATGCTGGGATGTGTAGTTCATCAACATCTGGAGGGCCGGTGTTGCCCAGCCCTGTTTTAGAAGATAATAGATAGAATCTCATTGGTTGCTATAGGTAACACCCATTTTTAATAGAACTCCCATATTAGTATATTTACCCCATTTTTGTGACATATCAGTGATAAAAAAATTGGGATCAATAAATATGAGGTCATAAAATGGTACGTATATGAAAGGGTGTAGATTGTGGAAAATACAAGGTGGTCTACGGGCCTGGAGAATAGAGTCTTATAGTCTTTGAAGTGGTGTCGGTACTCATAATACTCATGAGATAATTCACCAATATCCTATTACCTGCGTTTGCTGAATGTGGGTAATAGGCTCAACATGGGCTATCTAATTAGATTAATTAATAATTAATGCTGTGCCACGAGTTATCAGGGTATTGTTTTGCCTGCCTCCGACAAGCGAAGCAAAATCCCTCAAAACAGCCCTGTTTTCTAGCAAAAATGGGGTTGTGGACCACGAAAACACACAGGTTTCCCTGAACCTGTGATTCCTGTTGCATTTTATCGGGCGATCCAAAGTGGATAGGCCAATAACAAAACATCAGAAAAAATTGCATATAACTATTTCAGTTTTCTTCTACAATTGTACTACCCTGCTCTTTAAGGGCCAGATGTATCAAGCTTTAAAAAGTGATAAAATGTAGAGAGTAATAAACAACTAGCCAATCAGCTCCTACCTACTATGTCACAGGCTGGGTTTGAAAAATGACAGGTAGCAGCTGATTGGCTGGTTGTTTATCACTCTCCAAATTATCACTTTTGAAGCTTGATACATCTGACCCTAAGGCCCCAATACACTTCTGCAGGGTATAGCATGCGAACCTCGCTTGGTGGTACCTCATCAACTACCCTGGATTGTTTCGAATGTATCATATTGCTTACAATGTATCCCCATGTGATACCATTGACTGCCACAGGATCCAACAAATCCTTGTGGCAGCCATGGCGATCTCTGGCTCTCATCCGGTGCGCACGGGACCGAGCAAAGGATCAGAATTGGAAGTGAATCCCATATAACTTTTCACACAATTCTTTGTCCGATCCATCTAAATCGGGTGAAAAGGGCCCAAATTGCAATAGTTTATGGGCACCTTTAATGTGTTAGTCCAACAATAACTCATTATTGAGGACAAAATTGTATTTATTTTTTCACATATGAACCACAACCCTGCAATAGAGACAAGACTTACAGCTAGGCCCAGTGACAGGTATAGGCCCTAAGATTCAGAGGATCCAAGAATATTGGGAGTCCAGGTCATGTGTCCCCCTTGCCTGTGCTATATTAAGCAGGACACAGGCAGAAAGTGGGAGCCCAGCTGTCCACGAATAAAAGTTTTTTCCTTCTTGTCGACACAGCACATGATATTGCACTACCAGTCTGGCAAAGAGGAGCAGCAGGCGGCATGAGGTAAGTACTGGCTGGATCTGTGGTGAAATGGTGGAGCTCAGGAGACACAGGGATGTGCTGAAGAAACAATGTATTGACACCCGTTGCAACATTTTGGCAGGTACCTGGCAATGCTGCGCAGTGGCCCATTTTGTTAACATGTGCAGTAAGCTCAGAAGAGGTAGACACTCTGTTACTCAGGTTAGCCTTTGAAGTATGCAAAGCGGTTCCTTTCTTCACTGTGGAATACCTTTAGTTCTGAGTTGGGATTGGCCACATCTCTTTCTGTAATGCCACCAATAACTATAAGGCGTCTATACATTGATTTGGCTTGAAATTCTAACACACCCTTTAAGCTAGCTTAACTAAAAATAACTCACGCTGACACAATAAAGACACGGACACCGTAACAATTAGATTTAAAGGTCATAAGTATATTTATTAATGTGGTATGACCCTCTTCGTAAAGGGTTGGCAATAAGGCGCCACGGATGCCCAGCTCTAGTCACATCCCATAAAATGGCGGCGACTTAAACGCCCCAACTGATTGATATTAATATGGGAACGACTGAGACGGCCCATCTGACTAAGGCACAACCTAACGCTGGGAAGTCTCACCACCCCCGCTCTGGCCGGTGTGGACACTCCGCTGACGAAGTGCCCACCGCGCCCCCCGCAAAGGCAGGACACCCTGTTGTCTTTCCAGGGGGGCAGTGCCTCCCAGCACCCTCTCATGCCACAAGTGACCGCTGGACCGTGACGCCCTACCGCCTAAGTTGTAATAATGGTAAATGTACCAATGATTTGACTATAAATTGAAATGCCAAAGGCAAGGGAGGGTGGGTGGGGCTGAAGAAACTTCTGCAAGAGGAAGTACTTCCTGTAAGGACCTGCCTATATACCCCTCTCCAAAGCTCACGCCCCCCCCCCCAGTTCACCCAAAGGTTAACTAACAAAACTGAAACCAACTTTAAACACACTAGCAGTCATTAACTCCTTCCTGCCAACCAAAAAAATGTAAGCCTCTTAAGTACGCTCTGGCTTAGGCAGCCCTTGCTTAATCTAGTTTACAGGAGCGATAGTCAATCTTTTTTCTCTCCCGTACCCCTTGATTAAGCTTTTCATTTATGAGTACCCCCTCCTCTAAATTTGAAATATCAACAGTATTTACAAGTGGAGTGGAAGTGAGCAGTATGTGTGTCCTTATATTAAGGAGCAGCAGAGGAGTAGTATGTCGGTAACAAATCAGGTCCATCTGTTTCTGGCCGCTGGCTGTGTACTGTCTCCGGGGTACGGAAAACACCTGTAGGATTAATGCCGCCGCTTCCTCCACCCGTGTCAACATGGGGCAGATGAGCGCTGATGTCTGAGGGCAGCGCGATCAGCTCCCAGTGGATTGCGGGTCGGGCAAAAGCACCAGATGCTGATGATGCTACAGACGGAAACCAGAAATGATGCAATGTGGTTCATCTCCACGGCAACGGGAGACTTCTTCATCCGTCATTACCAATATTATTTTTAATTACCCCCAACCAGTCTGCAGTGTACCCCCAGAGGTACAGTACAAGTACCCCAGGTTGGGAGCCACTGCTCTACCAGGAAATAATCTGAAGCCCCTCCAAGCTTGAGTTTCTGCTGGCTGGGTGACTTAATTGAGGAATGGTGAAATACTTCTCATTGATCCTTAACTTCTTCCATGTCATACCAGTACAACCAGTCATACCAGTATAACCATATCATACCAGTACCCTAACAACAGATCCATCATTTTTACTTTAGCTTTGTTGCTAAGAAACGTACCATAATGGATATATCAGAGAGGATTTGGATAAGAATTTATCTTTAAGAACCAGAATAGCTAAGAATACCTGTCCAAAATGTTCCCCAGCTTGGTAGATATTTATTGGTTCCATTTGGCTGTTGGTTAAACAAGTGTCTGGACTTTCAGTGCTTATATGTAGCAGTTCAATGACCTGGCAAGTGGTAACCGTACTCCCCAAAGTAAGGCTTCTCGGCACCCTAGGCAAAACTTTAACCTACTGCTCCCCCAACACTACACTGCCACCAATACCCACTTTCCAGACCCACAAGTGAAAGTGCGATGGTGGCATCTTAGAATTTCCACAGCCGACACTCACAAATAAGTACAACAAGGATGTCTTCTTCATGAATATCTTTCATTTTGTGATAGGCAAACTCAGTGTCCCCCGATCCCGGTGCCCTAGGCAGCTGCCTATAGCTGCATAATGGAAGTTTTGTTCCTGGAATTCTTGCTGCTAGGGTACTTGTGTATTAGCACAGCGCCCTCTACGCAAGTTTCTTAGTGGGCTATTCTGCATAATGAAATCGCATCGCATGGCACATTTTAATGCCATGCGATGAGATGCGATCTCACTAGTTAATTTACTCAGTGTACCCTGACCGCAGATCGCATCACAATGCATCGCATTACACTCAAAATCGAATGCGATCACATGCGATTTTTTGTTCTGCAGCCATTTCTGTCACTTTTCCTGCAGCTCTCAGTGATGCAGCCATTCCTGTCAGTAATTCACCTCAGACTGAATCTGACAGAGAACAGGAACACTACTTCTGACTGACTACGCAATTTACGTTGCCTACGCTGATTCTGACAGCACAGTTACGCTAACAGCGTAACAGCCACCAATATACAAGTACCATATTAACTACTGAGATTGCATCACACGGCACTAAAACGGGACATGCGATGCGATCCGATTTCAGTACGCTAGCGTACCTATGCTAACTGGGCGCCCTAATAATACACAAGTACCGCTGCTAGTATAGAGTATTTTACTGCTGCGGGGCAGAATGGATGCGATAATGCCTATGCCTATGCCATTTTATTATGACAAATAGGCCCACAAGAAGCTGCAACATAACATATTTATTTGCATAATAATAAATAGCCCCAAGTATTGCCCACTGGTTTAACATTTCTCAAGGTATGAAGGTAACACCATCTAGTCAGAGATCAGCCTAATCGCTGCTACTATCAGAGACAGTGGCGTAAGTTCGCTCCAGTTGCCCGGAGGCAAGATATATATTGGTGCCCCCCCCCCCCCCACACACACACACACACACACAACCCTGTATAACCTTATATAAAAGATATATTTCTGTTCAGAAATATAGATAGATAGATAGAACACATATTACAGAACTCAGCCACAGGAGCAATATCGTTGGCTTTTAAATAATTGATTTAAACTTCCAGGGGGAGGAGAGGTGCCCCCTTGGGAGCAGGAGCCCGGCGGCAGATGCCTCCCAGAGTTCTGCCTCTGATCAGAGACAACTGAAATGGCACTTTTCTCATTCCTCACCCAAATCAACATGTATCATGCTGGCCATGAGGGCTCCCATATCCTGCCTGAGAATGCAGCATTACTATAGAAACACTCATCTATTTATCATTTATAATTTGCGGCTAAATCCCTGAAAACACCCATTTTTAAAGGTAAGGTTAAATATTAAGAATCCCCCAAATGCAGGATTGCCTACCCTCCCGGAATTGCTGGGAGGCTCCTGAAAATCGGGTCCCCCTCCCGGCCCCCCCAGGAAGGTGGGCAATCCTCCCGCATTGGGCAGGCAGTCCCCGCACACCCCTTCCCTGGTGCACAAAATTACCGGTTTTTGAGGGTCCGCAGGGAGGGGAGGGGCTAAAATGACGCATTGTACCTGCAATGCTCACAAAGTGCTAAGGGAAGGGGTTTTTTTGTGGCTTGCACTGACAATTAGATCTAGATATTTCACATAAAATTGTTGGTGGTGCTCCCCAGAGTTATGGATAACCATAAGTTTAAGGAGAAAAAAGATAACTCTTTTGCTCACAAAGTGGTAAGATTCAATTTTGATGAGCGAAAAAGGCTGTAATTATTGTTTTCTGTGCGTGCGTGGAGGAGGGGGGGGGGGGAGTTGGGTTTCCTTAATATTGTTTTAAATGTTGTTGTGTTTTTAGAAATCCCTCATTGCTTCCAATTTCTTCCTTTTTCATGCAGTATACAATTCCGATTTGTTTTCTTTTGTGACTTGGACAAGGAATTCAGGTGTTAGTTCCCTTTCACAAAAGTGTAAGTCACATACATTTTTCTTTTCTTGTCCTGACAATGCCCATTTTTTTACCTTTGTTACTGAAGCCAACAGCACATATAAAATCTGTAAAAAATGAGTGCTACTATGTATTCATTATACGTATGTTTCCACAATAGGCAGCACGGACAGTGTAATGGTTAGCATTATTGCCTCACAGCGCTGAGGTCATTGGTTCGATTTCCGCCATGGCCCTAACTGTGCAGAGTTTGTATCTTCTCCCCGTGCTTGCGTGGGTTTACTCTGGGTACTCGTTTCCTCCCACAATCCAAAAAATACATTTGGTAGGGAATATAGAGTGTAAGCTGTACTAAGGCAAGGACTGATGTGAATGTTCAAATGTTCTCTGTGAAGCGCTGCGAAATATGTGTGCCATATAAATAACTGGTGATAAATAATAATAATACCCGTTCCTCTGTGCTCCGACTGATCTGTTTTCCCTATGTGAGTTTATGCCAGGGTTGCCGACTTTCTTATTCTCCTCTCCGAATTCAGGGATCTCCGTTAAGGGGGCGGGGCTAAAATGACGCGATTTTGTCATTTTAGCTCCGCCCCCTCCTCTGAGACCTGAGGATTGCGGCATTTTAATGCCGCGATCCGGGGGTCAGCGGGGTCCGGGAGGGTTGCCCACCCTTCCGGGGGGCGGGAGGGGGACCCGATTTTCGGGAGACTCCCAGAAATTCTGGGAGGGTCGGCAACCCTGGTTTATGCCACCTTCCCAATACTCCCCTGGGTTCTCCTAAATGCATCTTACGTTTCTGTCCTGACAGATACCAGAAGATTATTCATTGGGTATAAGTAAAAACCAGACATGGACAAGACCCCAGTTTGCCGGACCAGGATTAAACTCTGCATTCCGGAGCTTGTAGCGTCCGGGCCGAGGGGTGTCCTGTCCTGGAGAGTCCTGTCCGGGGGGCGTCACATGACAGCCGTCACCAGGGAGAGGAGAAGGGGGAGCATAAAGCCTCCCTGTATGGTCCGGGCATGTAGCAAAAACCGGAACGGTCTGGACCACACGGGTTATTGTATATATAATAAGGGCCCTCCTACCTTTTTGTCTGTTGTTATTATTATTATTACCCATATTTTGTTTTTATTACAGGTCTGTTACTGTTTTGTTCCCAACTGTAAAATGCAAAGGATACTCTTGCACTATATAATTAAATGTTACTAATAATATATATATATATAATTATTCCTGAGCCCCTCACAATTAACGCGAATGAAAACATACGCTTACTATATATATATATATATATATATATATATATATATATATATTAAGCGTATGTTTTCATTTATATATATACTACTATAGCCTATCTTTGTTTTAGACTATCCTAAGCATGTCCCACTGTACAGCACTCTGGAATATGTTGGCACTTTAAAATTAAGGAATGATAATGGCAATAAAAAAAATAAAACCCTGAATCTTTCATCTCCCTTCCCCCATCAGTAACGTAAAGGTCATGGCTGCCCACAAATCCACAGAGGAATCGATCTCTGTATATAGAGGTTAGTGCCAAACATCAAAGTATTTCTGCAGATGATCAAAGAAAACCCCATTCTTACATGATAAGAATGACTGGCTCATCTCCTTTAGCTCAGCACGTATATGTATCACTTATTTTTATTATTTTCTATTTTCAGAAGATGGAGATGGATACATCTGTTAAATATTGTGTTAGCAAATAATGAACATAATAAATGTTATTTATTTATGGCTCCAATATACAGTCATTAAATATGCAGAAGGGTGCTCTGTCACGTCCTATTAGAGGGAAGATGCATGCATGCACCACTGTGCACAACGTGACATCATACACCATCACACAATTAGGTACACTGACTGAACCCTGACCTGTCACTTATTATTGCCAGGCTACAGCAACTGCAATCTTATACTCCCGGTGTAAAGCTCATTGGTGCGCTGCAGCTGTCAATCAAATGCACGATGAGTTTTTTTTATACTAGCATGGGGCGGGTCTTTATGTTCCCTGGGCAACCATAGCCGGGGCTGAGCTGCAGCGGAGCATTGGCAGGAGTGTGTCAGCTCAGCAGCAGCAGCAATAGGAGAACACAGAGGAGGGAGGGGGGGCTCTGACCGTCACCTCTCCCACTCAGGCTGCATTTTGGGCGAGCAGAACTATACCGTATAGCATTGGTGTCCTCTGAATACACAGCACTAGCCTATGAGGATATCACAGACAGGGGTGAGTTAACTTTTGCATAGGGAGAGGGTGGTGGGGCTGAGGGGTCTCTAGCTGATTGATGCATGAGGTGTGTGTGCATGGAGGGGGAAAGGGGGGAGCGCGGGGGTGGGGGGGATGCTGTCTGATATTGGCCAAGACTGTCCATTTACTGTCACATAGACACTGCACTCCTTTGTTTTGGTCCCATGTATAAATTGCACAATGTGGAAGTATTATGAATTCATTGTCTTCTGTATTGACTTTTACTGGGCTTTAGTGAACTTTCATTGGAGATTAAAAGTGGACAAAATATATAGACCTGTGTTTAAATTGTATGGTGCAATGGGAAAGTTGAATATTGAATTTGAATTGTTCTGTAGAGATAAGTCTGGGTCTACCTCTGTGCATATGAAAGTGGCCGTTGTAACAGTGCCTGCAACAATGGCAAAAGGTGTGAGATTCCTGGAGATGTATTCTGGCCCAGTACTGGATTTGTGTCCTGGACCAGTACTGGATTTGTGTCCTGGACCAGTACTGGAGATGTGTGCTGGACCAGTACTGGCTATGTGTGCTGGCCCAGGACTGGCTATGTGTGCTGGCCCAGGACTGGCTATGTGTGCTGGCCCAGGACTGGCTATGTGTGCTGGCCCAGGACTGGCTATGTGTGCTGGCCCAGGACTGGCTATGTGTGCTGGACCAGTACTGGCTATGTGTGCAGGACCAGTACTGGCTATGTGTGCTGGACCAGATCTGTCTATGTGTGCTGGACCAGTACTGGCTATGTGTGCTGGCCCAGGACTGGCTATGTGTGCTGGACCATTACTGGCTATGTGTGCAGGACCAGTACTGGCTATGTGTGCTGGACCAGTACTGGCTATGTGTGCAGGATCAGTACTGGCTATGTGTGCAGGACCAGTACTGGCTATGTGTGCTGGCCCAGGACTGGCTATGTGTGCTGGCCCAGGACTGGCTATGTGTGCTGGACCAGTACTGGCTATGTGCTCAGGACCAGTACTGGCTATGTGTGCTGGCCCAGGACTGGCTATGTGTGCTAGCCCAGGACTGGCTATGTGTGCTGGACCAGTACTGGCTAGGTGTGCAGGACCAGTATGGGCTATGTGTGCTGGACCAGTACTGGATTTGTGTGCTGGACCAGTCCTGGAGATGTGTGCAGGACCAGTACGGTCTATGTGTGCTGGACCAGTACGGTCTATGTGTGCTGGACCAGTACTGGCTATGTGTGCTGGACCAGTACTGGCTATGTGTGCTGGACCAGTACTGGCTATGTGTGCTGGACCAGTACTGGATTTGTGTGCTGGCCAGTACTGGCTATGTGTGCTGGCCAGTACGGGCTATGTGTGCTGGACCAGTACTGGCTACGTGTGCAGGACCAGTTCTTGCTACGTGTGATGGCCAGTACTGGCTATGTGTGCTGGACCAGTACTGGCTATGTGTGCTGGCCAGTGCTGGCTATGTGTGCTGGCCAGTACTGGCTATGTGTGCTGGACCAGTACTGGCTATGTGTGCTGGACAGTACTGGCTATGTGTGCTGGACCAGTACTGTCTATGTGTGCAGGACCAGTACTGGCTATGTGTGCTGGACCAGTACTGTCTGTGTGCAGGACCAGTACTGGCTATGTGTGCAGGACCAGTACTGGCTTTGTGTGCAGGACCAGTTCTTGCTATGTGTGCTGGCCCAGTACTGGCTATGTGTGCTGGCCCAGTACTGGCTATGTGTGCTGGACCAGTACAGGAGATGTGTGCAGTACTTGTACTGTATGTAAGTGATTTCCCATAGCTGACATGCCCTGGGCACATATTGTTTATATCATGATAGGAGCCCTTCATAATGAGCAGAGCTGACTGTGCCTCTTGCCATCATACTGGAATCAGTCATGCCTAATTGAATTCTATTGTTGTGGTCTCCTAGCAGTGTAGCCAGCATCCTCCTTTGATGCAATAGGTACCTGCTATGCATTGCTTGCACCGATCAGCAGCCATCCAGTGTTTTGTAAGCACCACTGGTTAATTGCCTATGCTCTGTAAGTGACATGATTAACAAGTGTTAATTATGCATCCTATGTGCTGATAAAATAATGCTGGTTGCAGATCTATGGCTGGATCTCCGCAAACCCTTCCACTGTCATGGGGTCTGACCTGAAGTATGCTGCCCACCGACAGCACAAAAGGATGAGGTTAATTCTGTGCTCCATGTGGGAAAAACATGGAAAGGATCCACTTTCTCCTCCTGGTAGATTTGTGTAAGATGAGAGGTGGCAGCTGCTGATCTTGTGGTGACTGCAAGTTACTTCCAGCATTGATTACAGAGGTGTAGACCCTGCTGCAGTTCAGGGAGGAAGGCTGCTGCCAAAGCATATCACAGCTATGGAAACATTTATCTTGGCCGACTCTAAGGCCAGAGCAAAACTTTGTATGCTGCACTGAGATACTCATATCACTGCTAATATTTAGTGGATTATATGTGTGTGATCCACAGAGAACCATCGGATTCCTGTAAATGCATTGTTCTAGGCATCCTGGCTACAGATTTGTGAAATTAATATTATTTTGTGTCCAATGTTGAGGTTTATCCTGTGTGTTTCACAATATTTATCTCCCAGATCTCCGCATAATGCACCATGAAAGAGAGAGATTACATATACAGATGACATAGGTCTTGCAGCGCTGCTTGGCATGTGTATTAGGGCATAAGCCAGGGATTTACACCAGTTCTGATAGTTATAAGCCAGCAGCTGTGTCTTTAAGGTCCATGTTTGAAGTCAGTACGGAGCTTTCTTCTGTCACCAAGCTGATAGTCACTATTTATTTCACTACATGGAAGAAAATTAGGTACTTGTTTCCTAGCACGGCCACAATCGCGGGCATCGTATACCTTAAAGTTAAGGTACACGATGTTCGCGATGGACCCGATTTCCTTTGAAATCAGGTCCATTTTGCCGGCAAAGGAAAAATCGGGGGCATCGCGTCGGTCGCGTGCATTAACATGGCCCCCGACGCGACCGATGCGATGCCCGCGATTTTGCCATAGGCTTCAATGTTAAAATATTTTTAACATTGAAATCGGGAGCATCGCGTCGGTCTTGGGCCATTATAATGGCAAAAGATGAGATGGACTTGATTAAGTCCATTTTACATAGGAAACAATGTGAAATGGGCCAATATGACCCATTTCACATTGTATATGGCCCCGTCATGGGTTACGCAACCCCATTGTGAGCGCTACCCCACGATTGACGCCAACCCGAAGCGCAGCGAGCCCGCGAGGGGTGGCGGTGCGCGTCCTCCGACCTTTTCATACCCCTACTATCTACGTCGGCGTGGAGTTGAGAATATAAAGTGTGGCGAGCGTAGCGAGCCACCGAGCCCAAAGCGTGGCGAGCGCAGTGTGCCTCGCGAGGGGACGCGTATACCTGTGAAGTTATACGCGTCCCCTCGCGGGGCTCGCTGCGCTCGCCACACTTCGGACTCGGTGGCTCGCTGCGCTCGCCACACTTTATATTCTCAACTCCATGCCGACGTGGATAGTAGGGTATGAAAAGGTCAGAGGACGCGTACCGCCGTCCCTCGTGGGCTCGCTGCGCTCGCCACGCTTCGGGTTGGCGTCAATCGTGGGGTGGCGTTGAGGGGGTAAAATTGGGGGTCTGGGGAATACTTTACATTGAATCCAGGGACCCTATTCACATTTGATTCAATGTAAAAATCGACGCGATTTTTCCGACACGATCACCCCGATGCAAATCGGTGTGGCCGTGCTAGGAAACAAGTACCGAAAATTATATATTAAAATTGAGATTTATCATTAAAGTTACATCCAGTTTTCCCTAATATACATGAGGTAATGTTTCCCCACTTTTCTGATTAAAGTATCTCACCTTGGGCCTTATTTTGGTTCACTCTTTCTGACAAAATCCTTCTTAGATGGACAAAACCATGTGCACTGCAGGGGGGCAGATGTAAAATGTGCAGAGAGAATTAGATTTGGGTGAGTTATTTTGTTTCTGTGCAGGGTAAATACTGACTGCTTTATTTTTACACTGCAATATAGATCTCACTTTGAAGTAAAACCCCACCCAAATCTAATTATCTCTGCACAAGTAACATCTGCCCCACCTGCAGTGCACATGGTTTTGTCCATCTAAGAAGGATTTTGTCAGAAAGAGTGAACCAAAATAAGGCCCCTTGTGATAGAGTCACCCCGCTACCCCCTCATTTCCTTCTTTTGTGTGAGAGTATCTCTCAGACTGGGAGTGTGGCGCCTGGTTATGACATCATAGTCCAGTCCAACATTCCCAGCTCATTACCAACATGGAGGAGCAGCAGGCGATAGACATACAGATAAGAAATATTAATAGGAGCGACTCAGTGTGCGGACAGCACATGATGTCACTTTTACATCATTTAAGTGCCCCATAAACCATTGGTGTTCTAGATAACCACTTAGGTTCAGCAAAAGATAGTGGCCGCCCAATAATTCAGCACAGCCAAATGGGTCAGAGAGCAGTTGGACAATACAACAAAAGGGCAATATTTTACAGATACAGTTGTTCAGTGGATATAGGTGCCCTTACAATTTTGGTTTGAGTAATTGTACACTCAGTCATTGGTGAGTATTCAATGCCGGTGCGAGCGGCCGGCGAGGGGGTTAAACTGCGAGGATCACAGAAAACCAGTGATCCTCGCAGTTTAACCCCCGCGCCGGCCGCTCGCACTATGCAACGTTCCGGGGGAATCCTCGCCATCACAGAACTGCGAGGATTCCCCTAAACTGCGAGAGCCGCGGCTAGTGCAGCAAACTCGCTGTAATTTGCCTCGGCTCTCGCAGCTTTTGGAGGCACATTCGCAAATTCCCCCTCGCTCAAAAAACGGAGCGAATTTGCGAATGAGGGGGGTCAGTTGAATACTGACAGGGTGAGCGGTGACTGCGAGCAAAAAGTCCTGCTCGCAGTCACCGCTCGCCCACGGCATTGAATATATGCCATTGTGTGATGATTGCTATGGATCCCATACATACAGACAGTACTAAAGTTTATCAGTTTGGCGTCTGTGTTTTTCCTATGGCTCAGTAGGTTGCACAGAATAGGCGGATGACATCACAGAACTGCGTTAGAGCTGCACTGTTGCACTTTGGTATATATCTAGATATTGGTTAAGAAAATTCAAAGTGGATTCTGCTGTGTAATTAATCAGTTGTTTTCATTTGATAAACACACAAAAAGTGTAAGCTAGTCTCCTCTAAGTTGCAATATGACATTTTCCTTTTGCACTGATGTGGTGCTATATGACGCATATCGCCATATGTATTTACAACAATGACAAAAAATCAGCTACAAAGATGTATGTTTGCAATAAATGAGTTGCAATTTCAGAACTGAAGGAGAATGCGTTGGTCACTTTAACTAATACAGTTTCATGTTTTTTTTGTCTAGTTTAACAGAGAAGGCAGTTCATAAGCTAGGCCTAGACTGTGTAGGTCAGTGGTCAGGGAACAGGGGTAAATTACCCCAAATGGGGTAAAAATGAATATAATGGACGGTCGGGCTGCTGAGACACAGCCGGGCATGCATATGAATCTATATGCATGCCTGGCTGTGTCTCAGAAGCATGACCATCCATTACCCCCAGGCATTTCATAGCACATAGAATATATCTATGTGTGTGTTACAGTACTGTAGTGTACCAGGATCTGATGTGCGTCAGGCCCCTTGTGTATAACACACTTCCCTCCGTGATGCCCTGGGCCCCGCCTCCAAGTCCACCCACTACTTAAGTAGATTCGACTAATTGCTGCGCCATCTCGGCAGCATGCAGTCTGTACTGCCGCTGTGGCACCAAGTTTCTTTTCCTGGTAAAAGATATACCCATCTCTAGTCTAGGGGAAAAAATTTGCACGTTGTCACTATATTATCTTGTAATACTGACCCCATCATGCCCCAAATTGCTTCACCATGCCCCGCCCACTGAGGGGGGGGGGGTTTCCACATAATGATGTGACTTGCGCCACTCGGACAAAAGTGCACCAACATGGAATACTAGCAAGTAAGAGTCCGGTATGTGTCTTAATAAATCCAGTACTTTCCCAGGAGACTGTTATTCTTTCCTGTATAGGAGCTAGTTACTGTGATTATTCCATCATGTTCTATATCAGATTATCCTGATTTTCTATTACAGCCATAATTTAGCATATCCACATCCCCTGGTTTGAATGATCACCTATCAGCACTAATTCATATTTATACACAATGGCAGATTTCACACAATGTAGCAATTATCAACAGGCTGTGCGTGTGCTGCGCTCACACTATGCATGTGCCACAGTGCCGATGTGATCCCGCACGCAATGAACATTTCATGGAAAAGTGATTGACAGGAAGTGACCATTTGGAGGTTTTAACCGAGAGTCAATGGGGAGTGACGACAAAAAAGGCAAGCATGGCTTTATCATTTTCAGGGCGTGTATATGCAGTCAGGCGCAATCATAGAAAACATGGCGTTAGCATCGCTACAGCTTCGTCCAGTCAGCTTAGCCATAGGGATGTCCTAGCAATCGATGTTCTTTACTGCATATAGGTCCGCAATTGCAAGTAATACCCCTTTCGCACCAGAAAATGCAGGGACTTACCCGGGAATACAGCCCTAGGGCTCAAGCAGGGACATTCCCGGGTTGGCCCCTTTCACACCGACCTAGTCCCTGCATTTTCAGGTGTGAGCGGGGCAGTGGCGTCCAGGCAGCAGGTGGTGGGCAGCATGGACCAGACTGCGGGGATCCAGCAGAGGAGGCAGGGCGCTTGTAGTGCTGTTTGCTAGGCAGCGGGGCGGGAAGCGCTGCTGAATTTGAGAACATTTTGAAAAGACTGGTCGGATGCCGCTGCCCGGGTATGTTCCTTTCACACCAGCCAGAAACCCGGGCTGGTCGCGGAAGCAACCCTGCTAGCTAGCAGGGTTGAATTCCTGGCAAATTTTCCCTGGGAAACCTGGGTATTTTGGCTGGTGTGAAAGGGGTATTAATTAGCTCCCACGAAATTACCCCTAGAATGATTGTGTGTGCTTGTACAGTACATGTGGTAGGGGATATAGATTGTAAGCTCCACTGGGACTGATATATTCTCTGCGAAGCGCTGCGGAATATGTGTGCGCTATAGAAATAACTGGTAATAAATAATAAATAAATATTCACTCTATGCGCTTGGTTTGCCATACTGTACTCCACTGTTCATATATTTATTATGCTGTTTCCCTATTCTGGCTGACATTGCTGTTTTGTTATCACGCTCCCTGCGAGAATGTTGCCTAAATGCATTTAGCAAATGCTTATTGTATACCTTTTATACTACACAGCACCTGAAAATACTCTCTTGTGACCCATTTATGAGCCCAGCTTCATAGAGCTTCTCTTGGTGTATTTCAAGTTCCTTTCATAGATTGAATAGACCTGCATCTGACCAATTGCCGACTTTTAGCCCTCTGTATCATAACAAAAGAAAGGTAGTATAGCTGTGGCCTCAATTCTTTGGCGCTTTGTGCTAAAGTACCCTCTTGGGAGAATCATGAATTCCTTCCCTAGCAACAAAGGCTCCATCCACTAGCACCAGGACCACCGCAATCTGGGGCATCTCTTTAATTCACACACCTTCTCAGCGCTGATGGAAAGTGGGTGCTTTGTCAGAGTGAGAGAACAGCTGCACAGATCCTTTAACTGGAGCATTATAATTTGTTTTTTTTTCTTTTTCTTTACACATTTCTTGTACAACACCCAAATATATTCTGTGTTGGAGGAGCTGCAATAAGTCACATCAATGAGAATTTTCCTTTCTGGAATTCTGTACAGAGCAGCTTGCGAAACAGACTGAGACGATCATAAGGGCATCTTAGCATGGTGAGGGTCACTTATGTATCGGAGGCGTAGTGCAAGTGCCGCCGCCTGAACAAAAGTCTGTTCGTGCATCTGTTTCTGTGGGAGCGCACGTGGATTTTACGCAGCAGACGTGGTACATAGAAGGCTTATATATGATGGTGGAGATGCCTAACAATGCTCAAGAGCAACAAAACAATAGATTTTTAAGATAGGAGATTCTTATTTTAGCTGGCGGAGGAGGCAATTGTCCGTGTTCCAGGTATCTCTGAATTTGGGTTGTATCTCAGTACTATTTATTTATTTCTTTATTAGCAGTTATATATATAACACATATTATTTACAGAGAATATTTGAACATTCACATCAGTCCCTGCCCCAGTGGAGCTTACAATCTATATTCCCTACCACATGTACATGCGCACACCTTCATTCTAGGGTTCATTTTTTTGGAAGCCAATTAACCTAACAGTATATTTTTTGGATTAAGGGAGGAAACCGGAGTATCCGGAGGAAACCTACGCAAGTACAGGGAGAATATACAAACTCCGTACAGTTAGGGCCATGGTGGGAATGTGAGGCAGTAATGCTAACCATTGCACCGTCCATGCTGTCCAGTACTAGTAGAACTCTGCAAACAGTTTAAATAGTTTATGTGTTGGTCATATGATATGCATACTTGCCTTTAATGATTTTTACTTTGACATGAAGGCATAGGTGGAACTACCATTGGTGCAGAAGGAGCATTGCACCGGAGCCCTCTCCCTGATGTTCCTGAAGAGTATGATAAAGGTGCATTCATGGCCACCAGTACTAATCCTGACTCCGGTGTTGGGAGGACCCAGCCAAATATGGTAGTGTGACCAATCCTGTTGCGAGAACTGTGCTGTTAAAGTGTGTGTGTGTCGGGGGGGGGGGGGCATTAATAGTGGATGTGGCTGCTCATCTCTTGGCAGGCCCTAACAGGTTTGTAAACCTCCATTGGTTACGATAGATACAGTAGATGTGGACTATTAGATAGTGTCTAGAGAGACAGTCAATAAGTTGACCACAAAAGGTCGACATGTAATAGGTCAACAGGGTCAAAAGATCAACATGGTAAAGGTCGACAGGGTATAAATGTCGACAGGGTGAAAATGACAACATGAGGTTTTCATAATTTTTGTGTCAATGACGACAACTACTGAAATGTACCCTCACAAAGTCATAAAATCACCAGAAGATGTCACCATGCTTCAAAATTATCTTGCAATTCTAGATGAGTGGGCAAAAAAATGGAAGATGAGGTTCAATGTAGATAAATGTAAGGTTATGCACCTTGGGAGACACAACCAGTGTGCAAGTTACAACCTTAGCGGAGAGGAACTGGGTAATTCCATACTTGAAAAGGATCTAGGAGTCCAAATAGACAGCAATCTAGGATGTAGTGCCCATTGTAATGTAGCTACAAAAAAGGACAACAAAATTCTGGCATGTATTAAGAGGGGAATGGGAACTAGGGACTCAAGGGTAATTATGCCACTATATAAAGCATTGGTGAGACCTCACCTCGAGTATGGAGTACAGTTCTGGGCCCCACACTATAAAAAGGACATCATAGAATTAGAAAAAGTCCAAAGGTGAGCAACAAAGCTTATTAGGGGAATGGAGAATTTAAGCTACGGGGAGAGATTAAGCAATTTGGGACTATTTACATTAGAAAAGAGACGTTTAAGGGGGGACATGCTCAACATGTTCAAGTATATCAAGGGCCAATATAAGGAACTGTCACACACCCTATTTTCTACTAGAAAGGAATCTAGGACGCGAGGGCATGAGTATAGATTAGAAGAAAAAAGATTTCATTCAGCTAGTAGAAAGAATTTCTTTACGGTCAGAACAGTCAAACTCTGGAACTCTCTTCCCAGAGAGGTGGTAACGGCTGGCTCATTAAATGCGTTCAAGGCAAAGTTGGACAAACATTTACTGGAGAAAAACATCCATGGGTACAAATAAGAAATATAATTTGTCTGTAAAATACCAGAACCTACCTAATCAGCAATGGATATCTATACCAGGTTGAACTAGATGTATTTTTTCAGCCTTACCTACTATGTAACTATATAGCTTGCTGTGCCCTCCATGTTTTGGGCTCGGTGCCTCGCTACGCTTAGCACACACACATTTTCACCCTCTATGCTGGATGGTGAATTAAGAACAAGGTGGTTTAAAAAAAACAACACTTTTTCATGTTGTCGTTTTGACCCTGTCTACCGATTGCATGTCAACTTTTTGGGGTAGACCTATTGATCTATAGACAATGTAGCAAGATGTGCTGTGGAATGTCACCTTGCAATTGAGCAGTTACTGTACAGACACCCAGGACAGATGCAGCCCCAGGGAGTCTCATGGAAGTGTTGTTGGAGCTTGTTTGAGGATCGCAGATGTAGATGGAACTCCTGTTTCAGACGGATGTTGTGCACTAAGCATTGGGCCAGTACAGGTGGCACATGCTGGTACTATTCATGGCAGCTGCGACTGGAAAACGGTGGTGTAACCGTATGGGTGAAGCCACCCAGACACACTTTCATAGACATACATATGTTTGTATTAGCATTAGGTGGTAAGTTTGGCTACTGTACACTTCCGCACTTGTGGCCGCTTTGCATCTGACCTAGAACTTATAGAACTATATGCAAGTCTATATTAAAGTGCAGGTAGACTGGGCAGCTGCCCAAGGCTCCACTATTCCAGGGGCATTCAGACACAGGCAGGTGGTGGTCACACAACCAGAGCGGGGAGAGAACATTCATCTACCTGCCTCCCAGCCCACATCCAGACACTGTATGGCTGTCAGCATGCTGATTGGTTGATAACCAATCTGTGCCGACAAACATTCACTTTATGGAAGCATGTGGAGAGATGGTGATTGGTTCCGGTGTATGGGTGTGCAGGGTTCCCAGTGCATTTTTCTTGCCCATGTCCTACAATGCTGTGAAGATGACCCCTGCCTTTATGTGCATGGCTATGATCAGTGTAGACATGATTTTAGTTTACACTTGTTCGTCCCCATAAGCCACCTGCGCTTCCATTAATAGTTGAGTGACAGTTCATTTGACAATACTGTAATACAGAACTGGCAGAGCCCTGGGAAAAGTGACACCGTATAGCAGTCCTACACTAACCTATTTACTAGCTGGTAGCAAGCTTTTAAAACTATTCATATTTTAAATAGAAAAATATCCTGAATCTATCATTCATATCTCTACTATTATCTGTTACTATAATTGGAAAATCTGTAGGGATTGAGAGATGAAGAGACAGAGGTTTGCCACTTAGCATAGAGACTGCATTGTGACACGAAAATGTCACCTGTGTGTGTGCAAAAATAGAAACCTGCGATGTCATCTGAAAGTAGATTTCCGAGCTGTGCTTTATTGAAGGCTTTGTATTTCTGTGATGGGCAACCTGATACCCACAAGGATTGCATAGGCAGTGCCTAACCACTGCACACTATTCTTAAACCCCATATTTATGGCCCCATACTAAATAAATAATTTAGCACAAAAGAAACACCAATAATATATATATATATATATATATATATATATATATATATATATATTAGACTAACTACTCCTCACCTCTATGAGGGGAAGTACTGCCAGTGACCACTAGAGGTCACTCAATGAACCAAATTACTCATTTGACAAAGTGAAAGTCAAAAACTGTCACAGCTCAAAGTGAAGGTACATTGCAGAAGCTGTCATATTGAGGTTCTTTTAACTAGTCTTGTTAGTTACTAACAAGCCAACTCAGTGGGACTTAAGTGTGTTGGAAAGGTGAGGCTAGAAGAGACACGGTGCAATTCTAGAAGGGGGGGGGGTGCGGTATTAAACAACCCTTTGCGTTTGTTGTTTTTGATGTGTACATGGCATACAATGAGCCAGATGCACTAAGCTTCAAAAGTGATAAAATGGAGAGTGATAAACAGCCAGCCAATCAGCTCCTACCTGCTATGTCTCAGACTGGGTTTGAAAAATGTCAGGCAGGAGCTGATTGGCTGGCTGTTTATCACCCTCCATTTTATCACTGCATCTGGCCCAATGTCTGTTCTCAAATGGAATCCAAAATAGACACACGCTGGTGCATAGCAACACCAATCTTGCTTTATAACAAAAGAAGAAAGGGATCACATAAGTCTTGCCCGCAGAGGAATGAGGGCTACTATGTGGCGCAGATTGCCTGCCCTCCTTCCTATGATCTCAAACACACCAGCAGTATGCATGAAAGGGTACTATAATGTTTTTGAGGGACCCTTGATTTTGTGATATGCAGACTATTAGGATTGGGGTGTTGGATTTCTGCTTTTGGAGGACTGGCATACTGACACATGCACCACTTGGTTAGAGGACAAATAAAGAAATACATTTTTATGGTGTTTGGGGGGAAATAGTCACTGATGTGCACTTTTGTTTTACAGCAGTATAAAAATATAATTTTATTTACTGTGCAAAGGGACTGTATGGTTGTTTCTGTTCTGCAAAATGTTCTTCATTGGCTGGATCTCATCCGGTCCTTTAAAGCCTTCCAGGTACACTACTGGCCATGGGCGCATTGGGAACTAAAAGTGGCCTTGGAAACATTTCTAGAAATAGCCTCAAGTGGGCGGCACCAACAGCAAAATAGGTGGGATTAATACATCACTACACCTGTGTGGCAGTTGTTGGTGTCAATATGCCTGGCCACCACACTTTTAAGCTGCTGTGACAAACTAAAAACGTGTACGTTTCCAATAATACCCCACTGAGACTGACCACAGACCCCAAAACCTCCATCAAGCAGACAAACAATTCATTACCATAACCCCCTGAATGTCACAAATATCCTTCCCCTTCCTCCAGTGGAGCCCAGAAACACCCCAGAAATGGTTCCACACAAAGATAGCACCCACTTCTGTCCTTTAAACAGATGTCACAATGGATACAGATGGATGCCCACCTTAGATGAATATTTGCAGCGGGGGGGGGGGGGGGGGGGGCGACGACTGAAACTGGCAAAGGTTTGTGTATGTGGGAGACAGGAAGGGGGCAGGGCTAAGTCTTAAAAAATAAAGAGTCACTGGCCAACAGGTGGCTTCGCAGGTGCTTTGGCCTTCTGGGAATCTTCCCAGTGTATGGCCAATCCGCCTTCTACTAGCTGACTCCTGTTTATTGTTTTTGTGTGCTCACCCTAAAATATAGGGTAATATATTCCCCTCTTCAGCTAGACAAGAAGAGCATCAAAGTTCCATGTCCTGGATCACATCCATTTGTAAAATAATTCTTCCCATCAGTTCTAGAATAGGTCTGATTGTTTGCAGCGATCTCTTGGTTGGGAGTTCTCACCCAATCAGAGCTTCCAACCACACAGCATTAAATAAAAATAAAAAAATCTTCTGGTCTGTACGATTGATTTTACAGAAAAGCTGGGAGGAGGAAAGTTCGGGTGGAGGGCAGTGCTGAACCCCACAGTTTATTTTCTCTTTGTGTCTGGAGGGGGGTTTACTGGGCAGGCTGGCCAGACCTGGAGGTTCCTTTCTGCTCTCAAATTTAGGTTTTTAAGCTTTTTCGCTATAAATTTACTAAGATGGGAGTTCTATTGAAGATGGAATGTTCCCCATAGCAACCAATCAGACGGGCGTCCCCATCCAAACGCTGGGCGATCCCATGTAACTGGCAGCGTGACGTGGTGTGCCGGGGCCGGATGGCTGACGTCACATGACGTCAGTCACCCGCCCACCTTGTCTTCGCCCGTCAGTCTTCCCTGACTTATATTTGCGAGTCCGCGACCATCGAATGATTTCTCCGGCAGCGGACACGTGTGAGGGGATGTGTTTTCCTAACATATCCCCTTGCACGGTTGCGAGAGGATACGGCAGGGGAGGGGGGGGCACATTTATTGGAAAGGTCTTAAAAGTAAATAAATGAAAGTTGAGGCAGTACGCCAATGATTTTCATCAACTTGGCTGAGCTTTATTATGTTTACTTGGGTTTGTCAAAAATATTTCCTCTGTATGCGGAAAAGAAGCACACAAGTGACTCTTCAGAGAGCAGGATCAGGCCACAGGATGCACATGTCCAGGATGCTGCAGTCAGCACTCCAATGTCCAGACACGGGTCAGAGGTCACTGGGCCATGTAACACAGTTCCACTTGTCTCAGCCAATACTAGATTCTGCAGTAACGGTAAATTAAGGACACATTTATAAGTATCAGAGTTGCCCTGAAAGCTAACTTCTCTTTTACCATACCGCCCAACTGTCCCCGATTTTTGCGGGACCGCCCCTTTTTTGGAGACAGTCCCGCCCGGGGCCGGCAGTGTCCCGCGGTGGGGGGGGGCAGTTGGGAGTCCATCACTGTCAATCAATACACATGGAGTGATCTATGCAAAATTTAGCAATTTAGACAGAAAATCGCCCTGTGTCTATGTTCATAACGTCAACATTCTAGATGTCAACATGCTGTCTACATATCATGTGTGTGCATGCCTCGGTTGGCCTCTGGATCATGCACGGTGTGATGAGGCTGCTTTGCGTGCAACTTAATCATGCTCTATGTGTTGTGTGGCCTAGATCAGCGGTTCTCAAACTGTTGAGTTGTCTGTTACTTTAGACTCCTCCCATCATTTTGTGCCTCCACAATGCTGCCATGTATGTGCTGTCTGATGACCACACATGTGATGTGATGACCTTCTGCAGTAACTTGCTGGGGTCCCGTAATTATTTTTATTGTCTGATGGGGTCGCAGAGCAAAATAGTTTGAGGACCCCTGGTCTAGATAAACAATCCAGACTACAATCCTCAACATGTTATACTAACTAAATGAATTTATAATGTCTTTTATTTGCATTTAAATGATACTTTTCAATTCATTTGAATGTATAACGCCAAAGAATAACAACAGACTGGGATAACGGCATTTACGGCCTTATTCAGAGACAGATGTTACCAGGATTTTACAGCAGTTGAGCAATATTTTTTGTTGCTTAATCAAATGCATGAAAAATCAAACCGTGATACATATATGCAATTGTGTACAGCGGCGCTAATAATTGAGATGGGATTTGCAACCCTACGCGTTTCAGAGTGGAGACCTAAAGAGTTAAAAAGGGTCCGCTTCATGGCCGTCTTATGGATGTGTGAATTTTTTATTGTTTATTTTGCATATATTGGTGGGAACAGTGATGATGGCTGAATCATGATACATGGTAAAGCTTTTACTTGGGGCATTAAGATTAAAAACAGAATTTTTTTTTTCACAGCTTTTTTCTTTCACATTAGGACAAACTCTCTATCTCAGTAGACAGAGCAGAAGAGCAAATAGATTTAATTGATCACCTTAGTTTTCCGGAAGAGCAGCTTAGCAGGAGATGTGTCTGACGGTGATTTCTGTTAAATGTTTGACAAAGGATTAGACATGTAAACAAGAGCAGTCTGGGAATATATCCCACTGACAGTGCTCAGGGGAGAAGCTGATTGATTGAGAGAGGAGAGCTCATTTCAGAGAGAATATGTGTGTCAGAAATTGTGTTTTGTCTGAATATACTGCAGCAGAGAAGACACAGCGCTAGTCTTTTATAATCAATATAGAAAGGTGTGCTTGTTGATTGCACACAGCTGCGACAAACATGTTTTGCACCGAATCAATATCGCTGCATCTGTAGTCTTGAAGGTCACTAAAGCTGGGAACACACCGATTTTGGGTACATATCCGATGTTCATGAGCCATATGCACGATATCGATAACAATATCATTCTGCATATTGGTCAGTGTGTATACACTATATCGTTGACGATGCAGGCTCCTGGGGATCGTTAATGATAACCCCGTTCGTCGGAACATGCAGTCCAATCTGATGATATAGTCAGTGACTGCATGTTCGGCAGCGGCGGAGAGTTGAGATGCGTCCGTTTTCGACATTTTTCTGCCAACGCATATTTGGCTTTAAACAAGGTTGCGCCTGCATTGGGGGGAAAAGTCAGTAACTGCTGCAATGAATATGTATATGCAGATTTTTCAGCTAGCCGAAAAATCCAGACAACATTGCATATCCCCCTAAAGCCCCATTCATATTAAACAAGTCCCAGCCGCCGCCAATAGCGGGGTGCCGGCATCGGAAAATGATACACATTTGCCAATGCTGGGGGGAAAAGGGGGCAGCAACATGACTGTCGGTAACGTGTACTCCCTCGTCTGAACATGCTCAGACAGGAAGGGGGTCGTTAATGACAGGGAGTGTACACGATATCACTCAGAAAGCCCTTTATGAGCGATATTGTGAACAATAGCACCTAGTGCCTTGATGGCTAACCTTGACACTCCAGCTGTTGTACAATACACATCCCAGCATGCTCTGCTTCAGATTTTGGGTGGGATGTATTAATATACATCACCGCTCCTTGCCACCCAGCCGCAGCGATGCTGGCGCACATGTATTAACATATGCAGCTAGTACCGCAGTGCGGTGACGGAGGCCCCCTGCAAGACTTGTGATGTGGTGTACGGGGGGTTTCCGACACATCCCAGCTCAGCGCGGCTGTCCCCGGCGTCTCCTCCTCCCCCTGCAGCCAGAAGGACATCCGGCTGTGACATATAATAGGGGTGACTGAGGACGGGGAGGGGGGTAGGAGTCTGCGGTGGACGGTGGCGGTGGCAGCGGGCCCATAGGCGCTGGGGGGAACAGGAGAGGCTGGGGATGAGCCGGAATGTGATGGAGACCCCCCGCACATCACATCACAGGTATCGCAAGGGGCCCTCCGTCACCGCACTGCGACGCATGATGTGGCGGTCGGGTATTAGTACATATGAAAAGGCGGTAAAACGGGGGTTTTACTGCATTTTCCTCTTAGTACATACCCGCCCTTAGCATGGCCAAATAGCAATACTGTTGTGGCAGGGCACTGCTGAAAGGGCAGAATGCTTTTTGCTGTTTTTAAATCAGGCTGGATGCTGCTCCCTGCCAAAACAGCCTAGCATGAACACTATGTAACACTCTCCTCCTTACAACTCCCAACTTATTACCTTACATAGGAGCTGATACAGACCTGGGAGCAAAGGAAAAAAAAAAAAAGTACTTTTGCACCATTTATTTATTAACAGTTTCATATATAGCACAGCATATTCCATTGTGCTGTACAATTGGAGACAGTGATACAACAAACTGGGTATTTACAGATAGTCAAAAATATAAAGTTGTACAACATTTGCAGGCTGCATACAAAAGCAGCCATAATTTACCTTGCATACAAAAATAATAATAATGTATTTTGCAACATGGCTTGTTCCAGGCAGGGCTGACGAGAATATTGTCAGGGCTTTGTAAAGTTGGGGGTGTAGCCTAATCACAGAGTGACACAAAAAATCCTTAGGGGGGTAGATACAAGAGGAGGGCACATACCCACACACCCACTCTCAGTGGCAGCAGCCCTCCTGAACCCACCGCAGTTCAGCACACAGCAGTTTGTGCTGGGCTAGTGAGACGGGCTGTGGCTGGCTGACAGGTAAGAGAAAAGAGGGAGGGGAGAGCAAACCAGGGCCCATGCTGGGCCCCTCCAACATGCCTTCCCCTGTCCCACCTCTGCAGGATTAAAGACACACACACACTCTAACAATAACCAGACATGTAATTACAGACTTATGTGTTAACATCCATACCTCCCAACATTGCTCTTGAAGAAATGGGGTCCCTTGTGCCTGAAAAAGGTGGGCTCACAGCATCCCCCTTCCACATCAGTCACTATGACGTGTGCCCGGCCTGTGCAGAGATGGTGTAGCGTTGACAGTGCCCCTCCCCAGCTCCCACCCTGCTCCCCCATGGGGACACACTAGCCCGCAGATGGGACAGCAGGACAGTCCTAGAAAAACAGGACTTTCTCGCTTAAAGCTGGACAGTGAGGAGGGCTGCATATTATTTGGCTCTTCACCATCCGTGGTTAACAGGGCTGCCGCTAGGAATTTTGGGGCCCGGGACTGATTTTTAGTCCACGCCCCCTCCCTTACCGCCCGGCTCCCCCCTCACTTACTACCCGGCTCTGGGTCCCAACCCCCTTCCACTGTGCTGCCTCCTGCTCAGTGCGCTGTGGCTGAACGAAGCCCTGCTCCCAGAGTGCAGGCTTCTTTGCCATTTGACGCCGGCAGCCAATTAAAATGTGGCACGTCTGGTGAGCCAATCAGAGCTCACGTACTGTTAGCCAATCAGAGCGGCTGCCGGCAGTACTTGAGATCTGTTTGGCTGCTTCCCTCTCTCAGAGAGGCTGGGCCTGGGACAGCTGTAAACACAGCACCCCCCCTAATGGCGGCCCTGCTAGTTAATCCCATGATAGACAGAAGCCCTATTGCCGGCGACATGCCCAATTGTTCCATCCTGTATTGTATGTCTTGCTGCTGCAGAGCTATATTTACCCTCTGTTTCATGTCATTGGATTGTTTGTATCTTGCTCTAAGTGAATAGCACTGCATAATGCATTCCCAGTGTCAAAATAAAGCAATACATATAAAAAAAATAATCAATGTGATCATATAATAATTATTAGCCTTAAAAGATACAGTAAAGTTTGTTAATCTTGACCTTGATCTTAAAAATCAGGCCCTTATGTGAACCGTGTTAAGACATATTGCATCAGGCTCATTATATTTTGCCTACGTAAGCTGGGCTCCGTTATTGATGTTAGTGTTTATCCTGCATTCAGCAGTGAATCTGCCAGCGCTGGTGAGCCAGGATCTATGGATTATCTATTGCAAGTGTACCAGAGGGGGAAACCTGCCAAACAAGAATTGATTCCCTTTATCTAATGGAACCCAGGAAAGAGCATGGAGACATGAACCTTGTAGCATCCGCTTGCCGCGTGCATGCCATTACAGCCTAGAAATCTTGCAGATGATACACTTACCGTGTAGCGTACATATGTTTTGTGGCTTTAACTTCACCGTCCGATATCGGATCAATAATTAAACAGCCATCACTAATGACCCAGGAATGGAGCTTTGTAGAGCTAATATTTCCTCTGAGAATTGAAAAGAAACCTCGATGATTTTTCTTACCCTTTTTCTTCCATTAGTTGCTTTAACACCTGCCCCAAAATATTTTTGTTTTGGTAGAGTAAGCAAGTGTTACAATCATTGTGCTGTTTTAACCCTTTGCAGTCCAATTTTTTTTTTCAATTCAGTCTGGTTTAAATGTTTAAATTAATTGTATTTTTAAATTTTTTTATTCAAAAATGGTCTACATTGAATGTTGAACGATGTTAGTGTTTTTATTTTAAAGTGACTCACCATTGGATCTGTTACTAGCGCTAGGGCTGCTGAGCCTGACTAGTCGTTGGACCTGAAATGGTTAATAAACTATTCCATCTGTCTTTCTGTCTATCTATCTTTAAAATTGTCCCAATTAAGTAGTTTTATAATTATTGTTTTACACACACACACATACACACACACACATACACACACACACACACACACACACACACACATGATACATATGGCTGACCAGTTTTTGGGTTGCCAGCATTCAGAATGTCAACACGAGCATCCCGAAGGAGGGGACACCAATGGGCTCAGGTAAGTATACTTACCCTGGTACTTGTGGATTATCACGGCTCCCATCGCATGCCATCGCATGCCATATATAGTGGCATGTGATGGCATGCGATTGGATGCGATTTTTGCATTTTTTTACCATTTTTACTAAATCGCATGCGATCGCATCGCATGCGATTTTTAACAGAAAAGCATCTAAATGCATTGAAATTAGTATCAAACATGTTCAATGGCCCCCAAATGTCATTTTTGAGGCTGTACCACCCCCACTATCAACGCGAACCCGAAGCGTGGCGAGCGGCGGCGGTACGTGTCCTACGACCTTTTCATACCCCCACTATCCACGTCGGCGTGGAGTTGAGAATAGAAAGTGTGGCGAGCGCAGCGAGCCACCGGGCCCGAAGCGTGGCGAGCGCAGCGAGCCCCGCGAGGGGACGCAGACACCTGTGAAGCCCGCGAGGGGACGCGGATACCTGTGAAGGTATCCGTGTCCCCTCGCGGGGCTCGCTGCGCTCGCCACGCTTCGGGCTCGGTGGCTCGCTGCGTTCGCCACACTTTCTATTCTCAACTCCATGCCGACGTGGATAGTGCGGGTATGAAAAGGTCATAGGACGCGTACCGCCGCCCCTCGCGGGCTCGCTGCGCTCGCCACGCTTCAGGTTTGCATTGATAGTGGGGGTGGTACAGCCTCAAAAATTACATTTGGGGGCCATTGAACATGTTTGATACTAATTTCAATGCATTTGGATGCTTTTCTGTTAAAAACCGCATGCGATCACGTGCGATCGAATCGCATGCGATGCGATGCGATTTTTTGCTATGCACATCGTGGGAGCCGTGATTATCCACAAGTACCCTTACCCTCCCCCTGTCCCTCTATCCCCACAGCCTGATCCCAACCCTCTCAGCATGCGCGCGTTGGATCGGACGTAACATGCTATCTGGGATGATTTCACCCGATATCTCAGAATAGGGCAGGGGGGTTCCCAAACTTTTTTTGAATCACGGCACCCTAGAGCAGGGGTGGGGAACCTCAGGCCCAGGGGCCGTATGCGGCCCCCGTAGCCTGTCTGAGTGGCCCTCCTACCCGCCCGGCGGCTTTGCCGGGAGTCAAGTACAGGGGAATTCTCGCTAGTGGTCGGTAGTTCTCGCAAGATTCCTTTTAATCAACAGCAGCTGGAGACTGTCAGTCCTATTCAGCGGCAGCCGCCGGAGCGTGGGACGGCTGCAGCAGGACAAATTGTAAGATAAATGTTTACATATGGCCCTCGAAGGATTTTCCCCCCATACAAATAGCCCTTGGCACACAAAAGGTTCCCCACCCCTGCCCTAAAGTATCAGAACTTTTTCAAAGCACCCCTAGGCCAAAAAAAAAAAAAAAAGCAGAATAAATATACCAAAAAGTAGATTAGGTTTAGATGCGGTTCTTAGGGTCAGTTATGTGGTATAGGGCAGGATTTGCTTCTGGTTGTACACATTTTATGATTGGCAGCCACCAGCACTGGTTTTGTCCATAAATAATAAACCATAAATAATTTGATTTGTGTCCTGAACCAAATCACCAACCTAGGGCCCCCCTGCAAGTGTCTGGAGGCACCCCAAGGAGCCACGACACACAGGCCCTTATTCTGATTGCTTCGCTCTGACCTGAATTCGGCCAGAGTTCCGAGGTTGTGTGTATACGCATGCTCAGAACCATTTTTGCGCATGTCTACGCAGGGAGCGAGCGGACTCAGCGAGAATTTCGGTTGCAGAGTGTTCGCTTCTGGCCTTCCGAGCAGGGGGTGGATAGGGGTGTTGCGGGCTGATCAGGGTCATTACCATATGCGCACGCCCTGCGTTTCATGGGCGTTCCCATGAATACGCAGGTTGTGCATATGGAATTGCAGTCGTGACTTGCATGTGGGGGGCCCGTCCATATCCCTGCTTTTCTTCGCACATATGTACGAATGGTCTAGACCACTTGTGCATGGCCGAGAGCTTTCCACATCATTCGATGGTCGCTAACCATCGAATGATGGGGGTGGTTCCCACAGGCATAGCAAATAGCTGTTCACATAAAACACCCATTCGCATGCCGACCATTCAAACTCGGTGTGCGAATGGGCAGCACCGGCGATCCATTAGTTAGGCGGGGTTTGGTACATTTGCTTCGGCCCGTACGCGCGTCCAAGCAAAATGATCAGAATAAGGGCCACAGTTTGGGATCCACAGGAATAGGGTGAAATCGGGCCATAATCGCATAGTGTATGGGGGCCTTAGACATATTTTCCTCAAACATTATAGCAGAGTCTCATGAAACCTTGCACTGTGAGAGCCGGGGCTGTGTGATGCGACTACAGCAATGATGTATGAGGACACAAATGAACACCTGGAAATGTGGAACAAATGTAACAGGTTAAAAGAGAACCGCATCATATTTCCAGAACACCTGTCTACTAATGAAATAGTCAATTTGTTTTACCTGAATACTTGGTGAATCAGACAGAACACACCTCTAATATTGTTGACTGAAACGAGAATATTAAATGATACAGATTAACTAAATGCTCTCACAGTCGGCAAACAATGAAATGAAGGTTTATATTTACTCACACTAGTATAATATGCACAGTATAGTAACCATAGCAACCAGCCAGACATTCGCTTCCCTCAGACTGCTTTGCATGACAAATCAAAGCCAGCTTGCCATGCTGTTTGTAAAGAGTTACTGTGCCGTGTAAGTTTGCAGGTAAATAACACCTATTCTAAAACAGATGTAAATAGACGACACTTGACATTTCCAGGGAGGCAATTACAGGGCTTCCAACCAATAATTTTAATATCAGTATTTATTTCCTCTATTAAAATCTTGTAATAATAATTATTATAATATGCTGCAAATGCAAGCTTAATAAAGTCTGAGGTTTTGTCATAGTTATTGATTGTTAAAGAACCCAACATTTGAATTCTTATGTATTTATTATCATTGGTAATGTGAAGATTCTCTTCATCCAATTACAGCTTGCTTCACTTCCTACTGGGCTCCCTGTATGGGAGACCCGCAGGGGAGGAACCACAAAGGTGAGTGTGAGGGAAAGCCTGGTAATGCAGGTCACATGTCATTACATTCCCCACCCACTGCTCCGCAGTGATGTGATTTGCCCCTGTATGTAAATCAATACACAGAGCAAGGCTGGAAATCTGTCAGTCACTGGGTGAGATGCAACAAACAAAAAATGCCGGAAGAACCCTGTTTTCAGGGTTTTTACCGCATTATCATATGCAACAAAGCCCCACCGCCGGGCCTCCGCTGCAGGGGGTTACGCCAGCTCTAGCTGGCGTAACCCCATAGAAGCCTGTGGGCTTTCCTTTGCGTCCCCTGCTGCCCCACGCCCCCTGCCAATCCTCGCTGCCCCCCCTCACCTGTGTCCGGGCAGCCTTCTGCTGTGCTGCCTGGACCAGTGACCTGCTCCTCCCTGCACCGCTTCCGGGTGCAAGGAGGAGGAAGCAGAGCCCTGGCAGCTGGGTAAGGGTCCAGGGAGGGAGGGGGGAACCCACTGCACATTGCCGGCCACAACGCAAAGGACAGCTCTTAACACAAGAGCTGTCCTTTGCGTCAATAATCGCATATGTTAGTGCATGTGTGAATATTAACAATGCGAATGCCGGCGATGTGCGGCCGAAGTTATTAGAGAATCCCGCCCAGGGAAGCAACACCCTCCTGGCATGTCACCCTGCTGCATGATGGACATGGCTATGTGGAAACATTCCTGGTATGTCATCGCTATTTTTTAGCTTGATAATATACAGCCTGTGACTTATATTCAGTTTGAGTATTGGTTTTATTTGCTCTTTTAGATAAGTATTACTCAGAGCAACAGCCAGATTTAATAGCATTGAATATAAAGGATACAAAGCATAAATACAATTTCTGCTGGCACATGGAATGAAATAAATGGCTTGGCGGACGCCTGCTGTGAGATTGGTGTAACAGAAATACTTATGACATCTATCCACACAAAATAAAGCTGTTTCCATTCTCCGAACAAGCTTTAATGTGCGCTCTCCCTACAAGCTACTGTATGGTAAATAATGTCATAAATACAGTCGCTCTTTGTTGTTCTTTCCAGGGATCCCGCTGCGATCCGGTTTGTATTTCCCTCTGACATACATCAGAGTTTTGTTGCGACTGACCCCATTTCTGTTCCCTTTGTTGGAAATCCTTGTGTAAGGACCACTATTGTGATGGATAATCCAGTGTATTGATAGGCATGTTATTAATTTCCTGTGGTACAGGATGTTTAGTTTTGTTAACAGGAAGTTTAGTTTTTTATTATTTGTTGCATCATTTGTATTGCCGCACATGGGAGGGTTATGTCATCTGGTCCGGTGATTTGGAATGATAGACACATCGACTAGGCAATAGGAGGAGAGTTAGGCATACTGGAACGCTGCACAATCAGAGGTTTGACCCGAAAATGATGGGTCACATGGGTCATATGGACTCGTAAGCCATGCTTTAACCGCTGTGGGCAGACAGGAGCAAGGAAGTCACCTCTGGGCCACTAGGGGTGATATGCCGACATTCTAACATGTCGACATTGTATCCATGTCTTCATGATGAATGTCAAAATTGTCAATGTCAACATTTTGCGCATAATAGTATGTGTCACGAACTGTAGTACCAATCTACCAACTCGGAATTGCCTTGACCTGAGGCAGGGGTACGGAGTCTCACCGTGCCGGTGGTTTTCTGCCAGTGACCCCTCCAATTGGGATTTGGGCTTCTGCAGGTGTTCGAAACCTTGCTACAGCCCCAAACAAATCAGTCTGGTACGGATGTTCCAAAGAGCAAACCACTAGCTTAACTCATTCTGCAGTTATATTGGTAAACCATTCATAATCCATGTTCAGTAACAATTCGGATGATATATTTGTAGTGCGTCGTCCCTGCCCGCATTAGGTAATACTTTGATAGTGGCATCATTAAAATTAGCGGGGGATTACCAGATAATATGGAATTGAAGAAACACACTAGAGTTTTAACTATGATGACCTAAGAAGACCTTAGATTTCACCCAGAAAGGGGGATTTACAAGATTGAAGGTTTTTTCCATATGTCGTGACTTCAAGCTCGGTGATAGGAGTTAGCATGGTGGCCTGGTCAGTTGGCGGTTGCAGAAAGGAAATATTTTACCACATATAAAGTTAGGAATTAAGTTTCTTTGGTCTTGAGATTAAAAATGGGAGTAAAAGTCATAAATAATATCAAATATGGCCAGATCATTATGTTACAAGGAACTATCAGTCAGAGATAGGCTAGCAGAGCTAGTAATGTCCCCTCGTAATAAATTAGAGGGGAGTTTTCCATTTTTATCTCTGTGGGCGTGAAACACATATCCATTACTGTTATCCTTGCGGTCACCGACTCGCTGCACCAACACATCAAACTTTTGCTGCATTCCTCAAATTGTGCCTTCATTTAAAATGAAAGGGAGCAGCCTAGGTCAGAGTCAACAGGCGCAGACAGAAGCACCTACAGCTGGTGTTCATTCTAGTGAGAGGAATGAGATTATGCCCTTTTGCCAGTAAAAAGTAGGGACTGTAAGAGTTGGACAAAGTGTATGAGTTTCAGGAGGATTGTAACATGTCTTTAAATGTTGGCTGTAAAATTTGGGAAGCAAAGATTTATCCAGATCAATGAGTGATCTGTAAAGCAAAGAGATTCAGTAGCAGAGGAACTGGAAGGGGCTCTTTTTTGTAATCGTGGATTTGTGAAAATATGCTGCTGCAACAGCCACCAGAACTTGTACTGAGACTGATCCACAGCTGCGTGCACCTACGCAGGATCCGCTGCAGCTCATGCAGACATCGACACAGTCTGAGTGCGTATATGGCCGCTCAGCATGGGCGCCACAACCAAGATGCTGGAGACATGGTTATCTGTGCACAGAATCGCAGATGCTTCCTGAGACATTCCCTTGAGAACACTTTGAACGCTTTTTTGCCATCCCTCCCCGTTAATCAGAATGCAAATTGCAACTGGGACGCATGTGCAGATCACCAATAATCGCTGAAATGTGTGAACGTTGGAATAGCATGCAATTTGAATCAGGCATACTATCTGGTGGCAAGACTAATACGCAGAGCAATTTCTGGTTCCAGAACTAATACGAAGAGCAAGTTCTGGTTCCAGGACTCGTTCAGAGCTGTGTATGGTTCCAAGACTTTAGTGCAAAGCATAGCTGCCTCCCCTCCTGCCTTCTGCAGGAGACTCCCTGACATAGCAGCAATCTCCCTCTCTCCCTCATTAGTCTAGCAATCTCCCTCATTTCACCTACAGTAGCCCACATTTCACTGTTACATTTTTTGGGAAAAAGGAATGAGAGATAGATACATTTACATTGAATCATCAGCACCATTTCCCAGCACTTTACCAAGTATAGTAGCTCTTACTAACTGCTTTGTGGCTCATCTACATTTGGATATAAATCATTTTACAAGATTCCTCTCAGATGTAGCAGTACACACCCACGCTTCTAGCTGCCACGTTCACAATCTCTTTTCACAATATCTCCATATATGGAGCTAGACACGCCCTCTGGGTGGAACATGACACGCCCTCTCAATGGGGCGCTGTGCAAAATTCTATTACCAACTATAATTTCCCTGAAACTAGTTTTCAAAAGTAGGCAAGTATGGTGCAGAGTAATATTTGGTGCCAAGAGGTATGTGCAGTTATTTTTTGTGGTAGATAAAAAAATGTAAGTATATTCAGTTGGTGATTATCTCCATCATGTTCTTGCCCTTTACTGACTTCTGACAGGCAATCAGAGTTCATTGTAGGTCAGGAACGTGAGCACCTCTAAGCTGTTTAGCAGGGAAGGGAGAGGAGACGGGGGATTGAACCGGCAACAACTGCTGCAGATGTCAATTTTCTCATGCACTTAATTCATCCACAGCAGCATCCCCTCCTTCATTCAATCAAATCATCCACAGTGGTTTATAGCTGAGACTGGGTCAATGCAGTATTCATGGTTAAGTCTTACACACAGCAGTACCATCCAACGTTGTGATATTTATTTTATATTGTTCTATAGTAATTATGGAAGTGAGAAGCCAGCTCTCTGCACACACCAATGGTCAAGCATCTGTTTTTGTTTTTTCTTTATTACTTTATTGGGGTCACATCAAGATTATACATAACCTGATTCTTGATCACCAAGTTTTACAATAATGAGAAAGCAATCCAAATTAATCAAAGTTAATGTTGTGTGATGCTGGAACAAAGAGATGAAAATTCTGCAATTTTTGTAATCTCCATAGTCCCTAAAAGTATGTTTATTTAAATAAAACACTACGTACAGACACAACCGTTAGAGTTCATATGTAGAGTGTACCTGGAAAGTATTCACAGCGCTTCCCTTTTTTAACATTTTGTTATGTAATGCTGCTTTCAGACCGCAAAACTGGCTTTTACCAGGTATTTTAAAACGTTTCTAAAACCGGGTCTGCCAGCTAAAACCCCTTTCATACCGCATGTCTTTAAACGCTATTTCAGTGCAGTTTTTGTCCTTAAACGGTATTTCAATGCAGTTTTTGTTCCTTTATAACACTGAACCCGTTTTAATCCATAGAAAACAGTGGATGAAAAAAAATGTGTCTGAAACAGGTAGGACCCTGCTTTATTACTGTTTAGTAATACCAGTTCAATAGAACTGGTAAATTCACTCTGCACCTTTCAGACTGCACAAATTACTGTTTTAAAACGGTAAAAAATTGACAAAATAACGGGTAAAAAGTGCGGTCTGAAAGGAGCATTACAGGCTTATTAGAATAAATTATTCTAGTGGAATAAATTATTTTTTCCCCAAAAAATTCTGCACACAATACCCTATAATGACAATGTGAAAAAAGGTGAATACTTATGTACATGTGATTTCTTAGTATTTTTTATCTATAACAAATTTTAAGAAATCACCAAAATACACTATTTTCACATTTTCATTATAGGGTATTGTGTTTTGATTGAAAAAAAAAAATTATTCCATTTTGGAATAAGGCTGTAACAGCAAAATGTGGACAAAGTTAAGCGCTGTGAATATTTTTGGATGCACTGGTGTGTGTGTGTGTGTATATATATATATATCTTATATATTTGGCTACATCTGTCACTCAAAGTGTGTCTGAAGCTGTAACGCTGGGTGGAGCCTCTGACTCACATGACTGACTCACATGACTGACTCACATGACAGAGAACCAGCCCAGTGAGCCCACAGTGCCAGACACCCTCTGCCTCTCCATGTTACACAGCAAAGACACAGCTACTCACCAGACACACCAGGTGAGCGCCCCACACCTCCATACCTCCCAACATGACCCTCTCCAGGAGGGACAGAATGCTCTGTTTGTGGACTTCCATCTTAATATATGATTGTCATCACCTGTTTTAAACAGGGTAATTGATAAGAAAGGTGTTTAAGCACAGGTGATGGTAATCCATAAATTAAGAAGAAAGTCCAGAAACAGAGCAATGTATCCCTCCTGGAGAGGGTCATGTTGGGAGGTATGCACCTCCCCCCCCCCCCCCCCCCATTCACGGCAACCCCACGATTAAATGGCACATGTAAAACACTGACATGGCTATGGTCGACAATGAAAAAGGTTGACATGAGTTTTTGAAGATTTATTTTTCACTTTTTCAATGTTTTCATATTCATTTTCATGTGTCGACATGGACACCAATGAAGTGCCACACTTATGTCAACATTTACATGTGTTGACCTTTCTATGTTGATTTTTTCTTGTGGCGATTCGCGGCACCCCCCGGCGACCCCCCTCCCGCGATTCGCAGCACACCCCCCGCAATTCGCGGCGACTCCTGCGATTTGCGGCCCCACCCCGTGACACCCCGCGACCCCCCCTCCCACGATTTGCACCAACCCCCCGGGCTACCCCTCCCGCGGTTCGCGGTACCCCCCACCCCCGCGACCCCCCCTACCGCGATTCCCCCCCTGACCCCCCCTCCTGTCATTGCGGCAAACCCCCCGCCCCCGCGACTCACCCTCCCACGATTCACTGCAACCCCCCGCGTCCCCCCTCCCACGATTCGCGGCACCCACACCCCCCCCGCAACCCCCCCTCCCGCAATTCACGGCATCCACCCATGACCCACCCCTCACCTCCTCCCTCCCCCCCACCCCCGCTCGCGATTCACGGCAACCCCAGGATTAAATGGCACATGCAAAACACTGACACGGCTATGGTCGACAATGAAAAAGGTTGACATGAGTTTTTGAAGATTTATTTTTCTTTTTTTAATGTTTTCATATTCATTCTCATGTGTTGACATGGACACCAATGAAGTGCCACACTTATGTCAACATTTACATGTGTTGACCTTTCTGTGTTGATTTTTTCTTGTAGCAATTTTTTTCCAGTGACAACTATGTGCACGTCAACCTACACATCATCAACCAATTCTTTGTATAATATATAACACCTGTTCTGTTTTACTGTAGGTGTTTTAAGTCAGATCTTTTACTGCTACTATTACTGTTTATGTAAATGCATTCTGAATGACAGCAACATCCTACCATCCTTCTACAAGAATATATAACCAACTAGGTGATTCATCGCGCCCCGTGCCCCCCTCTCCCGCAATTCACGGACCCCCCGCGCACTCCCACGATTCACGCCCCCTCCCACGATTCACGTCACCCCCCGCACACCCCCCCTCCCGCAATTCGCAACCCCCCCTCTCGCAGTTCACGCCCCCCTCCCACGCTTTGCAGACCGCCGCCCTCTCCCATGATTTGCGGACACCTGCGCCCCCTCCCTCCGTTGATTCACGGCACCCCCCGCGCCCCTCCCACAATTCACGGCACCCCTAAGCCCCTCTTAAGTCCCCCGTATACTCACACACCCCTATCACTACCCAGCTTCCTGCTCTCCTGAACCGTAACTTCCATCACTGGGGAGTCGCTGACGCTGTTTTGCCCACATGCCCCTATCATGCCTCATAGCCCAGCCTCCTGCTCTCATGGACACTAACTCCCACCCAGTAGGAGGAGACACTGACTCAGGGCCACCATCCTGTACTGCCACACTGGACCCTCACCCACTGGCAGAAGCTGCACAGTATCTCCCACCCTCCTCTTTAGTCCCCCTTATGCCCCTATCACTACCCAGCCTCCTGTTTTCCTGTGTTGTGACCTCCGCCAGTGGGGAGCCGCTGACTCAAAAACACCCTACTATACTATTGCACACACACACACACACCTAAACAACATGCACACACATCCCCCCCCCACACCCACAAATGTCACTGTACCATCCACACTATCAATGTACATCTTACTCTGTAACCGCTTTTTAATTAAACAAAACAATACACCCCCTTCCACATCATATGCTCTCTATTTAACACATTTCACCTATAACTCAAGTTGCAATACAGGCATCTGTCATACAATTCTAACCATCTTTCTCATATACAAATGTTCACAAATTAAGGGGGCGCAGCCCCTTACGACGGTGTGAAGAGCGCCCTCTAGGGCGCGATGAATCACCTAGTATATATATATATATATATATATATATATATATATGAAAAAAAAAAACATCAACTTTGCCCTGAAATGTTGGCACGCTTTATGCACTTTTTATAAATCGTTTGAACCCTCTGGAGTGCCATCTTATTCCCTGTTTTATATATAAATATATAAATATATGTGTGTGTGTATTGCGGAGGGCAATTAGTCAAAATTCAGCTGAGTTGCTGCAAACAAGCATCATTGCTGCACGATCACGACCTACTATTATTGAAAGATACTGTACTGGACCATCCTCCCTACAGCCCTGATCTGGCTGTGATTTTCATTCATTTGAAATCCATTGAATAAGCTTTTGGGTGGAAGGCAATTAGCAACTGACTGTGAAGTTCAGCAAGCTGTCATGTTCTGGATTCAGGTGAGTCACGCTGATTTATTCTATGCCGATATACAGTAGATGATTTGATGTACCGTTGGATTAGACAGTATGAGGACTATGTTGCAAAATGCCCAGACCTGCATCCATTGTACTCTGCCTTCTCTTGTCAGTTTGAACACCAGCTAGGCTGCTCATGGCAAGATGAATTATCAGAGTTCAGGTGCCCATACACTGGCCCTTATTCTGGTTGGTGTGGTAATATCCGCGTGCGTTCGTGCCGCCGATGTTTTGTGTCTGCGCATGTGCAGAGGCGTCTCTGCGCATGTGCGAGCGGGACGCACGGCCACATTCCGCATGAAATGTGTACACTACAAACAGGGGGTGGAGAGGGGCGAAGGGCTGTTTGGGCTCATTACCATATGTTTACACCCCGCGTTTCATGGGCGTTCCCATGCAAACGCTGGGCGTACGTATGGTAATGCGGCCGTGACGCACGTGTGGGGGGCGGACATATGACATTGCCGGATGTCAGCTGCCCGCCCAGATCCCTGCTTTTGCACGGAGAAATGCCCGTGTGGTCTGAGGTTGCGGGAGCTGCCTGGCCATTCGGTCCTGCGTTCGATGGTCTGCGACCATCGAATGATGGGGGAGGTTCCCTGAGATGGAGGAGGTGTATTCTTGAGAAGTACATGTGCGGTTCGTTCGGACAGCTTCTTACCGCGTACGGACGGAGTTGGCGATCCGTATAGAAGGCGGGGTTTAGGACGCACGGTGCTGGCCGCTATTCGGATCCGGCCGCACCGATCAGAATAAGGGCCACTGTGTGATGATTGCACCCGTTATGGGCCGGATCGCATCGCAACGCATACATTTTGCATGCGATGCAATCAGAAGGCAGTACAAAAAGTGTGTACAGCACATACTTTTTGTATTGTGCGATGCGATGCCCGCGGGAGTGCGCATCGCATTGCACGGTGAAAACGCACCGTGTATGGGCACCTTTCGAACTGTGCATCATAGCAGGAGCCCGACCGATGGAATATTCTAACTTCCACGATCTGCAGTGTCACATATATACCAAGAATAACTCATTGAAGTAATTACCACCCACCATAGACAGCGATGCGGCTGACCATGGGTACCTTATGATCGTGACCAGCAGTGTCCATGGTAACAGACAACACTGGCCCAAATCACATCCACATAGAATGCAGGAGGTATTAGATGCATATCCATCAGGTCAGTGCAGTGTTCTATAGTTTCTTTAGTACATAGTAACTTTAAAAAAAAGGCGCTTGGAGATGATGTGCGGAAGAATAGGCAACACTGCACTTGGGTGAGTGTGGAAGCGTCTGACCAGGGAATCACCTGGGTTGAGAACAGAGTTTGACTCGGTTCATGGACCTGAGATCATGGGTTTGATTCCCACCCTAGTCCAAAATTGTGTTGAGTTTGAGTATGTATATACTCCCCGTGCTTGCGTGGGTTTCCTCTGGGCACTCCGGTTTCCTCCTACATTCCAAAAATATACTGGTAGGTTAATTGGCTCCCAACAAATTAACCCTAGAATGTCTATGTGTGTGCATGTGGTATTGAATATAGATTGTAAGCTCCACTGGGGCAGGGACTGATGTTAATGTTCAACTATTCTCTGTAAAGCGGAATATGTGTGCGCTATATAAAAAACTGGTCATAAATAAATAATTTAAGTGGAAAAGGGGTATTACTGTACATTATCCTCTTTCCATGGCAGTTTGATCTGTGGAATCAGCCTATGAAACATGTAATTATTTGGCGCAGGAGGTTGTGTATAAAGCCTTTGCATTAGTCTGCTAAAATTCTTATTTATGGTGTATATATGAACTGAGTATGACAATATCGGGTCAAGAGATGGGGCACAGGAGGGTACACTATGCACTTTCTCAATTTTGGAACACTGTAAATGTGTACACCCCTTACAATAATGCACAATAAACCACATATTTCTCTATATAACTATGATATGGTAACAATTTTTTTTTTTAATCTTATTGTGAAGAAGTGAGAAGCCTGGGTTACAAGCATTGCACGTACACACTAGGCAGGATTCCTACTGGAGAACTGTACCGTACAATATCTGTTTTATGTTTGTTTGTGGCGAAAGTGATTTATGAAGTTCATTGTGCCTGTGGCTTCTTTAATCAACTATTGTGTAAGTCCCAGACATCTATTATTGTGCCCAAATCCACCAGAAAGAATCTTTTCAGGCGTAAATAGTGAGATGCTTCTGTTTCCATTTCCAATCCCCCCCCCCCCAATTCTCCAAGGGAAAGTCCTGAACTTGGCCGGGAGACAAGCATCCAATTCCAGAATAAATCTGAAATCCAGGCATCACTCATCCTTCGTGCCCATCTCCCCAGGAGCCTGATGGAGCAGGACAGGTGGGGCCAGTGAAAGTCATACAATCATTTCCCTCTAGGGAACAGATGCCACTAACTGCTACAGTGTGGTCACCAGCTGCGTACACCAGATTCAGTATCTTTGTTCTAAAGGTTTGTAGAAAACAAAAACGGAACATTTGGCTCTAAATAACATCATCATTCAGATGAAGGTGGCAAATCCTTCACACATCATGCTAAATTATTCATGCCCTGTGGCAGGTAGGCAACGTGGAGCGTTGTCTGCCAGAGGCGGAGAGCTAGAGACGGACAGGACATACACTGAGATGTCTCTCCGTTCTATGTTCCGGCAGATTGATTGTGATAAGTGATTGGAGACAGTTATTTATAGCTGAGTGTTCTATAAGCATCAACAAACCTCAAACACAAAAACCCATCAATGCTTATAGGTTTCATTGTATCAGGCAGTGACAGGCAGCAGATAAAATGTGAGGACTTCTATTTCCAATACTGCTTTTATACCAAATAGCTGGTGCGAACTGGCTTGTGACCTTTTGCCACTGCCATCCCTACCCAGCTTAATGCCAGGCGGGTGATGTCACCAGAGGCAGGTCCTGAGCGGGGAGCTTGGAGTTTATTTCCCAGCAGCGGCTATTTCATAGCTGTAAACTGCTCCCGGGTTGCATTGTCTCAGGTTGAAGCCGTGTGCAACCACAATCGCTACCCTGTTTAAACAATGCTGGGTCGCTTTACCCGGCGTATTTCAACCAGGTGTATTTAGACTGAACAATATCCCAGGTTGCGGCGCAATAACCCAGGATATTTGGGGCAATGTAAATTATTCATGCCCTGTAGCAGGTAAGGCAAAATGGAGCATTGTCTGCCAGACGCTGAGAGCTGGAGACAGACAGGGTATATACTCAGATGTCTCTCAGTTATATGTCCCATCCTGTGTACACTGATACTGTGCAGCCTATCTATGCTCCCATCCTGTGTACACTGGCACTGTACAGTTCCAGTGAAGAAAATGTTAGACACAGTACTCTAGTGCGCTAAAAGGCAGCTAGTGGAGAAAGAACACTAATGTGGTGTCCCCACGCCACATATGAACAACTGGAAGGATGATTATGTATGAATACACAAAAGGTGTGTCCTCTACACTGGTGCTCAAATATAATAAGAGAGGCACATCCCTGGTTAAGGGTAAACGTCTCCTCTTCTCCGTCTTCCTTTTAAATGAAGTTAATGCTGTAGTACTACTGCAGCATTAACTTCCTTGAAAAAGGCCCAGGTGCGGGTTGAAATGCGTCGGTGCCTTGCCATTTGGGAGAGACGGTTGCTGGGATCCAGGAAGCCTTTATTCAGGGACAATAACCGGGATTGTCACCTTTAAGCGCTTTTGAGAACTTTGTTACACCAAGTTCTCCACCAATTCAGATATGCTATATACCACCGCTGATGTACCCTGACACTAGCGTGCAGCCATTTTTGCTCTCATCCTGTGTACACATTTCATGCAGACCCTCTGTGTGCCAACCTTTGTAAACTGGTACATCGCAGCCCTACCCTGTGTACACTGATACTGTGCAGCCCATGTATGCCCTCAGCATTAGCGTGAACATTTTCTACACAGCCTCGAGGTGCCATTAAAAATTCATAGACAAAAAGGGAGCCAGGAAACAGGAAAGTTTGGGAACCACTGTGCTAGTGTTATCTTATTCCGTTGTAGCAGTACAATGAAACTGCTAGCAGTAATATAAATATTGCACCGTTATAAGATGGACTAGCTCTACCAATAATTTTATTGTTCCGCGATGCACCCAGTCAAATAATATATTTCCCCTTACTGTACAGCATATTCTGCCTGGGATCACAGTCTGAAGGACCTGTTCCGTTCTTTCAACATGCAAACGAAAAATTTGCTAATGAAACCTTCTATATATATTAAAAAATGTTATATTATATTGTCACAGCATTCTGCTGTATTACCGACCGTTAGCAATTACAGAAAAATTAAGCTTTATCTTTCAAAAGTACTTTAGTCGGTAAGTCTTTACCCAAATATATAATAAATTCAGATTCTTTCCAGTCTTCTTCATCATAAAACGACCAGTCTGGCAATTTTCCAGTGCAGTCATGTGATGCTGTCATGAGAAAGATTAAGCTCTCGTTCTAAATGGATAATTGAATATGTACTCAAGTTCCATCAACTTGTTTCCATGCCGTGAATTTCGGTGTGTTAGGGAGCGGCCATATTTTCTGTCAGGGAAGAATTCATGTTACCGGCATGATACGGCTGACCCTATGACCCTTCTCTGCGCTCTAATGTGCAGCAATGTAATATACATTCATTTAGGTGTAGAACCAAGTAAAGCCGGCGTGTTTCCTGTAAGAGACCTTATTTGTTCTTTGGCCTCTATTTTCTGCCGTGCATATCAATCAATACAATCCTTTTAGCGCTGGAGTGGCCAGCAAACCATGCAATTTAAATGTTCTGTCTTGTGCTGATGAGATGAAGGTTAAAGTGGCAATCTCATTCTTATTCCAGATCTAGATATAGGACTGATTGCATTTAATCACTTTTATGGCACATACACAGGGAGAGCAGCGTGTAACATAACTGTAGAAGGATTACCATATGATAATAGGATGTTACCATTGGCCTTGCTATACTTACTGCTCCGCTGCCCCAGCGCTGACTACAGAGATCACCAGGAAAATGGCCATGGCGCCCATTTTGCTGATGATTCGACAATGCTTAGTAAAGTTGTCGTCGGGACAAGAAGTTTGATTTACTTTGCATTTTTTTTTTTACCCTTTGAAGTCCATTTTTTTTTTTCAATTCAAAAAGTCTGGTTTTAAATGTTTAAATGGTACTTGTGTAATATCTGGGCGCCCGATTTTTTTATCGGGTCAGAAAAATCGGGTCGATCGCATCGCATGCAACCAAATCTTATGTGATGCGATTGACCCGATTTTTACATTGGATCCAATGTTAAATGTTCCCTGAGACCAGATTTTACATTGGGTTCAATGTTAAATGCCCCCCAGACCCCATTTTTTATTGTATACCCACCCTGTTCATACCCCCACTATCCAAGTGGGCATGGAGTTGATTTTATATAGTGTGGCGAGCGCAGTGAGCCACCGAGCCCAAAGCGTGGCGAGTGGCTGCGGAATACATGTTAAGTAATCCGCGTCCCCTCGCCACGATTCGGGCTCGGTGGCTCGCTGCGCTCGCCACACTATATAAAAACAACTCCATGCCCACTTGGATAGTGGGGGTATGAACAGGGTGAGTATACAATTGAAAATGGGGTCTGGGGGGCATTTAACATTGGACCCAATGTAAAATCGGGTCTCAGGGACCATTTAACATGGATTTTATGAACTGGATAAAAACTATTCCATAATAATTTGAGTTTGCACAAATGAGACAATTTATCTGCACATAGCTGGTTTCCTGGCCCCGCCATCGGAACATTCTATGAACATCCAGCTGACTGTGATAATGGTGGAGTCAAAGGTATAGATTTACTTCTAAAGAGAAAAGTGGAGATCTTGCCAACAGCAACCGACTGTATTCCAGGTGTCATTTCCTAGAATGCGCTAGATAAATGAAATTGCGATCTTATTGTTTGCTACAGGCAACATTTCCACTTTTCATGTTCGCAAGTTTGTGGAAATTAGGGAATGCTAAAACTATAGCAAGGCATGCTGGGATGTGTAGTTTCACAACAGATGGAGGGCCATAGTTTGGCCATGCCTGATTTAGGTACAGGTCTTCCTTATCCGTGTATTCCAAAAATCAAAATCTTCCGAAAACCGTGTTCATAATATTTCAGGGTTGTTTTTTGGTACTTATGTATTATCTGGACGCCCGATTATCGCATCGCATCCGACCAAATCGCATGCGATGCGATGGACCCGATTTTCCATAGGATTCTATGGGAAAAAGGGTTCTTTTCATTTCCCCACTATCCAACTACGCATGGAGTTGGATATAAACCTGTGGCCCGAAGCGTGGTGAGCGCAGCGAGCCCCGCGAGGGGATGCGGATTCGTTAAAAAGTATTCCGCATCCCCTCGCGGGGCTCGCTGCGCTCGCCACGGTTCGGGCTCGGTGGCTCGCTACGCTCGCCACAGGTTTATATCCAACTCCATGCGTAGTTGGATAGTGGGGAAATGAAAAGGACCCTTTTTCCCATAGAATCCTATGTTAAAATGGACTCAGTCCATTTTAACATTGAATCCTATGGAAAAATCGGGTCCATCGCATCGCATCGCATGCGATTTGGTCGCATGTGATGCGATGGACCCGATTTGTTAATCGGGCGTCCAGATACTACATAAGTACCTGTTGTTTTTTTTTCATACTTACCTTGTCCACAGCGGCCTTCGGGATCCTCTTCAGCAGCATCTCCGGTCCCAGGGGTGCATTGCGCGAGTGCGTGAGCGCACAATGAACCCCTGGGACCAGAGATGCCGCTGATGAGGATCCTGAAGCCACCATGGGCGACGGGGGACCATCGGGGCACAACCTGGGGACCAGGTAAGTATGGAAAAAAAATATTCCAAAATCTGCAAAAATCCCTTATCCAAAATGCTTGTGGTCCCGAGCATTTCGGAAAAGGGATACTCAACCTGTATTTACATTCTACTCCCAGGCTACTGCTTGCCTTAGCCACATAAGAGGGAGGTGTATCAAACGTACAAGAAAGATAAAGTAAAGAGGTTTCCCATAGCAACCAGTGAACTTCTGGCTATCATTATTTAGTGCCATCTATAAACTGACTGAAGCTTTTTGATTACTATGGGAAACATCTACACTTTATATACCATGGATATTTGGTGAAACGCCCTACTGTATGTATTAAATGAATCAATGGAATTGGGGACATTTGTGTTGTATTTTTAAAATTTTCACTCAGTTGGTCAAAAAGTGTCTACAAACAAATGTTCCTGTATTAAGTACACATGGACGGTCCAAAAGGTGTTCTTGTACAGTCACAGGTCATGGGCCAATCTCTGCAGCCTCGAAACGCATGTAAGCATTACGTCCTTCGTGCTCATCACAGTACAGGCTGGCTCATTGGGATTAGAATATCCAGTGGCTTTGGATTGCTTACTATAATAACAACATTGACTGGTTCACTAATACCCAGTTTCCTGTGGCGTGCTGTGTATCTGTCACAGAAGTATATGGATGATTGTTAAAATGACAGGCATAGTAAAACAACTGAAATCAATTAATGATGCATCAATAACAAAGAGAAAACAAAACGCCGTATACACACTATCCAGCATCATGTATGGGGTATATTCAATGCCGATCAGGCGAGCTATGATGGCGAGCAGTGCCTATTGCTCGCCATCGTACCCTGCCCTCAGTATTTAACTGACCCTCTGCACTCGCCATTTCCACCTCGCTCTTTCTATAAAGCCAGGTGAAAACAGCGAGGCTCGCAGCTGTATGCAGCAGGCTCGCTACATTAGCCACGAACCTCGTCCTCTGACGGCGAGGATTCCCCCGGAACAAAGAATAGGGCGAGCGGCCAATGAGGGGGTTAAACAGCGAGGATGGCTTATTTTCGGTGATCCTCCATGAAAACAAGCCATCCTCGCCATAAAAACCTCCTTGCCGGCCGCATTGAATACACCCCTTTGAGTGATATCCTAGGTCACATTCGTGCTGAAGGTCCACTCTGGGTCATATGTTCATAGCTGCTGTGCTACCGGGCTTGAATACGTTGATTTTGCAATGCACCAGCATTTGCCTTGCCAGACAAAAGTACACAGCTAAGGCCATAGCTGTGGCCCCTAGCGTTTCAAGAGAATCTGCAACAGGATTGCTTTTATTAAGGCCCATACACACAGCTGTTTTGAGCGCTTTTCAGCTGAAAATCGCCTAGTGTGTATGCCTCAGCAACGGCCGACTAGCGATGGTGCGCGCTCCCGCATCATTGCTAGCAAGGTGGGCCGCCTGCTGGTTTCACCAGCACATCTAGCAATGTGTGTATGGCAGCCGGTCTGAAAGATGAGACTTTCAGCCCGGCTGACCGCCCTGCTCCCTCCCCTCTGCCACCCCCCCCCCCCCCCCCACCGGCCTGCTTTAGATGCAGCAGTATACTAACACTGCTCACCGCACCTACATTCCCAGTGCAACACCCAGTGTTTTCATGGGGGTGCCCATATAACGCTGAGCGTTTATAAACAATGTCGCGTTTTGTGAAGAAGGACAACAGATTTTATGTTGAGGAGTCTTCTGAATGGGGTTTACAAATCTTTTCCCCTTCTTTGGAGTGGCGTAAGTTCGTGCCAGTTGCCCGGAGGCAATTTAAATATTGCCCCCACACACACACACGCACAAGCCACCTTAAATAAATACATGTTATGTATATTATGTTTAAAATTAAGACAGCATGACATCTATGGTCCTGCTAGGCGGGGGAGTAATCCACTTAACCGTTATACACGACTTTCAGTTAAGTGATTCGAATGTGCGGGGGAGGAGAGGTGCCCCCTTGGGAGCAGGAGCCCGGCGGCGGATGACTCCATTGCCTCCCAGAGTTCTGCCTCCGCTTCTTTGGGTAATGCTGTAGATAAATATATTTATAATTTCACTTCATGTATTGGTGCTAAGTTTATTTCTTCACCTTTTTGGCATTTTAAATGTGCAGCATAGAAAATATAATACACAATATAAAAATAACATCTATGAACAATATAACAAGAATTATTATTATTATTATTAATATTATGATATTATTATTATTATGGATTCAAATGTAATGCTGCTTTCCCACTGCCTGACTTGTAATGACCCGGTATTTGTAAACGGGACTTTAAACGGCTCTGAGCAAAAAAGACCCGTACACTGCCTGTTGTAAATGATATATTACTGGTTGATTACCGTTTTTGTACCTTTTACATTGCCATTGTGAAAGGTACAAAACGGTAATCCAGTAATATACCACCCATTACCTGTCCTTCCCCACCCTCCCCTGGTACCTGGCCTGCAAACCCCCGTACCTGTCCTGCATTCCCCCCCCCCCCCCCCCCCCCCCCGGTACCTGGCCTACAAACCCCATACTTGTCTTGCACCCCCTCCCCTGGTACTTGCCAGTGCGTCGGATCGTGCAGCGGGCTCCGTTCATTGAATTCCGGTGGGTGACAGCTCCTGACTCTTGCAGTGCCGGCGGGTGACTTCTCCTGATTCCGCAGCACACTCTCCATTGGACGCCCCCTCCCCCTGGTTCCAAGAAGAGGGTGCTGCGGGGACCCCCCCCCCCTCCCCTGGCACTGTAAGCAGAGATCAGTCAGGAGCAGTCACCCACAGGAATTCAATGAACGGACCCCGTTGCATGATCCGGCGAGCTGGCAAGTACCAGGGGAAGGGGGGGGGGGGGGGTGCAGGACGGACAGATACGGGGGGTTGACTGGTGTGGGTGTCCTATATACCGTTTCAGACCCGTTCCCACTGCCAAAAAAACGGGTCTGAAACGTATAGGACTCTGCTTTTTAAACGTGTTGAAATGCCGGTTATCTTTAACCGGTAAATCAACTCTGGCGCTTTCCCACTGCAGCCTTAAATGGTAAATAGTGGGGAAAAAAATTTTATTTACCATTTAAGACCTGCTGTGGGAAAGGGGTATATTTACTTGTGTTGTTCAGTTCTTATTAGCGCTCGCCACACAAATGTGTTACATACTGAAAAATAGAGTTAGAATTCCTGCTTTTTCCCCCTGATAATTGCTTTTTTCATTTGAAAATGGAATGGCAATTCCCCTGGAAATAGCTGTCTCTCTTTGGAGTCTCTTATTTATTTTTATCGCATTGGGTTTATGTTGTGGAGGTTTCAGGGCCAGCAATGTGGCAGATTATTGTTTTGATGTGGTATATTATGACTCTAAACTTTTGGAATGAGGACCAGTTAAGGCAGTGGTTGCTGATGGGGTTCATGGCTGTTTGTCAGAGGGGGACTAACCAGCGCTTCTAACCCTCTGAATCACTGTTTGCAGAGGAGCAGTGAATTGTAAACAGCTGCTCAGTCAATGGGGACCGTTAAAGGACCGTCCAGGCTAAATTGCAACACTTATGTAGGGTTCACACCGTGCTCGAAGCATGGCGAGCGCAGCGTCGGCATTTGGGACAAAAAAGTCAAAACACCCCCCATGTCGACCTTTTGACTGTCGACCTTACCCATATCAACCTTATGACCTGTCGACCTAATGACCCTGTTAACCTATCCCCCCTGTAAACCTTCATGTATGTCGACCTAGTTGCTGTCTATCCAATGATCCATACCCAAGGGGCCTGTGTGCACCGTGCACACTGCACCCATTATAAATATGCCACTGTATGGAATATAGATCCCGGAGTCCAGTAATCCCTGAATTCATCCTGTAACAAAAAATACAATTGGTAAAGCAGATTTCCCATGTTCTATACCTTCTCTTAGCTTCTAAACTAGGCCTTTTGCAGCATCTCTCAGGAGCACTTTACTGCAGGGAATGACATGAAACAAATCTAATGAGCTACTGAACACATTAACTGACAGAACACAGCACACTAAACGGTTACCATATACTGTAGTATACAGTATAGTCACTAGGTCGACCCCTAATGGTAAAGACTAGGTTGACACCTGTGAATGGTTAGCATACCCTAGGTCGACATTGACAAAAAGGCTGGCACAAGCTTTTGGCCAACATGGACATGGTCGACACAAATAAGGTGTCGACCTAGTCAAGGTCAAACAATAGTGGTCGACCTAGTGACTATCAACCTAGACATTGTTGACCCAGGGATCGCATACCCACTAAAGCACCATAGACTAACATGACTAACACAGATATAGAGTTAGTAGATCATCTCAACGCTACAACTGGAAATGTGGATTTGTGTATTCGGATGGTGCTCCCAGTCCCAATCCAACTACTCCAAATTCTTCTACTGTTCACGAACTGTAGCGTTTTAAGCTGGGTGCACACTGGCTGATACATCACAAGCCCGTCGGTACCCTGAAATGTCTGTGATTGACATCCTTCATAGACATATCGCTTGGCTATGCAGCACTGCTGATAAATCTTCAAATATATTGGCTCATCCGACTGTATATACAGGTGGTCCGCCAAACACCCATACAGCAGCTGAGGGGGGATTACATCACAGCTAGGCAAGAAAATTCAAATGACTACCCAGGCAGGTGTTCTTTTTGGTAAGTGTGTATACTTACTTGTGTCTGCAGCTCGGTTGCTGCAATGGTGGCTCCGCCAACGTGTCAATCAGACATGTACCTATCTCCTTAATGACCTTGTATTTTATTCCAGGACTGGATACATATTATGTAGACAATTATAAACTACTAACAGAAATTGTAATGAATTTATGCCTATAGGAAAAATGACAACATGATTAATGATTCATTTGTGTACATCTAAATATTATTTCCCTCTACACATGCTTCTCACACTACTTACCCTAACTCTGTACTTATTTTCTTTTCTCTATCTTGACACTATCTTTCTGAACTACACTGTTGTACCAGATCCATGGTTCCTCAATCCTGTGGCATACCTATTCACTCTGCATGCTTTCTGCCCCCTAGCAGGGTGTGTTGTGGCATGGGCCACAGTGCAGCGCTGCTAGGGGTCAAAGGTGCAGGTGGAGGGGGGAGAGGAGGATAGGAGGAGAAAGATGACTACTTTGTCCATCCTCTTTACCTGCTGCCTCATGTCCTGACCATCCCTGCCACGCTCACTACCTGCACCTCATGTCACCTGTCTGTCTCCCCCTCCTAGATTGTAAGCTCCTTAGAGCAGGGCCCTCTTCCCTCCTGTTCTCATAGCACCCTTCTTGCATTTCTACAGCTCTCTTACTCACCTATAATCTATACCTGCATCTATTCTCCCTATATCTCAGCTGTATTGTGTACTAAGATTTGTGCTGTTAATTGTGCTGTTTTTGTTCTTCTGTCGCTGTTATGTCTAGTTCTGTATACCTTGTACTGTTCTAATGTGTTCTATATGTACGGCGCTGTGTACCACTTGTGGTGCCTTATAAGTAAAATAATAATAATTATATAAAGGTATGGAATTTATTATTCAACATTCTTGTGATTAGAGATTAACTAAATCACACTGAAACTTCATTGTAATTGATTTTCATGGCACTATTGGAAACGGTGCAGAGTTCCGTTGCTACAATCATTAAATTCCATTTGTCTTTCATCATCCCTAGTAATTGTGCTAGGTACAGTAGATGTATAGTTACATCTGCCTTATAGTATATGGGTAAAGTTGGGAATTAAAAAAAACACCTGTGTTCCCGTTGTTACTGGCCCCAGCATCCTTTTTCTGTGGTTTAGCAGTGCTCCTCCCAGTGATGGGAAACAAGTGATTTATGTCTGTGGGTGTCATATTTTAACCTAGCAGCAGAAATTATTCTGGATTGTGTATATTCATAAATCGCAGATACTATACCTATACTTCATACTTTCAGCAGGCTCAGTACAGTGTTTCAATCTCAGTACAGTGTTCCAATCTCAATAGTTAATCTTGTCCCATAATCTGCAGTACAATTGTGTTAAACTGAGCTATTAAAGCTTTGCTCAGTGAAGCAGGACAGGAAAGTGTGGCCGCATCACATTGTGGGGGAGAAACATGCTAGTTGGTTACCTGCTGTTATATACAGTGCTGCTGTGAGATTCAAATACTTTAATCACAGTTAAGCTGTATTTTCATATGACTGTGAGGGCCTTGGATTACAGTGAGCTCAGACAGACACTTGGTAGACACTGAAATTGTTCTGGAAGGGCAATTCTGCATCCTGTATTCAAGCTCCGCCCACTTCAATAAACATGAACTTGATGAGGAAATATGTACGACGAGGTGACAGAAATTACGTGGCGCAGTGCTGCCTCAAATCACAGTTCCCTGAAGTTACACCCTAACTTCACAAAACATATATACATAACAAGAAATTGGGAACATAGAAAAGTGGCGCAATGGGATACTTGATATTCTTATTCTAGTGGGCTTCTCTCACGGTTCCAACTGGAGTTATTCTCGTGTTGTTATCGACAACCGGTTACAGGTAAGTGTTCGAGTAAAGTAAACCCAAAAAATAAAAAATATACAGTTGTATTAAAGACTGATAAACACAAAAGTGTATGGAGTGTCAATTAATATGAACCATTTTTATGGTAGTGACAAAGCGTGGTGTAAATACAATCGGCAGGCGTACCCAGACTCACGTTGTGTCGTGGGGGTGGTCCTCTCATCAAGGTTTCTTTGGTACGTCCTGTAGATCCTCAATGTGTTGACGGAAATTGTCCGAATTTGTGCTCAAAAGAAATTAAGAAGTGTCTTAGTTTCACTATAATCTCCACTCATCACAAAGATAGGTGCGTGGGGTCGCTGTACAGGGGTATTAGACCAAAGGCAGCGTACCTCACTTACGTGATAAAAAGGAGGAAAACACGCATAAAGGTTTCTTTAAGGTTTGGAGAAAAGCGGGCGTACCCCTACTCACGGTGCATTTAGATGGTAAAAAGCTCATAAAGGTTTCTTTATGTGAAGTCTTCCTTAGTGTAGACAATCCTGTGGTTTGGAGGATTTGGGGTGCCTCAAATTTAAGGAATTCGGTGTCACCCGGATTTTTCGTGTGTACATAGAAAAGGGGAAAAAAGGAGGAGGTGATGTCTAAGACCCTTTCTTCTCTCCCAAAAAAGTTTCACACCTTATAATTAGGAAGGTGTGGTGAACAAAAGGTGTGGGCTGTGATTTAAAGTGCGTACCTTACTTACGTAAGGAAGTGGTGGGGGAACACATATCAGGGTATCTTTACTTTATTTCATAGATGGTAACAAGTGTAGGCGTACCCCTACTCACGGTATAACTGTAGAGTACAAAACCTATCAAGGTTTCTTTTTCACGGTTCTCTCCGGACAGAGTGGGTTCGGTACATGTATATATCACCCTGGATCCTCCCCGGTGTAGATTTCATAAAATAAATGGAAAATATTTTCCAAGGTATAATTTGGTGTATGCGAAAAACTTGGATATATTTTCCTAAAACCAGAATAGGGAGATGGTGCGTACCCTACTCACCCTTTAGGTGGGGGAAACACGCCCGTAGCGGTTTCTTTTAGTCCACTCCTTATGTGGAACCAAAAAATGGAGCCCAGAAGTCGATATAAAAAAGTATCACAAAGTTTTTAATCCAAAAAACATTTTCCTTACAAATCCCGTAAAAAATGGATTGTGAGAGCCAACCTCACACAAAATCCACTCCAAAATATTTTACAAAAATTTCAGCAATAAAAAACAAGATGAATAAAAAGTATATAAAAACAATACATACATCCGCAGGAAAAGAGAGAGGTGGCTGTTCACTCTTAGCTGGCACAATCTACGCGTTTCGGTCCCTGTGACCTTTATCAAGATGTGTCTTGAGCAGTGAAGTAAAAAAACGCAATGTCACTTCCTGTTTTCCCCCCATTGGCTGTTCATCACTTAAATAGGAGCTGCTCACTCTTGTCTGACACATCTTGATAAAGGTCACAGGGACCGAAACGCGTAGATTGTGCCAGCTAAGAGTGAACAGCCACCTCTCTCTTTTCCTGCGGATGTATGTATTGTTTTTATATACTTTTTATTCATCTTGTTTTTTATTGCTGAAATTTTTGTAAAATATTTTGGAGTGGATTTTGTGTGAGGTTGGCTCTCACAATCCATTTTTTACGGGATTTGTAAGGAAAATGTTTTTTGGATTAAAAACTTTGTGATACTTTTTTATATCGACTTCTGGGCTCCATTTTTTGGTTCCACATAAGGAGTGGACTAAAAGAAACCGCTACGGGCGTGTTTCCCCCACCTAAAGGGTGAGTAGGGTACGCACCATCTCCCTATTCTGGTTTTAGGAAAATATATCCAAGTTTTTCGCATACACCAAATTATACCTTGGAAAATATTTTCCATTTATTTTATGAAATCTACACCGGGGAGGATCCAGGGTGATATATACATGTACCGAACCCACTCTGTCCGGAGAGAACCGTGAAAAAGAAACCTTGATAGGTTTTGTACTCTACAGTTATACCGTGAGTAGGGGTACGCCTACACTTGTTACCATCTATGAAATAAAGTAAAGATACCCTGATATGTGTTCCCCCACCACTTCCTTACGTAAGTAAGGTACGCACTTTAAATCACAGCCCACACCTTTTGTTCACCACACCTTCCTAATTATAAGGTGTGAAACTTTTTTGGGAGAGAAGAAAGGGTCTTAGACATCACCTCCTCCTTTTTTCCCCTTTTCTATGTACACACGAAAAATCCGGGTGACACCGAATTCCTTAAATTTGAGGCACCCCAAATCCTCCAAACCACAGGATTGTCTACACTAAGGAAGACTTCACATAAAGAAACCTTTATGAGCTTTTTACCATCTAAATGCACCGTGAGTAGGGGTACGCCCGCTTTTCTCCAAACCTTAAAGAAACCTTTATGCGTGTTTTCCTCCTTTTTATCACGTAAGTGAGGTACGCTGCCTTTGGTCTAATACCCCTGTACAGCGACCCCACGCACCTATCTTTGTGATGAGTGGAGATTATAGTGAAACTAAGACACTTCTTAATTTCTTTTGAGCACAAATTCGGACAATTTCCGTCAACACATTGAGGATCTACAGGACGTACCAAAGAAACCTTGATGAGAGGACCACCCCCACGACACAACGTGAGTCTGGGTACGCCTGCCGATTGTATTTACACCACGCTTTGTCACTACCATAAAAATGGTTCATATTAATTGACACTCCATACACTTTTGTGTTTATCAGTCTTTAATACAACTGTATATTTTTTATTTTTTGGGTTTACTTTACTCGAACACTTACCTGTAACCGGTTGTCGATAACAACACGAGAATAACTCCAGTTGGAACCGTGAGAGAAGCCCACTAGAATAAGAATATCAAGTATCCCATTGCGCCACTTTTCTATGTTCCCAATTTCTTGTTATGTATTGATGAGGAAATAGATATGACCCTCGCAGGGCTGTACCATGGATGGTGCATTGGTTGCTGCAACCTAGTCACAAAAGCTCCTCCCTGCAATGCTGGGGGGTATTCAAACCTGATCGCTGTTGTGCACATTTACACGTTGTCCGATTGTCGATTGACTGCACATGCGTACAGATCACAGCACGCATGCGTGATGCCAAACAGCAACAACAATCAGTAATTTTTTTTAACAGCAAGCCAGCCACTGTATGACTGACAGGAAGCCGGCGTTTGTGGGTGATAACCGGACGTTATCTTGGAGTGTTGGGGGAAACGCAGGCTTGCCCAGGATTTTCACCTCAGGTATTGTGACCTCAGCTCTGGCCTCGATCAGCCTGTTTCTCTCGCCCAGCAAGAGTAGGTTCTGTATTACGCTCAGACTGGGAAGATCATTTAATGGTGAGTTGTGAATGAAGAAGAGAGAAGACTTTCAGCATTGCTTCTGGGGGTGGGACCAGAGCCTGACATTATCAAGCCCCGCCCCATCATTTAAAAACATGTTGCAATTTGCAGGTGTACGTGGAGGGGCGGTGCTAAAATGATGTGTTTTGCCTCTTTTTAGCCCCGCCCCTGTCGCATACACCCAAGAACGCCGGTATTTATCCTTCAGGATAGGAGAATGCGGGGGTCCAGGTGCCAATTTCTCAGCGCAGCGATCAAGTCTGAATCAGTACATAGGCCCTTATTCAGATCGGAACGGTACGGCCCGTGTGCGGCCGTACCGCCGATGTTTTTGGTCTGCACATGCGCAGAGGTGAATCTGCGCATGTGCAGCCCCCTTCGCCGCAGACGGATTTCGTCCGCCGCAAAGGGGGCGGATAGGGGCGTGAGAGGCATCATGCCCTCATTTCCCTATGTGTACGCCCCGCGTTTCATGGGCGTTCCCATGCAAACGCGGGGCGTATGCATGGTAATGAGGGCATGACGCCACTCATGGGGGCGGAAAGCTGACGTCGCCGGATGTCAGCTTTCAGCCCCCATACAAGCTACCACACGGACGATTGTCCGTGTGGTCTTAGCTTGCGGGAGCTGCCGCGGCGTGCGGACCTGCCTTCGATGGTCGACGACCATCGAATGCAGGGGGCAGCTCCCACCATGGTGGAGGCGTAGCCTCCACCATTTTAATGCGGATCGCCAGCCGTCCGTGTACGGACGGCCGTGGCGATCCGTAGGGTGGGCGGGGATTGGTTTGTGCGGCCGGAGCCCCGTGTGCGGCTCTGGCCGCACCAACCAGAATAAGGGCCATAGTAGGCCTGTGTTACGTAAATGGAGGAAGGTGCTGAAAAGGGGCATTGAGAGGGGGTGAGAAGTGGGGGAGTGGTTGAAAGTGGAAAAGATATCCAGGTACGTCTCTGGTAGCTTGCCCTGGCCACTTCCATAGCATCAGCAACTTACCCAGCTCTCCATGCCTCCCACCATATTCCCAGGAAAGAAGGCAGGTATGACATTAATTTATTTTCTGCAAAAAACATGATCTCACTATAAAATGTTACAGTGAGTTCATTAAACACCAGCCAAAGAGCTAAAATCCCATTTCTTGTGTAGCCACAGCGGCATTTCTGCTTGTACACAAAGCTTACATAAGTACTTAGGGATTTACTTCTCTATCATGTAGTGTGCAGTAAAAATTGAATTTTATGTTATGTAATCAGCTGGGAAACAATTTTCTTGACATCTGGCTGCTGGATGATTCAAGATTAATGGGGAACTGCCAACCTCAGGGAAAATCTATAGCAGTGAAGCTGTGTTTGTGTGTGTGGGTGGATAGTTTGCGAGCAGGAAAAAAAAAGAATAAAAAAATAGGAATCTGAAACAAAGGTGCCACTGACAGCTCATCCTTTATAAATGGGTAACTTTAGTCCGCTTTTAATTTAAAAAAAAAAAAAAACTCAGAAGATGAAATATAATTGAACCTCCCCAATTGTTTTATTAGTAGGCATAAAATATGTAGTTAGTATTAAAAACACAACATGTTTATTGAGTGAGTGAGACAAACAATAGAACATTTGTGTTAGAAATATGTAATAAATTTCTGCGCTTCCACTCCAAATGAGACACAATAAATAACAACAAATAGGAACCCACGCTTCCTATTAGGGTAAACGATGCTGGGGGGGATGCTCTAACATCCGCACCCCAGCTCCGCCCCCTATAACCGCACTTCGCATTTCTAATTATCACATATGCGATAATTATGGCAAAGGACAGCCCTTGCGTTAAGAGCTGTCCTTTGCGATAGAGTCAGAGGGTCCCATGGGGACTCCGCGGCTCTCCCCTCCCTCCCTTACCCGGCGCTGCTGCGCCGGGCTCTCCTACACCCGGAAGAGGATTATATTGCAGGGAGGAGGAGGTCACAGGTCCAGGCAGCACAGCTCTGTGCTGCCTGGACACAGGTGAGAGGGGGGGCAATGCGGGGCGGCGGGGGTCCGTGCGGGACGGTGGTGGGTCGTGCGGGCGGCGGAGGGTTGCAGTAGAAGCCCATAGGTTTCTATGGGGCATCACCAGATTTTTCTGGCGATGCCCCCCCGCCGCCATAACCCGGCAGGGGATGCGGGATGCAGGTTTTTACCGCATTTTTAGCTTAGAGAACCTCCCCCAATATATTGTAGAAATGGTCCTGGTTTTGAATTCTCTTCCTCTGTGGTATTCAACCGGATTGGTTGACCTCAGAAAAAAAAAACAGAAAGAGCTCTCATGGGCCCTTATTCTGATCGGTGCGTACTTTCCCGAATTCCTACGGTGCTGTCCGCACGCAACGCTGTGCGGTGGCATGCGGACATAGGCCGTAGAAACGCCCACGGGTCCTCCGCATTCGGATGGACTCACTCTTTAAGAACAGGGCGTGTGTACGGACGACATACAAACCTTGCGTGTGCGGTGGACACGCACAGATTCTGCACGGTCTTACCGCGTAAGCACGGTTTTACCGTGTTAGAACGGGACGGGAAGCTGGCTGTACGCACCGATGCGGAGTATTTACGCTCAATACAACACTTTTTTTATTGAGTACACACAGCGATCACCTGACCCACCATCTGACCGTGGCCGTGGGCGAAGAGCTGCTGCACGTGGCAAGGAGCCTGCCAGGGCCAAACGTGCCCGCAAATGAACTTGTGTCCACATTAATCTCCACCCTTATGTCTTCCCAAATCTTCCATTGAGCTGTGTGTGTCAGCATCCTGTGTCCAATTCCGTGCCGAGGGTCACCACATTTGCCCTCGGTTCAAATGTCATGTTTGGTTCCCCTGTTGCCCTGTTTCGGGTAGCATTATTGTGTGCTGTACTTGAAGTGTTGGTGCTATGCTTTTGTTGTGAAGCCACCTGATGTGTTCCTAATGATTCTGCTGTGGCTATGTATGTCTATAATGCATGTATTTATTATATATTATTTACTTTTAGTCCTGCTATGGTACCATTTATTTTGTGACGGTTTTGAAATTATTTTCAAAGTTCAGTTAATAAATGTTATTTTTGTCCCCCAAATGTGTGGTTTAATTGATACATGTAGAAGTGACATGTGTATTTGTATTATTAATATGAAGTTGTGTTCATTATTTGCAGTGTAAAAGCGTGTGAAAAGTGCAGCATATATGTGTGTGTTTAGTAATGGTCCATTTAAGCTGCAATGGTTCCAATTGAAGCAGTGAGAAGCGTGTAATTAACAAGTAATGAGTAAAGTAGGTGATTGTATTGTATTCAGCTGACATTGGTTGAGGTGCGTCCGTCCTGATTAGGCGTTCCGATTGCCTAGCGCATGACCGAGTGGTGTCCGCCAAGCAATACTTGCTTATGGACACCGCACATTTCTTGCCTTTTTGTTCGCGTGCATTCGGCGTGCTATCCGAATGCACGCCTACCAAAATAAGTGCACTCCCCCGTGTCCGCCCATGTTTCCGCCCAGTTTAGCCCACTTTGAAACTACGCCCCTGTGTCATTCCGAATGACGCCCATAACACGCCCATATTTCCCGAGTGATTGCGGTGCACATTTCTGTACGGTATTAGTGAGAACAAGTACGTAGACCATGCGTGACACATGCACATGGCGTTCCCCACGCATGCGCAGACGGCTAAAAAACGCTATCCGAAAGAATACGGGAAAGTACGCACCGATCAGAATAAGGGCCATGGTGCAGACTTAATTGCTGGTGAATAGGTGACAAATTGAAAGGATAAATGGGTGCCTGTACCGTATGGGGGTCTCTCTTAGGCCAACGACTACCGCGTAGATGAGGGGTCACACCTGATAATTTGTTCCTTTAATGCCTTCCAATCTCCCGTTTGTGGAATAGATTTATTCTCTGTTTTCACTCCAGGTTATTGCAGCTTGTGTAGACTTTGTAATTGTAAGTGTAATAGAAGCCTCAGAATCTTGCTCAGTCTCCGATCTTCAACTCATGACTCATTAGGGCATCAAATCATGAGTCTGTTTAAACTGAAGTTTGGAGACTGAGCAAGATTCTGAGGCTTCTTCTACACTTACAATTACAAAGTCTACAAAAGGGGGAATTGAGTGTTGGTCGTTAGGTCTGTTTTATGTATAAACATCTCATGCTACAGATGGAGCGCACTCCATCTAGCGAGGGTCTGGAAGTCGGATCGGCAATCGACAGCCGCCGGAAGGGGACGCGCGCGAACACATGGTGCGTGCTCCTCCCCTTACATCGGAGCTCCCGCCGCTCACCCTAACCTCCCCGCTCCCCCCCCCCCCCTAACCCTGCTCATCTCCCTGGAGCAGAGACGGGCAGGGTTCGTATCCCCCACCGCCCTGGGACGTGCGTGCGTGTGGGACGCTCGCATGTACCAGTCAGATGGAGTGCCATCTCGCTAGCGGGGGCATTCTGGCGAGCCCCGGCGCTGAACTAGAGGTGCTTCATCTGCAAATGTGGACTGTTTTAAGACACCATAAAAAGAATCTACCCCGTTTGTTTTATCACACCTAACAAATTATGAAAACTCTTCCAAAAAGGATAACATATGTAAATTGAGTCAGTAATCCACAAGAACAAATACCAGCCATATGTTAATGGTATGATGACAGTTCTGCTGTTTTTTCTGTAACAAATCCTGCTCTGTCCTACCCCAATTCCTCTCTCTGTGCTTCTGTCCGGCCTCCAACCCTACACCTACCTTTCCTCTGTCAAAAGTATATACAGCGTATGACATATGTAATATACTGTGATAACAAATCATGTGTTGCAATGTGTGTCCATTTCATATGCACAGTACAAAAGGACAGCGAATCATTTACTCTCATAAAGGGTCTGATTCTTTGTCGGAGACTGCAGCGTCTCTGTGTGAGTCTTATCCCAGTAGTGCTTCTGCCACTTGATGCAATTGTCCATATAAGCCCTTCCCTGGTCTATAAGCGCGTGAGAGATACTGACTGTCGGCATGAATAGACGCTGGAATACCAATTGTTGTGGCATAGACATCGGCCACACTATCCACCACCCAGTCACCGTGCCAGGAGTGCCCAGCACATTTCCAGTGCTTTTCTGATGCAGTGCGTCTTAATCGCATCTTTGTCTAAGTGTGAGGAGTCGAACGCGGTCGCTCTGCGACTATTTAGCAAATTAGATGCACGCAATGTAGCAAAAAATGAACATTACCTATGACAGAAAATCAGGCTCAATATATCTAGAGAATTATAAACACTTTTCTCCTGCTCAGTATAATTAAATGGAATATATGTTTTTAAAGCAGTCTGAGACTTATTTGTAGATATTATTTTAGATAATAACTAGTAAAGGGATCCGCATATGCTGGGTCACTATGATCCAACCCATATAACCCTCACTCTATCCATGCACCCCCCTCCCATGGCTACATACTTCCTTCCGAGCGGGTCTTATTTCTGTTTCTCTAGGGTAGACATGACCAATCTGTGCATCTCCAACTGTTGTGAGACTGCACATCCCAGCATGCATTGCCACAGTTTTGGCATTCTCTAATAGCAAACATGTGGCAAAGCATGCTGGGACTGGAGAGCCACAGGTTGGACAGGCCTACTCTAGAGTCTGCCACATTGCAAGAGGGAGCCATTGGAGAACAGGCATTAGAGGATGAATATACATTTTATCTCAGGGTTGCCTACCCTCCCAAAAATCAGGTCCCCCTCCCAGCCCCCTGGAAAGGCGGGCAACCCTCTTGAAAACCGCCCCCCCCCCCCCCCAACCACCCTGCGCATCTCCCCCGTGGTTGCGTTAATTTCCCGCGATTTGTGGCTTTACGGGGGAAAGGCGGAGCTAAAGATGCAAATCGCATAATTTAGCCCCGTCCCCGCCTTGAAGACCTGCGGTTTGTGGGATTTGAATTACTTTGGGCGGGGCTTGATTACATCTACATCAGGCCGTGCCCCCCCCCCCCCAAAGTGCAGCTGACAGTCTCCTTTCTGGGCTTTTCCCAGAGAGGAGACTTTAAAAGTATGCAACCCTGTTATATCTTTACAAATAGCATAGAAATTGACAGTTTTGCAGGCTTCAGATGGACCAACCACCTCATTTTTAGTATAATTCACAACTATCTAATTTTCAGCGGGAATGTCCTGTTTTTATGCAACAGGCAAGGAATACACCCGCCGACCCAAAGCCTCTTGCCAGCTAGTACAAACCTTTTTTTTTTTTGCATGGCTGCAGTTGCCGCCATCTTGAAATGCGAATCCAGGCACTTCCTTATTCCTTTCATATTTAGGAGAGTGGCATTACAGAAGACTATTTGCACTTCAGTATTTCAATTTTGCAGATGGTTAATGGCCCTTAGGGACACTTTTCCTATGAGAAACCTTGAAGAGATCATTACATGCAATGGCATTGTCTTATTAGACAATCCCAGAATCCTCTGCAAAGTGCCGCGTCTCACACAGTGATATTGAAGTAGTGTCTGTGACATACTGACAACAGGGTGCGTTTGGAATATAAATAAGCCCCTAGGACCAGGCAGTAGATCTAGCCTGCTGTGGATAATTGTGACTTTCTAACCGGTGACTTTGATATTGAGGACAACAATCATTATTCATGTAGTATGTTCCTGTTATCAGCATGTGGAATTCAACAAGTGACCTTGAGACGCTGATGTAAAGTGTTATTAATGTATGCCTCACCAGTCACCATAGGAACACACTTCACCCAAACACAAAGATGTGAGAGAAGATGTTGTTTTTAAAATTCCAGGATAGTCTTAAATACCCTTGAATAGTTTTTGCACCATTTTATTTTACATTTTAATGCGTCTTCAAAAAAAGCATGATATTCCGTAACGGAATACAGGACTACAAAGGCATTTGATGGTTGACTGGGTGCACTGACTCACTATAACACACCCGCAGAGACCTCAGTCCTTTAAATGAGAATATTTTTTTTTCTTTTTGCCGAACCTCATGTGGATTTGAAGCAATTCACCAAAACATAAATGCACGTTTCGTTATTGATTCGTTTTCAAGGTTGTGATGACTTTAATATGTGGAAACAGTATTCAGTTCCATCACGAGGAAAATTTGCATTTTTTGTTTTTGTCTCTGAATATTTTTGACGCCAATGGCTCTCAACCCTTAAGTCTGCAGAACAATTCATTTTGGGGTATAGGTATCAAGCATTAGAGCGATATAAAGTAGAAGGCAACCGCATCTACTTGCCATTTTACAGGAGATGTTTGAAAATGTCAGAAGTTGGTACTTTACCTCTCTCTGCTTTATCTTTCCTTGTATGTGGATTTCTGCTTGTGGATGCGGGATACATACAAACTCACGGCAGTCAGGGTTGTTGCAGGTAAAAGACCGACCTCTAGGATCCCGATATGTCTGGTCGCAAGGAGCTTCGACAGGGATTCCATTAGTACCTACAGTAACTACCCTCTCTCCCTACTACCCTCACCGTAGCCTCCCCCCCCACAGGCAGACTTTTAGTAACCCTCCCCGATAGTGCCTAAAGCTGACCCCCGTACCCCACCTCCTAACCCTAAATCCCCCCCCCCCCCTATCACCCCGCAGCCTAATACTCCCCCATTTAGGGCCTAAACCCTTACCCAGCCTGACCCTAACCCCCCTCGGGATACTTACGTTCGGGACGCCGGCATCCTGATGGTTTCAATGTTCCTGCAGCAGTGTTCTGATGACAGTTGGGATGCCGGTATCAGTATACTAAACGCCGGCATCATGACCACCCTGATTCTGAATGCATCCCATGGATGCAGATGGAATAATGACTGATGCTGCAAACTAAATTAACTCACAAACACTTGGTACTTGAGGACTGGAGTTGAGAACTTCACATTTATAACATATTTTAATTCAATTAAGGAGATCGACATTCCCAGTCATTGGCAAAAGCAGGGCGTACGTGGCTGACGAGGGCGTCAAATGAGGTTGTGTTCAATTTTGCAGTTCGACTCAGGTATCCATACCGTTTACAGACTGATTCATTTCAGTTAAATACATTTATTTTATTAACATTAATGGATCACAATTAGACCATGAAGAAACCCAATACCTTTGTAAGAGGCAAACAATTAGAAATAAGTAAATCTTCTGCAGATTGAATTAGAGTAATGGAATTATATAAAATTTCTGTGAAATTGATCTTCATATCCTTTTTTTTCTGTTTCAAATAAGAAAATGAAAAAAAAAATATTATATAAAAAATTAATTTAATAAAACAAAAGTTGAATGTAGCTCCTTACATTGTTGTGAATATTTACATCCAAGGAGGGTATTAAATAGGGCATGGGGGTCACTATAGGGCAGAGATTTTCAACCTTTTTACCTTGTGGCACACTAAATAAGATTTTTAAATTGCCAAGGCACACCATGAGATCCCCACAGGGCAAAACACATTGGATCCCACAGATAATAAAAACAAACCTATTGGCCCCGATATATAAAACAATCACACTGGTCCCCACAGGTAACAAAAATAAAGTAAATTTGCCCTTTACATGAAAAGAAGAGACCAGTAAATAACAGTTGAAGTGGTGGTGGCTGCAAACTGGTTTGGACATCGCTAGATCTGGGGGCACACTTGTGAACAGCTTAAGGCACACTAGTGTGCCACGGCACAGTGGTTGAAAAACAACACTGCTATAGGGGGTAATCAATCTGCCGATATTTCCCGACAGGGGAAATATTGGCACTCGCCTATTCAATGCTGTTGTTAACGAGAGCATTAAAGGCTGTCAGATCCAGATGTTCTTAAAGTCGGATCTTTTTTGTTGGAAACGGCCATGGATTGTCAAATTCATGTATGTTTTCCGACAATTCACATCTGTTTTAGCCGATTTCAGGACTTTGACACTGTACTGTCGGTACATTGAATACCAGCAGTCGAATTAGTGTTGGAAGCCACAGGACTGTTGGGCAGTTCCTGGATTGAATACACCCCTATGAAGACCCATCCTGAACGCCAGCTGTTGCAGTGATGCAAGATGTGTTTGTGATGTAATTTATCAATATAACAGATGCTATCAAGGTGTTGTACAAGCTTTCCCTTCCAGCGACCTCTAGTCCTCCTATATTACCCTGTCGTAATAGTGCACAGATCTAACGCATGGGCCTAAAGTTGCACAATCCAGACTGGCACTGTGAGTGCCCATGGCTACCATCCTTGCATGGACAAACCTGAAAAAATTCAGCTTTTCCTGCTTGATAAGTAGGTAGCACTGCCGGGTGTTATATTTTCTCATATACTTACACAGTGGTCAGGGAACAGGGGTAAATTACCCCAAATTCTATATTTAAGTAAATTAAATTCCTGGGGGCAATGGACGGTCGCCTGCCTGGCTGTGTCTCGGCAGCACAACCATCCATTACCCCCAGGAATTTCATTTACTTAAATATAGAATCTATGTATAGATTCTATATGCATGCCTGGCTGCGTGTGTTACAGTACTGTAGTGTAAAAGTGCAGTGCGACAAGTCCTTGTGTATAACACGCTTCCCTACTTGATGCCCCAGGCCCCGCCTCCAAGTCCACCCGCTTCTTCAGTAGTCGACTAGTTGCTGCGCCATCTTGGTAGCGCGTAGTCTGTACTGCCGCTGTGGCACAGAGTTTATTTTTCTGGTCATAGGCTCCGTCAAGATATACCCATCTCTAGTCTAGGGGAGTCTTGCAGACTGTCACTATATCATCTTGAAATACTGACACTAATAGTTTCCTGGATGTCACATGATCAATGGCTATTCCACACACAGCCCGGCAGCCATTGACGATGATTATGATGATTACCATGTATGGCTGTGTGCGCTACAAATTTTGTACCACACACAGCCATACATGGTAATCATCATCATCAATGGCTGCCAGGCTGTGTACCGTACTAGCAGGATATATCATCAGTTTCTGGGGGTACAGTGTGTATTACAATTATATGTCTTCCTTCCTTTCAAATCAAGATGGTAACATCGGCATGTCTAAATATATTTTGGGGTAAAAGGTAAAAAAAAGGTCTCTGACCCTTGTTCTTACATAACAAAATGACAGAAATATAAATAAAAGAGCAGTGATCTGTGTGTATATTAAATACACATTGGAGGTGAGTGGAATATAATTACATTGGGGGTCAGTGGAGTAACATTTGTGGACTCTGGAATACCATTGGTTATTGGTGGTCAGTGGATATGCTAACATTGGTGGTCAGTGTAATAACATTTGTGGACTGTGGAATAACATTGATTATTGGTGGACAGTGGAATAACATCGGTGGACAGTGGAATAACATTGGTGGTCAGTGCAATGACATTGGTGGATAGTGTAATAACATTGGTGGCTAGTGGAATAATATTGCAAATCAGCATTGACTGCAGCTGTACATGTGCGATTCAGACTCAAGGTGCCCATACATACGCAGATTTATCTTCAGATCTGGCTGGTTGGAACAAAAACATGGTTATGGATGAGTGACAGTTTGGCAGTTTTCTAGTATTTCCAAGCAAATGGTCAACTGTCATTTGCTCTCATCCATAACCATGTTTTTGTTCCAACCAGCCAGATCTGAAGATAAATCTGCGTGTGTATGGCCACCTTAACTTTCTATTAAATTTGCACTACTGTATATCTTGTAGTACAAATCGTATAGAAAGTCTGAATTGCACCGTGTGTACTTTAGATTTGGGTGGGGGTTTGTTCAAACTGAACTCTAAATTGCAGTGTGAAAATAAGGCAGCTAGTATTTTCCCTGCACAGAAACCAAATAACTCACCCAAATGTAACTCTCTCTGCACATGTTACATCTGCCCCACCTGCACCTGTCCTCTTATTGGATAATGCTCCTATTAATTGACCAGCGCAGGACCAGAGGTGATAGGTGAATTGATACCAAATCACAGGGATCAAAACCTCTGTTTCCAAAGAAAATTTAACTAAAATTTGCAATTCAGCTTACTGTTGATGATAATAAATTGTTACTTAGCAGTTCTGTCAAATAATGCTGAGCGGCCAGCTAAATGTTAGTACACGTTCGATAACATGCACTTGCTTATAACCTAAAGCAACAGCACAATATATGCTAGCATAAAATCTGCTTGGCTGCTCTTATAAATGTACACTTTGATTATGGTCATTATTAACCCCTGCAGTGGTGTTTTTTTTTAGGGAGTGCTCCCCACTGGGTGAGTTTTTTTGGGGAACGCTCCTTTAAAAAAACCACCACCGTCTCTCCTGGGGCTGGGCAGTGCCGCTGAGCACTGCATCAGCCGCTACCCGGCCTTCCCCCCGCAACCCGGCTGTATGTGGCCTGATGATACAAGGTCACGTTGCACACAGCCGGGGGAAAGGAGGCAGGGACGGGCAGCCGGGGCCGGGCAGCATCTGAAGATAAGCTCAGCCCTCATCTCAACGCTCAGCAGTGCTGCCCGGCACTAGGTAGCGTAGACCCTGGTACTCCCGAGAATTTTCCGTGTTTGCCAGTCTGGGCACTGGAGCACAGCCTGGAAAATTCTCGGGAGTACCAGTGAAGTGGTGAAAGCCACTCTGTATGAAAAGTGCAATTTTACACCTCGTCAAAACAGCGTTCGGCTACAGTTGTAACAGATTTAAACCAGGAGACCATTAGTGTTGGGACTTGGCCATGTCCTAACCAATTGTATAACTCTGTGTTAACATAAAGCTATACAATATTTATGTGCTAGATTTAAAAAACCAGGCAGTATTTTCCCTGCATTCCAAAAAATAAAATTTAATTTGATAAATTAGAATTACTTCCAGGGCCGGACTGGCCATGTGGCACTTGGCAGAAGTCTTGATGGTTGGTCCTGCCTAAAAGTTTGGCCAAGCATCTCGGCCGCAAGCGCTCTGCTCCGCCAACATACAAAGGGATTGGGGGGGGGGGTGCCACAATGGCATGCCGTGTGATCCAAGACTCGATTCACTGGGATGTGACCAGACAACAACAATAATCATCGTTATCTGAGATATTTATGCCAGATTGAAAGATACACGGTGGGGAAAAAATATATAAATAAAGCAACGTATTAAACAAAAGTTGTAGAGCGCCAGGCGCTAAAAATAGTCTAAAGGGGTATTAGAGTTATTTTGTAATAAACAGAGTAGACCCAAAGGGGGTGGGCGTAGGGAGTGTTCACAAACCATCGACCTTCTACAGCATTGCGTGAGTGTGTGTGTGCGTTCTATTGAAGATCGGATGTTGCCCGTAGCATCCAATCAGAATCTACTTTTTATTTATTTAGCATCTTCTAGAAGATAATAGATACAATCTGATTGGTTGACCATAGCAACATCCCATCTTCAATAGAACTCCCATCTTAGTAAATCAACCCCTTAATCTAAGCATTATTTTTAGAAGTTTATAGATGACCATGTAATGGGGCCTACCGCAGGGCGGTGACACATGTCAGACGGAAGCGTCCTCTTCAGTGTCTGTGAATGACACTCTGCCGCGGCGCTCACTAGGAGGCGGGACACAGACAGTGTGTCACGCGTCAGTATCACTTCTCCTCACTCCGGCTCCTCCTGTGGCGCTGCGTGACGCGTGATGTGAGTGCCTGAGGCAGCGGCTAAGCGTGAGCGGAGTGACTGAGGACTGTCTGACGGTGAGTTACTTGTGGCGCAGTTCAGTTTGGCAGTTGTTTGTTGTCACAGTATCACCAGTCTGCGCCCTTTCCTGGTGCCCTGCTCTGCCCAGGCCTAGGGCTCGCTGCTTTAGTCTCTCCACTCTCCAGTCAGGTGGTCACCTGCTGGGCAATGTGCCCGGCCCCAGGCCCCCAGCCCACCTCCCAGGCCCAGCCAGCCCCAGCAGCAGCTACTTTAGATTACTACTGTGGCTGGCCCAATATTATGTGATCACACGCTCCCCCTGCCTGGCCTTACCGCTCCCCCTGACTAGCCTCACTGCTCACTCTGCCTGGCGTCACCTCTCACCCCCCCCCCCCCCCTTGGCAACGAGCATGTAACCCCTGGCAGAGCATATAACCCCTGGCATAGTGAATGTAACAGCCTGGCACAGAGCATGCAATCTCTGACATCGAGCATGAATATGAAACCCTTGGCATCAAGAATGAAACCAGTAGCAACAAGCATGTAGCTAAGCAGCACTTATATGTAAAAGGCTTCACGGCGTGTGGAATATTATATATAATGGGCATTACAGTGTGTGGCATAATGTGTAATGGGCATTACTGTGTTTTCTATAGCGTGTAATGGGCATTACCGTGTTTGGTATAATGCGTAATGTGCATTACGGTGTGTGGCATAACGTAATGGGCATTATGGCATGTTGTATACTATCTAATCGGTGTGTGATGTGTAATTGGCATTATGTTGAAAAGTTTGGACGCTCGCCTTCAGCGTGCACTCTCCATGTTGGCCCTCCTTTAGAAAAAAATTGTTGAGTCCTGGCATAACGTGTAATGGGCATTGCGGTGTATGGCGTAATATGTAATGGGCATCCTGGTGTGTGGCATAACTTGTAATGGGCATTACTGTGTGTGATGTAACATGTAACTGGCATTATGGTGAGCAAAATCAGGGATGAAATTAAAGCAAAGGTTAAAAAAAAACATAATGTGGGTCAAGGGGTGGGACTAGGGGCTGGCCAATGGGTGGGCTTTTGGTGTGTCAAGGGGCGGGCCACTGTCCGGGAATCTCTCAACACAAAGGTGGTAACCCTAGTCACAGCTGTCAGGCTAGCCTAACAGTCGTGACCCAGGATTGAATATGCGCCATTATCAGATTCTCCTGCGTACGAAATGTATTCCTACATGGAGTATACTAGTGTCTTTAATGATGTGGGGGAGGGGGGCTGTGGGTGTTAAGGGGGTTGAGGTAAAGCACCAGTCATATGTCTCACAGTAAGGATAACAAGCAAAGAATTGCAGTGCATCTAATGTGTGGATATAGTTCTGGTTTGTAATATAACAATACTGAGAAATAATTAGACCCATATTGCTATTCCTAATAAGACATTATAGCCACCTTGATGTTTGTGGAATAGATTCTGCATTGTGCTGTGTGTTTGGATGTCACAGTAAAACACAAATAAATACAACACATCATTTCCACCCTGCATTGCGGTAATATTGGATTTGCAAACGCCTGTTCTCTTCCTTGCAATAGAATAAGTAATAACATAAATATGTTTTCCAAGTGAGCTTCTGCTTTTTACCGCAAACAAACAGATCAATTTTTGAGAGGGGTGCTGGCTTTTATCACGTCACAGTAAATGGGATGCAGCGAGATTCCGAGTAACACGGAACGTGCGATTAACAAGCTGCAATCACTAACACTTGCGTGTCAGTTGTAACTTAGCGTATAATTATTTGGGAGGGGGGGATAAGACAAAATCTATTAGTATTCCAGTTGCTGTGAGGTAAGGGAATGGTTCAGGACATGCAATCATTTTACTATCTTTCTAGAGACTTATGCTACATCACGCAAATTAGGACGATTGGGCCTGATTCAGAGCTGATCGCACAGCCGCGTTTTTGCACAGGGGCGTAACTAGAATGTTGTGCGCCCCATAGCAATATCTTGAAATCCCCCCCCCCCCCCCCCCTATTGGCACTAAGGTGTAAAAAAAAAAAAAAAACATAGTATCCACAATACACTTCCCCACTGTGCCCACGAATATCATTACACCCCCGCTCCACATAGATGTTTTTGCAATTTAAAAGTAGAAAACACCAGATAGTGTTTCTGTTGCCCGCACAAAGTGAAGGCAGACATTTTATTCTGTTAGCGAATATACAACCTATCAATTTTATAGGGCCCTTTGCAATATTTACTATGACCCAGTAACAACACTTGACAATGCGACCAATCAAATCATCAGGGCTCGGTGCTATCACCGAGAAGGAGCCTATTCATTTACTAGGACCCTTTGATGTTATTTATAATTCAGCAGCTCACTTTTACCTCAATAATGTGACTGGTTCCAACAGCACGGTAACGGGGGATTCGGTAAAAGCTAGAACACCGGACCAGACCGCCTCCATACTGCAATCTCTTCCACTCTAGAGCTTGTAATGCGTTTCCCATCCATCCATGGGGTAGTCCGTCCAGTGGGGGTGTCTGTGACACCTGTCACCACGGAGACAGGGAGGGAGAGCTTACAACCTCCCTGTATGGTTCAGGGATGTAGTCAAATCTAAATGTTCGGCCCATACAGGGAGGCTGTAATCTCTCCCTCCCCATCATCTCAGTGTCATCTGTTACCGACACCCCCAGATCGGAATGAGCACTACAAGCTCCGGAATGGCAGAGTCTGCTTCAGCAGTTCTAATACCCTAATAGCTAGTTCAACAATTTCAAACCTGGACACAAATGGCGCATGTCTGGCGTCCCCAGTACGCATTGGTCTGCTGTAGTAACCTGTGCAGAGATAATTATATTTCTGTTTTTGTCTTTAGGCCGACAGATAACAGCGGCTATGCCCTGCGTGCGATGCTGAGGACCACCAAGCTGGCTAGTTGTTGAGGTGCATTGGAGCTTCCACCATGGGCACAGCGACTGAAGAACTAGTTGTGGTAGAGGATGATTCTTCATTGAATCCCTTGTGCTTCGAGTGTGGCCAGCAGCACTGGACAAGAGAGAACCACCTGTACAATTACCAGAATGAAGTGGATGATGATCTGGTTTGCCACATTTGCCTTCAACCTCTGCTTCAGCCTTTGGATACCCCTTGCGGCCACACATTCTGCTTCAAGTGCCTCAGAAACTTCCTACAGGAGAAGGACTTCTGCCCGCTCGACCGAAAGCGGCTCCACTTTAAACTGTGCAAGAAATCCAGCATCCTGGTGCACAAACTGCTGGACAAGCTGGTGGTCTCCTGTCCTTTCTCCAATGCTTGCAAGATCACCATGCAGCGCTGTGATGTGGAGGCTCATCTCAAGAACCGGTGAGTGTGAAAGGCGGTGGTAACGGTGCTCTACTCTTAGGTTTGTGTCCTTACATTATGTTTGTGTGCCAAACAAGAACATACAGTAATTAGACATTTATGGGCTTTCGGCAAGAAACCAATGCCAATGAGGCCTAGTGACCTTTGCCGTATCGGCCTTTTGAACCCGTTGACCTTATGTACGTGCAAACCTCAAGCACACTCTACCTTTCATCTGTTGATCATTTGTACATGTCGACATAATGCTGGTCGATCTTATGCAGGTCCAGAGGCCATGAGGGATGCTGACCGAACCCTGCGTTTTTTAAAGGGGCAGTCATAAGCAAGGCAAAACCATGCTTTGTAATTGACTGCCCCTTTAAAAGAACCTCAGAGTTCGGCCAGCATCCTGCGTGGCCACCAGATTCGCACTGCATTACAGCCGGCCCATGGTGTCGACTTGTTAACTGTCCCCTGTAACATTGTTGATCCATTGATCCACACCCTGCTACCAGGGGCCATGTTACTGGGGTATCGCTGAAAGGCAGGGGGGGGGGGGTGTATTTTAACTCATTTTACAGTAACTGCACCAAAATTAGATCTCACATCTTTGGGATGAACTAGCATTATATTTGTAATATACGTGTGCTTATTTCACCACTATTTTCCCTGAAAATCAACAGAAAGGACACCAGTGCCACAGACTCGATTAGGGTGGGAGCAGCCACCCCAGGGACCTGTGAATCTCCCATGCCCATCAGCATTGTAGTAAGAGAGGGAGAGGCTAAAGATGTTGTGTTCGGCAGCTGCTGTGGTAGCTTCATCTTTGGGGTAAATGTACTAGTCTGTGCAATGCAGGCATTGATGACTTCCTGGCAAGTCTGCCCAATGCTTTAGATGGATAATCATTTAAAGGCACAACCAACCTGGTTTGGACAAACGTCTAGCCCAAGGCCACTTAGAAATGTCCCATATTTATACTTATTACAGTGTGCAATGTATAGGCATCCACACAACTCTTGTGCAAGGAAAAGTCCATAAGCATCAGTACTGCTGTGTAAGTGCCAGCAATGTTCTATATGGGTATAACATTAATTCCGAAGGAAGCCAGACAGCAGCCTAGTAATAGTAAGTGGCCAATGAAACCGCAGACACATCTTAAGGTGGCCATACACTAGGCAACTTCTCAGAGTGGAGAACTCGCCTGTGACCACCCCTATGCAATGTAGCATATGCGTTTTTTACGCAAACGCGATAAATCGCATGCGATCTCAGCCAAGCCTACTAGGCTTGGCTTGGATCCAACTTGGGAGGCCAATCCCAGGGCATTTTATCAATCCTGGGATTCAGAAATGCTCAATCCCAGGATTCCCAGGATTGGCCTCCCTATAGAAAAAAATGCTCCCGCCCTGCACATTTATATACCGGGCAGTGTGGCAGAGCCGGGAGCGGGCCGGATCGGCAGAGCGACATACTCAGAACTAGTGATGGGCAAAACGGGTCACTAACGAGAGCTGGGATCCAGCAGATCAGTCAGTGAAAAGATCTGTATCATTTAGGCGCCGCAACGGTTCACTTTGAAAGAAGGGGTAATTGATAATAACGAAGCATAATTTGTTTTACAATCATTTATTGCCATTTTTTTTCCCTTTTTTTTTTTTTTTTAAACAGTGAGCCGAACAAATAAGAACATACATAACCGAGTAAAACACGGATCGATGGCTGGGTGCAGAATCGCCATAGATGGCAACCATCGATGGCGTCTGCACCGATGGCCATCCCTAGCAGCAGCAGCCTTGTTATTCTTTCTTTTACTTGCAGTAGCAGCACTGTACTCAGTCTCCTGAGTTAGTACATCTCAGCTGCCACAGGTGGCAGTGCTGAGATCAGGCAAATGCATTGTAATGAAAAACGAAACTGAAAGTAAAAGAACGACGGATCACCTTTTTAGGATCGGCAGCTCCCTCAGTCTTTTAGGGGATCTGTTCAAAAGATCCACTTTGTTCGCGAACGACCCATCTCTACTCAGAACTTGAGAGCGGCGGTGCGGGAGGGGGGGACAGGCTGCGCAAACTGATGTGCAGCGTGACCTGCGACCGGTTCACACAGTGCAGAGCTGTACAGCCGGGAGGGGAGCACCCAGGCAGCGTCTGAGCGAGTGCTCAGATGCTACCCGGCATTAGAGCATGCGCAGTCTAATCCTGAAATCCCGGGATTTGCCACCCTAGATCTGACAGATCTCCCCTGCTGGCAGTGCGACTAGCAGACTCCAATGTGCTGTGCACGGGACAGCAGATCACATCAGACCTGCTGACAAATACATGGGATTTGGAAGCTTTTTATGTGATTGAGCACCTTTAGTCCTAGTGTATGGGCACCTTTAGTCTTGTATTGATGTATTTTCAGCCTCACGTTTGTGGAAGAACCGATGTAAACTTATCTGTGAGTCAGGAGTTTTTCTTTAATCCCATCTTCATTACATAGTCCCAAATGCCCCGACCTATTCCCAACCTCTGAGATACCATCCCGTTATTAGTTCTCCGCCTGCAGGCTGCTTATTTGATGCGTAGCCTCATAATTCCTCAGTGACTTGTTATTATGTACTGCACATCGGCCATTACTGTATATTATTACAGATTTCTTCTAATGCTTCTGGTGACCACAGCTCCTATGATGAGTAATCAGTGAGGCTGGAATAGGAGATTTTCCTTCTACCTCCTGGTGGGAAGACATTAGGGGAATACTCAGCATCTTGTCCTGTAGCCGTTTGGATCTAAACTTCTATTTTCTTTATACCTGGAGGAATTTCCTTTTCTCTTTTCCTATGCAGCGGATAAAACAAGTCTGTGATAAAAATCCAGCATTTCTGTGCACTTTACTGGCCCGAAGATAAAATAATTGGTATCATATACTTTTATATGGTTCCCATCACACACAGCCCACAACACCGGTATCCTAACTCCTGAGGCCATAGACTTCTAACAATGCTATTGTAGGGCAAATAAATAAAACAATGCTAATAACATGTCCAAAATCAGTGTTATTTTGTTGTTTTAGGGTTGGAAATTAACCATCATTAAAGATGGTTTATTACTAATAAAGTAATAAAAAATGATTTAGTGATATATTACGGTGCATATTAATGGGGTAATGAGGTTCCCAAGTAGGAACAAAGGGCCTGATTCAGAAGGAGGCACTATCGCTGCTGCAGGCATACAGCCATAGCATTGATATGGTAATGCTGCCCTGGGGCACAACACATTCTGCTGTATTACTCATTCAAATCCTAGGACGTAGTTTCAGATCATCTCCAACACCATCGACTGTCGCACAAGTTAGTCACCGCACAAGCTAACAAGAGACCAGGATATATCTGTTCTCTAATAGAGATCCTGTCCTCTCCATTCCCACACAACTGCGGCAAGAAGACTCTGGGGGTAATTCAGGTTGGCTTGCAAAAGCAAACTCCTTCTTTAATGGATAAAACCATGTGCACTGCGGGTGGAGTTGATGTAACATGTGCAGAGAGAGAGTTAGATTTGGGTGGGGTGTGTTCCTCGAACCGATATCTATATTGCAGTGTAAAAATAAAGCAGCCAGTATTTACCCTGCACAGAAACAAAATAACTCACCCAAATCTAACTCTGCAATGCACCATGATTTAGTCCATTAGAAAACCAAATGTGCTTTGGGAGCCAACCTGAATCACCCCTTCTGTTTGTAAAGCTGCAGGCCGACGTCGCCACCTGCCAGCACTCCCAGTGGCTCTATCGCGCAGCACCCGCTCATGTTATTGATAGATCTTCCTGCTCTCACTGCATCACAAGAACTATTTGCGCAAGTCCTGTGCATGACTATTGGTACTTTGCGGTGCCGGACTGTGTTATATTATATCATGCCCAATGTGTAATCCAGGAAAGTAGAACATATTTACCATGTTATATAAGATACATCTCTGTTTCCCTTATGAGGCAGTGGTTTTCTGGGATCACTAATTAGCATGATTGCCCCAATACTCACCAGTACAGGGTGTATAGTTCATTGTGTTCTGAGGTTGTTATATACCTAGGGCAACTATACGTCCCAGCATGCTCTGACACCATTTTTAACTGTTAGGACAGAATAAAACCAGGACAGTGCATGCTGGGATGTGTAGTTCCACAGCAGCAGGAGGCTGCATTTGAATACCCCAGACCTACGGAATTGAGCCCCAGGCTGTGTCAGATTATGGCAGGGAGACCCCCACTTTGTAGATTACCTTTTTAAAGTGTGACCATCCCAGCCTGTCTGGGGACAGGGGAGATCCGAGGAAGGGAAAAAAGCAGGTACTCTCTCCCATTAGGCCGTGCCCCCTTGTTGCTGCCAGTCCTCTCCATGCTGCATTATATATTGGTACAGTATATCTCTCCCTCCAAGGCTTCATACATCTTCCACTTGGAGACATCCCATTTTAAGGGAGCCCACAGAAATTGTTAGCCGTGCAAAGTGAAAACGTTCCCGTTGGTGGCAGAAATCGCAACAGGAAAGGGGCCTGATTCAGACCTGCTCACTAGGCTGCGTATATTCAGAGCCTAATGAGCTGGTTAACACTGCCCCTGCAAATACACGTCCTCCCCGCCGGCCGGATCCCCTCGCTATGCTGCGAGCGGTTGTGTGTGCTTACACATCCGCCCGCAAGCACCTGCACAGAGGAGAGATCATGTGATGGTGGCTCACCACAGAATGACTCCTCCTCTGTTCACAACAGAAAAGTAGCCCAGGACTTACTTATCAGCTGCACGGTTTTCTCAGAATTGGGGCTGGCGCTGACATCATGTGATGTGATCCGCCCGGCCCCAGCAGGCTGGGGCCTGCCCAGCGTTTCTTTGGGCGCGCCCACCGTTTTTGTATGCACACCGGTGAAATGCCGGGTGTCCACGCCGGAACGCTCCTTGGCTGCCAATCAAAATGCGGATGCACCGGCCAGTGAAAATTTCGCTGCGGAGTCCCCCACCATCGGAGATGGGGCCGAATTTGCTGCTCAAGGTCTGAATCGTCCCCAATGTTTCTAACCTAAGTGTGCAGAGGTGGCGCAGTAATGAGCCCATACATTAATGTTTCAAATACACTCGATGAACATTTACCTAAACTTATGACAACATAAACATATGACAACGTATTTACATAAACATATGACAACAGCTGTGTGTGTAGGTAGGATTAACTGCAATATTTACATCTCCGCTTTATACAACATCTGATTCAGAGTTCTATGCTAATATATATATAATATATTAGCTACTGTCCTGTGCAATAATATACAATGGCACAGACGCTGGGATTTGTATTGAGACCCCCACAAGCTGCATCTCACATCCTAGCAGCTGTGTACAAAGACGCTTCAATATTCAACCATCGGAATATGCCTATGGTCATAGCGAATGGCAGTGTGGCTGAGACTATGGCGCCATGTTTCTGCATACATATCACAGTCGTAGCCCCCAATTTGGTCAGGACATACCACTCGCTGTTACCCACCCCCAAACACTTCCTGACTGTCAGTCACTTCACAAATAAATCCTCACTACAACATCGCTAAGGTACCTTGGCACAGTGGGTCTAATTATAAAATGAGTGCATTACGTATATAGCTGAATCAAGCCATAAGTCCATACATGCTGCTGTATATGGTATAGGAAAACACAGGAGTTCTCAGTGTGATTGAAGTACAATTTCCAATCCTTCAAAGGCAAGAGAACATGTCAGATGTCAGGTTACTTAACACAGGACAAGGCACCAGTTTATTCCAGCAGCGTTTAATCACCTAACGGTGCCAGAAATGGGGAGGCGGGGGGGTGCAGATTATCAGTCTAATTAGTAGAAGGTTAGTAATTATGATGTCTTATTCAAGAGACTGGAAGAAAACACTACGCTGATGCCCAGACTGATCGTCAAAATAAGATCATGGTTCTGGTTGATTGGTTTAGTGACCTGGGCCTGTAAATCAATCTATTTTAGTCAGTACTCCATAACATGTATATACTGGGCAGCGCGGTTGGTGTAATGGTTAGCATTACTGCCTCACAGCACTGAGGTCATGGGGGAGATGTAATAGGGTGAGAGAATTAGAAAGTGAGAGATTGGTAAGAAATCTCCAGTTTTATTAAAGCGGCAATCATTTACACTGCAAAATCAAACTGGTTTTCCAGTGTAAATGATTGCCGCTTTAAAAAAAAAAAGTCTTCTTACCAAATCTCTCCCTTTCTGATTCTCTCACCCTATTACATTTCCCCTATAGGTCTGATTCCCACTATGGCCTTAACTATGGGAAGTTTGTCTATTTTCTCTGTGCTTGGTGGGTATCCTCCAGGTACTCCAGTTTCCTCCCACAATACAAAAATATACTGGTGCATTCATTGGCTCACTCCACTGGGGCAGGACTGATATTAGTGGCCACGTATACTCTGTAAAGTGTTGCGCTATATAAATAACCGGTAATAAATAAAAAATATAGCGTTTATTGAAAAATTTGGCAGAGCAAAACGGGTTAGTTATTTTAGATCTACATTTTCTAGGTTTACAATCAAAAGGTCGAAAACGAATGGTCAACAGAGTCAAAAGGTCAACATGGTCAAGAAATCACCCTTGAAAAGGTCGACAAAAGGTCCTCATGAGTTTTTCATGAATTTTTGGGGGGCATGACACCCTATACGGTATAGACCAGGCATGTCCAAACTGTGGCCCTCCAGATGTTGTGAAGCTACACATCCCAGCATTCCCTAATAACAAAACTGTGGCAAGGCATGATGGGACGTGTAGTTTCACAACAGCTGGAGGGCCATAGTTTGGACATGCGTGGCATAGACACTTTATGAGTGTACTGCGTCCCTTCACATATCTCACTGCGCTCGCCAGGTCTGGGTGTCGACCTAGACACTGGATCTAAAACCTGAATACCCCTTATAACTTTGCAGTCTGAAAAGCCACTACTACAGTATGTTAAAAGAACCATGAGGACTTCATTATGTAGCACAATTACAGCATACATTGCAACACTGAAACAAATTGCTAAGTTACAGATGTGTCCACAGACATCTATCATACAAGTCGGGAGGAGGAGCCGCAGGATGTAAACAAACATCTGAACTGAATACAGTGCTCTAGATGAGGTCGTACCAATGACCTATACAGAGGCATTATCCTCTCCCTATGCAACCAAGCATCTGACTTGCCTTCTTCATTGCTTTGTTACATTGCCTACCTGCCTTTAAGTCCCCTGAAATAGTGACACCTAGAGAGGGATCTAGGTGTCACTATTTTAGGGGACTGAAAGGCAAGTAGGCAATGTAACAAAGCAATGAAGAAGGCAAGTCAGATGCTTGGTTTTATAGGGAGAGGTATCAGCAGTAGAAAGAAAGAAGTAATAATGCCACTGTATAGGTCAATAGTACGACTCTAGAGTACTGTGTTCAGTTCTGTAGGCCATATCTCCAGAAGGATATAAATACATTAGAGACTGTACAAAGAAGGGCAACTAATGCTGCTTTCACACCGCAAAACCTGCTTTAGACCAGGTATTTAAAACGTTTTTTTCAAACGGGTCAGAGGAAGTTTACCCCCTTTCACACCGCATCTAAATACCTGGTCTAAAGCAGGTTTGCGGTGTGAAAGCGAAAGTGAAAACGGCTCACATTGCTCCCCTGTGCACTGTGGCCGGTCCAGGCTGGGGGGGGGGGGGGGGGGGTGGAGAGCGGCTGCCCGCTGAACTGATATTGGGGGGGGGGGGGGGGGGGAGATCGGCTGCCCGCTGAACTGATATTGGGGGGGGGGGGGGGGGAGAGCGGCTGCCCGCTGAACTGATCTGGGGGGGGGGCCCAATTAATCAATTTTTACAGAGGAGCCCCAGGGTCCCCACCAAGACTTTGTAGCCGCGGAGGGGGCAGACCTGTGCCGCCCTGTGCACCCCTGTTATCATCATCCCAGCAGTAGCCAGTCACCCATGAGCCCCGGGAGCAGCCCTGGTGTGCTGCCTGCTGTATTAGCAGCATCCCAGCCGCACACATGCCCGGAGCTGCGGCCGCCTTTACCATGCTGCTGATACAAGTCCCGATGTCCCCATCTTTCGGGGGTTAGTAGTATGGGAGGAGCAGGCGCCTTGCTTCCTATCCCCGCATGTCCCTGCGGGCTGTGCACAGGGACATGCGGGAGGGCGGTCGCAGCGCATCGCCGGCTGCAGGACACAACGCGTCGCCGCTGGCATTGACCGCTGGCAGCGATGACTGAGGAGGGCGCTCGGCGGCGGCAGCAGCGGGGACTCGGGAGGCATCACAGCAGGACACGACAACATACCTCCCAACTTCTGTCCGTATGAAATAGGGACACTCGCGCGCCCGAAAAGGGGGCGGGCGTATGCAAATGAGGGCACGGCTTATGCTAATTAGCCGCGACCTCATTTTCATACGAGAATAGGCGCTGTGCGCATGCGCACAGCATCTATTCTACTAGATTGGGGGTCTCCCAACTGCCACCCCCCGCAGCGGGACAATGCCTGCCGCGGGTGGGACAGCGGGACAGGACCCGAAAATCGGGACTGTCCCTCTAAAATCGTGACAGTTGGGAGGTATGCGACATGTCGCCACTGGCACGGACCGCTGGCAGCGGGGACTCGGCTCGGGAGGCATCACCGCATCGGCTGCGCTGTAAGCATCAACTTCACTGACAGCAGGTTGGTGTATCAGGGGGGGGGGGGGGGGGCGCGTCCCTACAGTGTATTTTATATCAGTGGCGGGGTCCCTGCAGCGTATGGGAACTCAGAGGCGTAACTAGATATTCGTAGGCCCCATAGCAAAAGTTTGTAAGAGCCCCCTATTTAGCAACTGGCAGCTGCACCCCCTGCACCTATGGTAGTTACGCCCCTGTGGGAACTAGTAGCTGCAGGGACCCCGCCACTGATATAACATACACTGTAGGGACCCCCTGCCCCCAGCGCGATTATTCCCCTCCGTGCTCTGCCCAGGGGGGAGGGGGGGGGGGTAGGAATCCCGTTTCAGATCCATTTTGTCACCAAAAAAAAACGTGTCTGAAACGGGTTTTTGGAAAGGTAAAATCACTTTGCACCTTTCAGACCGCACAGATTACGTTTCAAAACGGTTAAAAATCTGCAAAATACCGGGTTTTTTGTGCGGTCTGAAAGGGGTATCAAATGGTGCATGGCCTACATCACAAAACGTACCAGGAAAGAAGAAAATTCTTAATATGTATACTTTGGAGCAGAGAAGGGAAAGGGGGGAAGGGAAAAGGGGGACATGATAGAAACTTTCAAATATATCAAGGGCTTTAACAAGGTACAGGTGGGAGACATTCTTCACAGGAAGAGGAGCAGCAGAACACGGGGACATGCACTGAAACTAGAGGGAGGAAGATTCAGGGGAAATTTGAGGAAGAATGACTTCACAGAAAGAGTAGTAGATAAGTGGAAAAGGGAATAGATAGCAGAGCGCTGGAAAATTGCTGTGTCCTTGCTGCCGTCTAGGGGGGATACTCAACCCCTCTTAAAAAGGATATTAATAGAGAGAAAGTAGGCGGCGCTAGAGGACACCAAAGACACACAGTCTTATAAAAAAGTACAAATTTATTTAACAATAATCACAATAAACAATTATAAAACTGAAAACACCGGCCGGTGATTTGAAAGGTTAAGAAAACCTATTGGTGCATAAGTAACGATTTTAGAGCATCTCCAGATATACTAGATGCAATTTGCATAGCCCAGCAGAGATTGTATGGTACTATTTATGTCCCATATAAAGCACATATATTAATGCAAAGCTTTATCAGCAGTTGAAGCAGACATAGGGTTAGTTACTGGCAGTCTTTTGTGCAAAGCAATGTTAATCTGATATCAGAAGCTTAAATAGCGTTTTAGGCAGACATACTTCTTTTAAGCACAATCAAGGGTTAATTTCCAGCCAAACGTTATAACTCAGTCATTAGAGCCACATAAAAGCTTGAAGATGTTAGAAAGCTTTGTAAATGAATGGATGCAAAAAAGGTATACTTATGCTCCGTTTGTAATCCACTGTTAGGGGAGTTGATTCGATTGCCCACGCCTGGAGAGGGTTCACGGCTGTTTGCGCTGTCAGCCTTATCTCAAACACGCTGCTCCGGCTTCCGGGTCTCCCAGCAGGGTGCTTTCAGAGTGTCAATTGACAAGATAGAGTTTTCCTGTGACGCGTTTCCCCGCCTCTTGGAGTGTCAGCGGCTTCCTCAGAATCTGAGGAAGCCGCTGACACTCCAAGAGGCGGGGAAACGCGTCACAGGAAAACTCTATCTTGTCAATTGACACTCTGAAAGCACCCTGCTGGGAGACCCGGAAGCCGGAGCAGCGTGTTTGAGATAAGGCTGACAGCGCAAACAGCCGTGAACCCTCTCCAGGCGTGGGCAATCGAATCAACTCCCCTAACAGTGGATTACAAACGGAGCATAAGTATACCTTTTTTGCATCCATTCATTTACAAAGCTTTCTAACATCTTCAAGCTTTTATGTGGCTCTAATGACTGAGTTATAACGTTTGGCTGGAAATTAACCCTTGATTGTGCTTAAAAGAAGTATGTCTGCCTAAAACGCTATTTAAGCTTCTGATATCAGATTAACATTGCTTTGCACAAAAGACTGCCAGTAACTAACCCTATGTCTGCTTCAACTGCTGATAAAGCTTTGCATTAATATATGTGCTTTATATGGGACATAAATAGTACCATACAATCTCTGCTGGGCTATGCAAATTGCATCTAGTATATCTGGAGATGCTCTAAAATCGTTACTTATGCACCAATAGGTTTTCTTAACCTTTCAAATCACCGGCCGGTGTTTTCAGTTTTATAATTGTTTATTGTGATTATTGTTAAATAAATTTGTACTTTTTTATAAGACTGTGTGTCTTTGGTGTCCTCTAGCGCCGCCTACTTTCTCTCTATTAGTAGATAAGTGGAATAGCCTCCTATAAGAGGTGGTAGAGGCAAATACAGTAGTACAATGTACACATGCTTGGGATAGGCATATTGGTATCCTTACAAAAAGATAAGGATCAATTATGGTTTGAGGTAACATGTTTAAAAAAGGGGCAGACTAGATGGGCCAAGTGGTTCTTATCTGCCGTTAAATTCTATGATTCTATGTTTCTCCTCAATACAGTCCTGGATGCTAAATGGACCGAAGAGGACGTGATCTACGCCGGAGGACCCATGTTTTACTAGACAAATACGATTTTTTTAGCCGTATTTGGCTTAGTAAATTTCCCCGTGTGCTTCTGACTAACTTCCTATGAAATATTGACTATATAGTCAAAATCCAACAGTTATGCCGCCCATACACGTCCCGATGCGGGTGTGCATTCTGTGCTTAACTAGCACGCATCGCATCGCATTGCATGCCTTGTGCATGCGTTGTGCATGCAATGCGATGCGATGAAAACTAAGTACAAAAAGTATGTGCAGCACATACTTTTTGTACTGTGCAATGAGGTGCCGCGGGAGCGCGCACCTCAAAGCACACATTGCACAGCCCGCATCGGTGCGTGTATGGGCACCTTTAGTCAGAATAAAACAGCATTTGATGCCTTTCTATACACCCAAGTAGTGCCTGATTTAAAAGTATATTATGGTGTACATATTATTGTATAACAGTATGGCACGGGAAGTCCCGCCAATATGTTCTTAGCATTGTCAGAAAATGTAAATGTATTTCCAGCATGATTCCCACCAGCACATCTGTACTAAAGTTTGGGATGGGAGAATATTTTTATTATTATTACTATCCCTTATTTATATGGCGCTACAGGGGGTCCAAGCACCAGAAACAAGAACAGTATGTACATAAAAACGTGAGTTACAGTACAAAACATTGCAGAAAAAGGACAAAGGGGGTGATCATTGCGGTATTTGCGATAATAGCACCCAAATCAGCAGTGTGGTGGTGGCTATAACCATAGCCTTTCGGCCGTTGTTGGCAGTATAAGGGAGAGAAGAAAAAGCACAAGAGGGAAGAGGGCCCTGCCCGTTTCAGAGGTAGGGAGCAGCATGGGAGAAGTAACCAGTTAGCAGGAGATGTGCCAATCATTTGTAGAGAGAGAAGTGGACGGGTGGGAGTGTAAAGGGAGATGAGGTCAGATATGTAAAATAAAAGAAGATTGGGTGAGGGCATTGTACATGTGTGTGAGGAGTGGAAATTGGATTCTGAAGGGGAATCTGAGCCAGTGTAGGGTATGTAGGAGATGGGAGGCAGAAGTTGTACAGATGTTGTCACACTCCTTGTTGCCACACAAATCGCCATGTTCTACATACATGGCAATTGGCATGATCCTGCCGCCACGCTCATGCGTATATTTTGCTCTGCGGGTCATAGAAACACATTGATGGGCAACATAGCATTCATGCACCATGGGTATGACATTGGCGCCCCAAACAAGCACGAGCGGCCGTGGTGCAGCAGTGTACGATGTGTACAATGTAACGACATCTGTACGTCTGGGGAGGAAGTTGAGCTGGACAGCAGCATTAAGAGCAGCAATTGGAGTGGAGAGAGGTGGGAGGCATGGAGACCAGAGACGAGTGGGTTACTGTAGTCCAGTCTGCAGATGACCAGTGAGTGGATGAGGGTTTTAGCTGCCTTCAAAGAAAGACAGGGTCTTGAAGAATAAAGTTTAGTACTTTCCTTGCAGACAAAGATTTAGTAGTTAGAGAGGTATTGTGAAGTTTTTTAGCATGTTGCTGGTGCCAACTTTACATGGCTACGTATACACAATTATTACAGTATTTAATTCAATGATAGCAATTTCATCCAAATCACACAAAAAAAGTCTCAAGAACTGTTGAATTAAAGTTAATGCCGTTATATTTTACAATTACATAAATAGAAGCCTGGTATGCGATCTAGAACCTAATCCCAGCTAATCCTGGAGGTACAGTGGCATGCCACAACATGCAAAATGAAACAGTCCAAAGCAGTCCAGTGCAGTTTACTGAAGAGTGTCTCTTGTTTCTAGGTGTCCCGGAGCGTCTCACCGGAGAGAGGTGTTGGACCAGAGAAGGGCCAGCAAGCTGCAGATTGAAATCGAAGGAGAAAGCGGATCAGGCGTGATTGATCATCCATCGGCGGTATCTCCAGATATAGACAAAGCAGGACCTGGGTCTGCTCTCCTGGAGAGAAACATGACTCCGACAGTCCTGCCTGTGTGGTCAGATGACCAGGGGTTTGATAATCTTGCCTTCGAGGAGAGCACTGTAGCGGACAGTAAGTACAGTATATCATCCCACCTGAGTGCAAAGCACAACACTGCCTTTATTCATTCATTACCTTATACAACTGCATGCATACTGTGTGTGTGTGTGTGTGTGTGTGTGTGTGTGTGTGTGTGTGTGTGTTTGTAAAAATACAGTATATATGTTTTACATGAGCTTATAGAAATTGAAGAGTTTTAATATGTAAGTCTGTAGAGGGACAGGAGTGTGAACTATCGGATTGCAGAGGACAATGACATAATACTGTATGTGCTTAACAAATGTCAAACATCTCCAGTTCTTGTGTTACAATTATGTATAATGGTGCAATTTTAGGGCCTAATTCAAACCTGACCAATGGGCTGCAAATGTTTGGAGCCCAGCGGTTAGGTAAATGCCTTCAAATCAAGGTCTCCCCCCCATCCCTGTGCAAGGCTGCTAATGCGTTCGCAGCCATGCACTCTGGGAAACCGTTCCGGATCACTCACCATAGAATGGTGTTTCCCCCTGTTCGCAGCCGCTGCATTGCGATGGCCTTGGTGAGAAGGAGGTCATTGCTGTCACCAGCAACCCTACCACCCAACGGCCGGGCAACGCCTGCGTTTTCCGAGGCACTCCCAGATATCGCCAGTATTCCGCCTACAATATGATTCCCATGTAAGTCTTGGCATCTTATATGGTACTGCATATTGGGCTTGTCACCAGGTCGTATATATTTGACTGTGCAACAAATATGTTTGTGTATATCAGACCTGATGCCGTATATCAATCCGATTGTTAGGCCTTGCAGTAGAAAGATAATGGTAAAACAGGTCAATAGTCGGTAGTTTGACCCTAAATAGTCAACATGAACAATGTTGCCAAAGAGAAACTGTCTACAAAAGCAAAAGGTTGGCATTGACACTGGCAACCTCTTGGCCAGACACCCAGTAGACACACACAATAGCCATAGCAGTTGTGGTGGCTCTATGTATTATACTTCACATCAAATACAGATGGAGCGGGAGACATCTTTGGCCGGCGCTCGCCAGATCCCTTGCACTGGCGAGCGCCGGCGATAGAGACTGGGACGCGCGTGCGTCTCACACGCACGTGCGTCTCAGTTTCCCATCGGTGGGGGGACGGGAACCCTGTCCGTCTCCCCTTCAGGGAGATGGACAGGGTTAAGGGGGGGTGCGGCAAGGTGGCGGGGACCCGGTGCGACCGCCGGCGAGGCGGCGGGGACCCGGGGGGAGCCCCGTTGTAAAGGGACGTGCGCTAATTATACTATAACCCATCAGGTACCTGGTACCATGCAGGGCTCAGCACATTATAGTAAATGCTATAAAAGGTGTAAGGTGCACACAGGCCCCTGGATTCCTTCACCCATTTACTGACCCCTCCAGAGTCCCGCATCGGCAGCAGCGCTGCACACATCACTGATAAAATGGCGCAGAGACGGGGGAGGAACCGATTGATCTCCCAACACATGGCACTACTGCTTGACTACGAGCATCTTTCCAGTTGTGTCCATCCAAATCCTGCATTGTCCATGTACTCTGTTTCTTTACAGACATCTGTATTATTTTCTCTGTGAGATAAAATTGTACAACACATATATATTCATATTGTAATGTCTAACTGTGACTGATACCTGTACATGTATTTTATTTATGCTCAATCCTTAATTTAAAAAATTAAAAAATAGCGCAGAGGACATTTTCTCGGAGACCACTGCATGCGCACTGAACTTTGAACTCCTGAACTAGGGTCTCCTAGTGACTCCTCCTTTTTAAGTGACTCCTTTTTCTCTCTTAAGATGACCCCTGCATGTATACGTTACCTTTGTATATATGGTACCATACTAAGGTCAGTATTTTATATCTGCACAAACAATGTCTCTGCAGACAATGGTTTATAGCACGGTGTTAGTGCCTACATTATTACATGGGACCTATTTCAGATGTGGTTGCATTTAGCATATTGGAATGCAGCATGAGGCATCTGATATAAGTTCATGCATTTGTGATCCGACACCATTGGCTAGATGAATGACCCATGAGGTCACACAGATCGGCAGCCACATCTCCTTCCAGGAGGCCAAACGCCCCCACACCCAAATGGCTGCATAGTGTTGACGTATACGGCTGTACTGCTTCCATCGACGCAGGACCTGTACTGTACAGTATCACTATCCCACACATGTGCAAAGCACCGGACATCTGTTGTTTATGACTGTAGCCACAGATGCATCGGGACCTGAATCAGGCCCATACATGTTGTGACCATCTTTAAATGTCTACGATGCTGACCCTACCAGCAGTGTCAGGAAGCCGTTGTGCGGGCACAAGCTATCTGGCCTGGTCCATTGAGCTTACAGCAAAGCACTCTTCCCCTTGCTGCACACGTGTATAAAGTTACACATAGAAGAATGTACTACAATTAGCTGGCAGTATATAATGCTTTTTTAATGTTAAGTGGATCCTTCAAATACCTATTTAATATGCAAGTGACAGCTCCAGGATAACGCCTAACCCTATAACATTACAGCAGTCACATAGGGCTTCCTGTCATTAGTTTACTCTACATTAAAGTCGTTTCTGCATTCTGTGCTTACATAGAAACGATACTGTATGTCATCCTCAGTGGGTCGGGATCATTTGGTTTACAGTATGTTGGTCGACAAGCATTAGGACAGGATTCTAGGTTGACATAGGTCAAGGTCGACATGGTTTTAGGTTGACATGGCTTTAGGTCGACACAAACATTAGGTCGACATGGTCTGGGTCGACAGTCAAAAGGTCGACATGGGGGTTTTCACTGTTTTTTTTTACCCGAATGTCGACATGGACACACTTTGAAGTGCACCGCATCCCCTCGCATCGCTCGCTGTGCTCGCCATGCTTCAGGGCACGGTGTCTCGCTGCACCTGGCACACTATTTTATTCTCACACCACGCCCTAGTGGATGGTAGGACATGAAATACCGCCTGTCGGCACATGTTGGTTCAAAAAACAGTGAATAACCCCATGTCAATGCTTGTGTCGACCTAATTACTTGTCGACCTAAAGCCATGTCGACCTAGAACCGTGTCGACCTTGACTCATGTTGACTTATCTCCATGTCGACCCAGTGCTTGTCGACCAACATGCTGTAGACCAAATGACCGCATCCCTCCTCAGTGTCCGCACAGCAGTGTATACGCCTGCAATGAGGATATGCCTTGTCCGCCTTGTCCAGTTATATCACATGCTATACTTTATATCAGCGATAGCTGATTGTTTTGGGTGAGGTCATTAACCCCCTTGCTTAATGATGAACTTATTACTTACAATGAATTTGGGGCCTATTTCAGACCTTTTCGCTAGGCTGCGAATGTTCACAGCCTAACAAACAGGTAAAAGCCGGCCACCGAAAGGTCATGCCCCCGCCAGGTGAATCCCTGCATTTGCATGTGAGGAGATAGGCACGCAGACCCGTACAATCGGAATGTATCGCATGCGATCCTGCCATCTGGGAAGGTCCTGGGTGGCTCGCGGGGGATCGGATGGATACATCACAGCGGTGTATGGCCAGCTTAACTCTCCCTATGTACATTACAGTTGCCCCACCTGCAGTACCACAGGGTTTTGCTCATTTGAGAAAGATTTTGCATATGCGCTCAACAATGAATCAGACCCAGTGTGTATCCACTATATTGTTAACGATGTCTGCTCCCGAAGATCGTTAATGGTACCCCGGTCGTCTAAACATGCAGTCCAATCTGCCGATATCGTCAGTGGCTGCATGGTCAGCAGTGCTCCAGGTGACCTCAGTGAACGATATCATGTATTAATCCCAGTAAACTGGTTATAAAGCGGAAGGTGATAACGCACCAGCCAGTCCGATGTTTTTGAAGAATGACAGTTAGGAGTTAATTGATTGCTGCGTTATCACCTTCCACTTTATCACCATTTTATCACTTTACCAGGCTTAATATATCTGCCCCTCTGTGCCAAAAGATTGTTATTTTTGGCAAATGTCATGAAAACGGCTTGGGGTTCCCCCTCCTGAGCATAACCGGCCCCGGGCTAAAAGAACAGGTTCCGGTTTTAGAAATTCAGGGGTCAAAAAACATAGGGATCCCCAGGATTTCTAAAATCACCACCAGGCTCAAGGGCCGGTCCTGGTTCCCAAAATACGGGGGACAAAATGAGTAGGGGTCCCCTGTATTTTGACAACCAGCACCAGGCCCAAACACCAACAGGGTAATGCCAGAGCCAGGGGGAACTTTTTATGCATTTATCCCTGTGGCTGGTCAGCCCGGGTAAGCACCCTGGAGGAGGGTGGACCCCACGTAATAAAGGGGGTCCTCCCCCTCCAGAGTTACCCCTGCCCAGGCTGAAGCCCAGGGCTGTCCCCGGAGTCCCTGGGCATTGGGCACAGGGCTGATGTTAGTGTAAATGAAAGATAAACCGTCAAGAGTTTATTTACCTTCTGCGGCCCTTCCCCCAGCTAGGCGCTATTGGCCGCCTAGATGCACCGAGAGGCCAATCAGGAGCTGCTAGGCCAATAAGTGGCCAATAGCGCTATTAGGGGGGAGTTGTCACTTTTTGTGTTTTTTTTCTAAGAGTCATTTAATGCACTTCCTATTTATCAGTCCAAGTGCTAAGTACATTGAAAATGTATTTGTTTTGTTTACTGAGCAATAAGCATATATTATACAGTATCTTATAGACTTATTGCATAGTTGTACTGTATTTCTATTTTTTTTTATTATTATTATGCATTTAGGCTTTCATTACTTGTCCTTAATATAAAATCAGCAGCTGCTGCTATATTTGAAACCCCCCTTTACCTTTCAATCATCGCCTTAGAAGTCAAGGTCAAGCCCCCAGCGGCATTTCATTCCTGTTTTAAACAGTGGTGTTACGCTTTTGCAGTATATAAAGTGGGAAATGTTCTACAAAGACAATTCTAAACTATTTCCTTAGACATATTTGCCTCACGCTGAAGACAATTAATCCGCAATCTGCTGATAAATCCCATGCCGAAATAAATGCGCAAGTAAATTACAAGCATGGAGAAAATTAAATGACTCGAGAATGCAGTTTCAATTATCCTAATTATAGAGTCATGCTACATACTTCAACTTTATTAAAAAAAAATTATTCAAGGCAGAAACATTTGAATAATATCAGTGGGATTGTAACTGCTTCTGAGGGTAACCAATGGGTGGTTTCATGAATAAACAGATGTCCCCTTCCTCCCACTACAAATAATTCTGCACAGGTAATGGCAACAGAAATGAGTGGGAAGCCGATCATGCAGTCCCAGTCATTGTGAAGGGTCTGCAGTAGGTAAGACCACCTCAGTGCCAATGCTTGTGTCGTTTTTAGTTACTGCGGATACTGGCCCTTATTCTGATCGGTGGGGCCGGATCCGAATATGCGGCCAGGACCGTGCGTGCGAAGCCCCGCCTTCCATACGGATCGCCAACTCCGTCCGTACGCGGTAAGAAGCTGGCCGAACGGACCGCACGTGTACTTTTCATGGAATACGCCTCCTCCATCTCAGGGAACCTCCCCCATCATTCGATGGTCGCAGACCATCGAATGCAGGACCGAGTGGTCCACCATCTCCCGCAACCTCAGACCACACTGACATTTTTCCGTGCAAAAGCAGGGATCTGGGGGGGCAGCTGACATCCAGCGATGTCATATGTCCGCCCCCTACACGTGCGTCCCGACTGCATTACCATACGTACGCCCAGCGTTTGCATGGGAACGCCCATGAAACGCGGGGCGTACGCATATGGTAATGAGCCCAAATAGCCCTTCACGCCCCTCTCCACCCCCTGTTCGGTGTGTTCACATTTCATGCGGGATTTGGCCGTACGCCTCGCTCGCACATGCGCAGAGACGCCTCTGCACATGCGCAGACACAAAACATCGGCGGCACGAACGCACGCGGATATTACCGCACCAACCAGAATAAGGGCCACTGTGCGGAACCACCGATACATTTGTAATGTCCAGTGCCTATTGATTGTGTTGACCTTTCAACCCTGTCAAACGAAGCCATGTCGACATGTGTCGAATTATGGCCTGTCGACCAATAAGGGTCACCCTATTGACTGTTGACCTTAATTGGGTCGACCCTATGGCCCATACACGTTCCACTTTTCCGCAATCTCCTGCACACTATACATGACATTTTTCTTGTTCGCTGTCCACCACTGGAATATGCTGCAACATGGCCGCCGCTCCCTCCGTCGTTCCCTTCCCCACCGGCATCAGCAAGTACATTGATTGCGTAGTGTGTATGGGGCTTAAGGCAGCATGGAGGGACTCTTGCAATCATCGGATCTGCTGCATGATACATGTCAGCACCAACCCGCCATGGTGTAAAGACAGTTTATAGGTGACCTATTCGGAGAACTGTACATACAGCTATCAGTCAGTGCATTCATAGAGGTAAACTTGCCACACATACTAAAGGGGTGTTACCCAGAGCCACCAATCATATGATGGCTATTATTTTAGAGAATGTGTTAGATACAGTAAATGATAGAATTTGATTAGTTGCTTGGGCAACACCTTATTTTTTTTGTCTTTTCTAAATCTCCATATATATATATACTTATAGCAGTAAGGGAAAGATGTACTAGGCCTTGGACGGAGATAAAGGGGGGTATTTAATGTTGGGTCACGGCTGTCGAGCTGGCCCTACAGCCATGACCCTGTCCCGTTCTCGGTCTGCTCAATCGAGTAATCGCAGGCGGGATGTCCGAGAAGGGGGCGTGGCTGCGAGAAGTGGCCAGGAATCGGCGAGCTGCGGCCGGGTGCTCGTCACTTCCCAGCCGTTCTCGGCAGGACGAGCTTGTTCTGTGAGATCCCCTGTTCACTGCTGCTGAGGAAGACAGCATTAAATAGGGCCCCGCCGCCATATCCCCATCGAGAGATGGCTGCAGGAGATTGACTGTCCCCCAAAGTACCACCCAATCGGTTCCTAACATGCTGCTTTTGAGAAATGACAGTTAAGTGCTGGGTGGTTGGTACTTTGGGGGTTATACACACCAGTAATGGGCTGATAATTTGCAGAGCAGGTAATCGCCACCCAGCCAGAATGACCAATTATCCAAAATATGAATACGACTGTATTCCTTGTAAATATTGCCCTACACTGTATGTTTAAAATATGTCAGGAGCTGGTTGACTTGTACTGTATCTTTGAATATGCCGGGTCACCTCAGTCTTCCCTCTCACCCTCTGCTCTATCTAGTCCTGCCCCTCTCTCTATCTATCTACAGCCTGCTTCTTTCCCTGCTGCCTTGTTCCATACCACCAGCTCCCCCCATCCTTGTTCCATACTTACCCCATGTGGGTGGCCCATCTGGTCCTCCACTCGTCTTCCTAGAAGTTGGAGCTGTGCTGGATGAGTGCCCTCCCACCCCAAAGCTCCCACAGTGCACGCATGTTGGAAATGGTAAAGACCCATACACACTAGTCAATTTTGAGGTGAAAGCAGCTCACTTTTTACCGTTTGAGTTGCTTTCAGCTCAAAACCGCCTAGTGTATATGGCTGGGCGATGAGCACTGATGTGCGCTCCTGCATTGTCGCCAGATGCCGCCGTCCTGTTTGACAGAATGAGTGAACAGCTTTGAAAAGTCTTCTACTATGGTACGTCGTTAACCCCCGTCAGTGTGTATGCACTGGGCGATTTTCCTGCCAGCGGTGTGCACTTCATCGCTGGCCATACATGCCTGGCAAAAATGCCCAGTTTGTATGGCTCTTTACAGAATTATATAGCTGTTTTTTTTTTTTTTTTTAAGGAAAAGAATATTACTATAAAAGAAAGTAACAATTAGGCTTTTTGTTTTAGTCATTAAAGTGTTAAGGAGCCCATACACGCTCCGTTGTGTCCGGCTCCGTTCTGTACTATGCGATGCGCGCTCCCGCACATCACATAGTACGGTACAAAAAGTATGTACTGCACATACTTTTTGTACTAGCTACACATCGTATCAGATCGCAGTGCATGCACAAGGCATGCGATCCGATACGATGTGTACTATTTAAGTCCTGAACGGATCCGTTAAACGGACCGTGTATGGGCACCATTATGCACTTTTATGTTGTATGGTGAATCTAAGAACAGTACACCCTAATGTATTCTTCTTACTACATCCGAAACGTTACCTCAGCTCTATGTAATGTAATTTCGGTACTTATGTAGTAACTGGGCTGCCGATTTTGAAATCGGGTCCATCGCATCGCATCGCACCCGACCAAATCGCATGCGATGCGATGCGATGCGATGCGATGGACCCGATTTTTCCATAGGATTCAATGTTAAAATGGACTGAGTCCATTTTAACATGGAATTCAATGGAAAAAAGGGGTCCTTTTCATACCCCTACTATCCAAGTGGGCATGGAGTTGGATATAAACCTGTGGCGAGCGTAGCGAGCCACCGAGCCCGAAGCGTGGCGAGCGCAGCGAGCCCCGCGAGGGGACACAGAATACCGTCCCCTCGCGGGGCTCGCTTCGCTCGCCACGCTTCGGGCTCGGTGGCTCGCTACGCTCGCCACAGGTTTATATCCAACTCCATGCCCACTTGGATAGTAGGGGTATGAAAAGGACCCCTTTTTCCCATTGAATACGACTGTATTCCTAGTAAATATTGCACTACACTGTATGTTTAAAATGTCAGGAGCTGGTTGACTTGTACTGTATCTTTGAATATGCCGGGTCACCTCAGTCTTCCCTCTCACCCTCTGCTCTATCTAGTCCTGCCCCTCTCTCTATCTATCTACAGCCTGCTTCTTTCCCTGCTGCCTTGTTCCATACCACCAGCTCCCCCCATCCTTGTTCCATACTTACCCCATGTGGGTGGCCCATCTGGTCCTCCACTCGTCTTCCTAGAAGTTGGAGCTGTGCTGGATGAGTGCCCTCCCACCCCAAAGCTCCCACAGTGCACGCATGTTGGAAATGGTAAAGACCCATACACACTAGTCAATTTTGAGGTGAAAGCAGCTCACTTTTTACCGTTTGAGTTGCTTTCAGCTCAAAACCGCCTAGTGTATATGGCTGGGCGATGAGCACTGATGTGCGCTCCTGCATTGTCGCCAGATGCCGCCGTCCTGTTTGACAGAATGAGTGAACAGCTTTGAAAAGTCTTCTACTATGGTACGTCGTTAACCCCCGTCAGTGTGTATGCACTGGGCGATTTTCCTGCCAGCGGTGTGCACTTCATCGCTGGCCATACATGCCTGGCAAAAATGCCCAGTTTGTATGGCTCTTTACAGAATTATATAGCTGTTTTTTTTTTTTTTTTTAAGGAAAAGAATATTACTATAAAAGAAAGTAACAATTAGGCTTTTTGTTTTAGTCATTAAAGTGTTAAGGAGCCCATACACGCTCCGTTGTGTCCGGCTCCGTTCTGTACTATGCGATGCGCGCTCCCGCACATCACATAGTACGGTACAAAAAGTATGTACTGCACATACTTTTTGTACTAGCTACACATCGTATCAGATCGCAGTGCATGCACAAGGCATGCGATCCGATACGATGTGTACTATTTAAGTCCTGAACGGATCCGTTAAACGGACCGTGTATGGGCACCATTATGCACTTTTATGTTGTATGGTGAATCTAAGAACAGTACACCCTAATGTATTCTTCTTACTACATCCGAAACGTTACCTCAGCTCTATGTAATGTAATTTCGGTACTTATGTAGTAACTGGGCTGCCGATTTTGAAATCGGGTCCATCGCATCGCATCGCACCCGACCAAATCGCATGCGATGCGATGCGATGCGATGCGATGGACCCGATTTTTCCATAGGATTCAATGTTAAAATGGACTGAGTCCATTTTAACATGGAATTCAATGGAAAAAAGGGGTCCTTTTCATACCCCTACTATCCAAGTGGGCATGGAGTTGGATATAAACCTGTGGCGAGCGTAGCGAGCCACCGAGCCCGAAGCGTGGCGAGCGCAGCGAGCCCCGCGAGGGGACACAGAATACCGTCCCCTCGCGGGGCTCGCTTCGCTCGCCACGCTTCGGGCTCGGTGGCTCGCTACGCTCGCCACAGGTTTATATCCAACTCCATGCCCACTTGGATAGTAGGGGTATGAAAAGGACCCCTTTTTCCCATTGAATACGACTGTATTCCTAGTAAATATTGCACTACACTGTATGTTTAAAATGTCAGGAGCTGGTTGACTTGTACTGTATCTTTGAATATGCCGGGTCACCTCAGTCTTCCCTCTCACCCTCTGCTCTATCTAGTCCTGCCCCTCTCTCTATCTATCTACAGCCTGCTTCTTTCCCTGCTGCCTTGTTCCATACCACCAGCTCCCCCCATCCTTGTTCCATACTTACCCCATGTGGGTGGCCCATCTGGTCCTCCACTCGTCTTCCTAGAAGTTGGAGCTGTGCTGGATGAGTGCCCTCCCACCCCAAAGCTCCCACAGTGCACGCATGTTGGAAATGGTAAAGACCCATACACACTAGTCAATTTTGAGGTGAAAGCAGCTCACTTTTTACCGTTTGAGTTGCTTTCAGCTCAAAACCGCCTAGTGTATATGGCTGGGCGATGAGCACTGATGTGCGCTCCTGCATTGTCGCCAGATGCCGCCGTCCTGTTTGACAGAATGAGTGAACAGCTTTGAAAAGTCTTCTACTATGGTACGTCGTTAACCCCCGTCAGTGTGTATGCACTGGGCGATTTTCCTGCCAGCGGTGTGCACTTCATCGCTGGCCATACATGCCTGGCAAAAATGCCCAGTTTGTATGGCTCTTTACAGAATTATATAGCTGTTTTTTTTTTTTTTTTTAAGGAAAAGAATATTACTATAAAAGAAAGTAACAATTAGGCTTTTTGTTTTAGTCATTAAAGTGTTAAGGAGCCCATACACGCTCCGTTGTGTCCGGCTCCGTTCTGTACTATGCGATGCGCGCTCCCGCACATCACATAGTACGGTACAAAAAGTATGTACTGCACATACTTTTTGTACTAGCTACACATCGTATCAGATCGCAGTGCATGCACAAGGCATGCGATCCGATACGATGTGTACTATTTAAGTCCTGAACGGATCCGTTAAACGGACCGTGTATGGGCACCATTATGCACTTTTATGTTGTATGGTGAATCTAAGAACAGTACACCCTAATGTATTCTTCTTACTACATCCGAAACGTTACCTCAGCTCTATGTAATGTAATTTCGGTACTTATGTAGTAACTGGGCTGCCGATTTTGAAATCGGGTCCATCGCATCGCATCGCACCCGACCAAATCGCATGCGATGCGATGCGATGCGATGCGATGGACCCGATTTTTCCATAGGATTCAATGTTAAAATGGACTGAGTCCATTTTAACATGGAATTCAATGGGAAAAAGGGGTCCTTTTCATACCCCTACTATCCAAGTGGGCATGGAGTTGGATATAAACCTGTGGCGAGCGTAGCGAGCCACCGAGCCCGAAGCGTGGCGAGCGCAGCGAGCCCCGCGAGGGGACACAGAATACCGTCCCCTCGCGGGGCTCGCTTCGCTCGCCACGCTTCGGGCTCGGTGGCTCGCTACGCTCGCCACAGGTTTATATCCAACTCCATGCCCACTTGGATAGTAGGGGTATGTAAAGGACCCCTTTTTCCCATTGAATTCCATGTTAAAATGGACTCAGTCCATTTTAACATTGAATCCTATGGAAAAATCGGGTCATCGCATCGCATCGCATCGCATGCGATGCGATGCGATATCGCATCGCATCGCATCGCATCTGATTGTATGCCTTAACTTAAGGCATACAATCAAAAAATCGGCAGCCCAGATACTACATAAGTACCGTAATTTCTAATAAATTATACTGTTTTTATGTTTCTAACCAATCATTAACAGCAGCTTAGTTTCCTGGAATGTATGGTATAAGCCTGATCAATATTCGGGCTGGTTCAATGTATTTCTCAGAATGTGCGCAATCTTGGCAACAAATGCAAAATCAGCTAGAACATTTTCAAATATACAGGAGGGAAATATTCTCCAACGGAAAATGAGTATTAAGACATGTGGACATGTGCTGAGACTGGAGGGAGAGATTCCGGGGAAACCTGTAGAAATTGTATCTCAGACAGGGTAGTTGAATAGCCCCACGTCAAAGGTGGTAGCTGTAAAGAACTAACGAGCAAGTACATTTTAAGCTTATTAAAGTGATTCTAATCTGCTGTCAAATTCTACTATATGTTTCTATCTTTTCATTGTTATTAATGAGGGGGTGGGTCTCAGTTTCCTTCCCATCCAATCTTTATATACAGCATGTCTTTCTTATTGAGCATGAAATTGATTAGAACTGTAAATCAAACTTTTATTACTTTACTAATAACGGACGTCATTTAGGGTTGGACACTTTTTTGCATCTTACACAGAAACATTCTGTAACAGTCCGCTGGTCTATGGATACTATGGAGCATATTTAACAATGAATGATATTATTGTTATCACTTGTTTGCTTTAAGTGGGGCCTCAACCAATCAAATCCTGGCGTGTTTGGTAAATGGCAGTTAGGAGCTGATTCGGTGGAGCAATGTTTAAGATGAGCAATGAGTGATAACCATAATGTTACTCATTATTTAATTTGACCCTATTTATTTACTTTAGCTGTGCAGATTTTAGGGTAGTTCCTACTGATCATTTAATGAGAATATTTCCCAAAAATATTCCCTTTCCTGAAGCACGTGGCTTTAAATTCAGCAGAAAGAGGCTCATCCAGTCAGCTTCCAGCCGCAAACCCTGGGCAGGGACATTAGCATTAAACTCAATAAGACTGTGGGACTGGAAGATTGTGAGACATTGGCCCTCATTCTGGTTCTCTACAGCAGGGCTCGACAATTTAAAAAAAAATCTAGGAGCCAGGATGAAGGGAGTGACTTAGATAAGCGAGCGCTTCTGAAATTATTCGACGGTCGACGACCATCAAACGATTTCCGTCACCCATGCAAGGCTGCAAATGGATGTATAAGCAAATCATCCTTTCACAGCGATGCGGGGGGAATCTGCGAATAGCGAGCGTTCGGACGAACGGCTGGGGGCGCTACACGGCTCGCAAAGCAGCATTACTTTGCTGCTTTGCGAGCCAACCAGAATGAGGGCCATAATTCTCCAGTCAATGGGGTAAAAATATGGAGTGGAGATGTTGCCCATAGCAACCAATCAGATTCAAGTTATTATCTTCTACAAGGTGCTACATAAATGAGAAGTCGGGGGAAATTGCTAAGACGGGATTGTATTCTTATTTATTTACCACCTTCTACAAAATAATAGATTGGTTGCCAATAGCAACATCCCATCTGAGATAGAACTCCAATCTTAGGAAATGTTCCCAATAGAATCTAAGCATATCTATGCTTGAGCACAGGTGTTAGTTAGTACCTCAGTTATTTTAATTGAAACATCTGGAAGAAATGATGGATATCCTAACAATCTGTACTGTTTGGATGCCTTAAGGATTGTGGGAAAAGATATAAAGTAGCAGCCAATCAGCTTGTGTCATTTGGTTCGTACTTTATCTCTCTCCTCTTTTATCTCTCTTCAAGCTATGACAAATATCCCCCATGTCTACTTTCTTTACCTCTCACTCTCCATCAGATGCATATTCTGGGTGACGTTCCCCCTGACCTTCTGCAATCAAAGGAACTTTTAGTGTGATAGTCAGGGAGATGGCGGATGCATACAGCAAAGGCTAGTGCTGTGGTAGCACTGTGGTGGGAGCACCATCATTCTGAACCTCACAGCATATAGCGCCATCTGCAGATGATATTGGGGGCACTCACTGCTCTCCTCACAGTTCAAGGCTTTGCATACCCTCCAACATGACCCATTCCATTAGGTACAAAATGCTCTTTTCCTGGACTTCCCTGCCAGGGGCAGTTACATAGGTTGGACTCCAGCACAGTCCAAAATTCAAAGAGGGGAGGTCACATTAACGGCCAGTGAGTCCAGGACGGTGATGTTTGGGGTGGCAGTAGGTGTGGCTCCCCTATTTGAATATTGGACTGGGTACTTGTGGATTATTACGGCTCCCATCGCATGCCATCGCATGCCATATATAGTGGCATGCGATGCGATTTTTGCCGTTTTTTTCATGTTTTTGTCAAAATCGCATGCAATTGCATCGCATGCGATCGCATGCGATTTTTCACTGAAAAGCATCCAAATGCATTGGAATTAGTATGAAACATGTTTAATGGCCCCCAAATGGCATTTTTGAGGCTGTACCACCCCCACTATCAACGCGAACCCGAAGCGTGGCGAGCGCAGCGGTACGCGTCCTACGACCTTTTCATACCCCCACTATCCACGTCAGCGTGGAGTTGAGAATAGAAAGTGTGGCGAGCCCCGCGAGGGGACGCGGACACCTGTGAAGCCCGTGAGGGGACGCGGATACCTGTGAAGCCCGTGAGGGGACGCTGCGCTCGCCACACTTCCTATTCTCAACTCCACGCCGACGTGGATAGTGGGGGTATGAAAAGGTCGTAGGACGCGTACCGCCGCCCCTCGCGGGCTCGCTGCGCTCGCCACTCTTCGGGTTTGCGTTGATAGTGGGGGTGGTACAGTCTGAAAAATGCCATTTGGGGGCCATTGAACATGTTTCATACTAATTCCAATGCATTTGGATGCTTTTCAGTGAAAAATCGCATGCGATCGCATGCGATGCAATGCAATTTTTTCATGTACGATGCCCATCGTGGGAGCCGTGATAATCCACAAGTACCTTGGACTGTGCTGCAGCCCCAACTCTGCAACTGCCACTGGCAGGGAAGTCCAGAAACAGAGCATTTTGGCCCTTATTCTGATCGGTGCGGATATTCCCGCTTGCGTACGGCCTGCCGATGTTTATCGTCTGCGCATGTGCAGAGGTCACTCTGCGCATGTGCAGGCGATTTCGCCGCATGGATTCTTTATACGCCGCACAGGGGGCGTAGAGGGGCGTGAGGGGCTACTTAGCCTCATTACCCTATGCATACGCCCCCCGTTTCATGGGCGTTCACATGCAAACGCGGGGCGTATGCATGGTAATGAGGCCGTGACGCGTGGGTACGGGGCGGGCATCTGACATCGCCGGATGTCAGCTGCCCGCCCCCATACATGATTTCACACGGACAAGTGTCCGTGTGGTCTTGTGTTGCGGGACCTGGTGGAGCGTGCGGCCCTGCATTCGATGTTCGGCGACCATCGAATGCAGGGGCTGCTCCCACCATGGAGGAGGCGTATCCCCGTCCACATTCATGCGGACCGCCACATATCCGCATACGGACGGAGGTGGCGATCCGTACGGAAGGCGGGGATTCGCCAAGACGGACATCACCGCATATTTCTGATCGGGCCGCACCGATCAGAATAAGGGCCTTTGTACCTAATGGAATGGGCCATGTTGGTGGGTATGGGTTTGTGGTCCAGTATCTTGTGCACCCATTCCTTGCAGAAGTCACCTCAAACTATCCTCACCTCCAGCTACCATTGTTATGTATCAGTACCTTCCCACAGTACGCACATTTGGGAAGCGCCATCTTTTCTGTTTTATGTACTTTGGTCCATGACCCCCTAAGGTACGATACTGCGTCATAAAGCGGATGCTTTAAAAATAAATGACCATAATAACGGTAAAACAAGTTACATATAGCAATGCAATATACACTCTAGAGTTGTGTTTAATAAATCATAGTGTTGTGTTGTGGAAGGAAGAGTAGTATTGATCCCTGCAGTGTATTGATCCGGGCAGGCAGTGAACCATGCTTTTCTTTGTTTGTTTCTACTTGCTAGCCACGCACCCCCCAGCGAGTTTGCCAGAGGGAGAAATTACCACGATTGAAATTCACCGCTCCAACCCCTACATTGAGCTGGGAATCAGCATCGTTGGCGGTAACGAGACTCCCTTGATAAATATTGTCATTCAAGAAATATATCGGGACGGCATCATTGCCAGAGATGGAAGGCTATTGGCTGGTGACCAAATACTTCAAGTAAGCTGCTTGGAATGTTACCTTCTATCCCCGTCTAGCTGCCAGCATTCACCATGCAACTGTACGTTATATAAGCAAAGAAATATCTAATTGCACTTTTTAGCATTGTTAATGGTAACTGATGTGTGAGCACTTTCAGCAGCAGCTGCTCAGCTGAGAGTTTATGCAGCCGGAGAAACAGTGAACATGTAAACATTTGATGCTTAGTTTATTAGTCCATTAATCTTGACTTTAATGCGGTAATAATCCAACCAGACTTCTGTGCGCAGTAATTGCATGCTGAGATAGCACACCGAGCGTCTTTCCTAACCCGTGCCGATCAGTACGACAGCACCACCACAGCCAGCAGGCGTCTCATTGACATGTTCCAACATCAGTAATAATACCTGCAGATTTATATTTCACAAACTTAAATGTTACAAACAAATATTTGTTTGTCTGTTTATGTGGTGTTTTAACCCTCTAAGTGCCAAGATTTCTGTTCAAAATATCCACTAAAAATGCCAGCGTCATTTACATTTGTTATATAAATTCAAAAAAAAAATGTTGTTTAAAATGTATTAATATTTCCTATATATAAGGGAAACATTACAGGTCATTATGATGAATAAAATGTTTGCTTGGCAGTTTTCACACCTATTTTGGCAAATTCACTTGACGGGTTAAGTACCTACAGTCAGGAATACAGTATGTAACTAGGGGCCTTATTCTGGTTCACTTCTGGCAAATTCCTTCTTAGCTGGACAAAACCAAGTGCACTGCAGGTGGGGTAGATGTAACATGTGCAGAGAGAGTTCAATTTGGGTGGGGTTTTACTTCAAAGTGAGATCTATATTGTAGTGTAAAAATAAAGCAGTCAGTATTTACCCTGCACAGAAACAAAATAACTCACCCAAATCTAACTCTCTAAGATCTTTTTCTAGTGACCTGTCCTTAAGCTCAGTGTCCCATATACTGTAGACCAGAGGTCAGGGAACTTTTTCACCTTTTACCTCAAAATATATTTAGATACGCCAACGTTTTCCTCTTGATTTGAAAGGAAGGAAATCATATATTAGCAGCACTCATATTTGTTATATATTGTTTATATACAGTATATATGTATATATACACACTTTAGCTCTTTTAAATAATACAATATTGAGGCCTAAATTTAAAGACGCAGCATCGGATCACTATCATGACAGCTGGCCGGGGAGTTTGCAACATCGGTCATCTGAGAAAGCTGAAGATGCAAATCCTGGCCCCACCACTCCCCGAAAATGCCAGGCAGCCTGTCATTCAGTATGCAGTTTGGGTGGTACAGAGGGGATGATTCAGGTTGGTTTGCAAAATCAAACTCCTTCTTTAATTGACAAAACTATGTGCACCACAGGTGGGGAATATGTAACGTGCAGAGAGAGTTACATTTGGGTTCATTTGCTTCTATGCAAAGGAAATACTGGCTGCTTTATTTTTACACTGACATTTAGATTTCAGTTTCACCCAAATCTAATTCTCTCTGCAAATGTTACATCTGCTCCATGATGCAGTCAAAATCCCGACGGTCAAAATCCCGACAGGGTGAAAATCCCGAATGGGTCATAATACCGACAAGGACAAAATCCCTACAAGGACAAAATCCCGACATTTAAAATCCCGACAAGGTCAAAATACCGACATATAGAATGTACAGGTGAAACTGTCAACATGATTTCAAAATCCAATGTGTGTACCCAGCATAACAGGTGGACAGTGCTATCAGCCTGAATATCTGTTCTCCCACATGTTCTGGCCAGTGACCTATTTGTCACCTCTCTGTGTGTCCTGACCTCCCCGAACTAAACAAACAGTTCAGGCTGAAAAGTTGCAACCCGAAAGTCAAAGAATTATTTGAATCCAGATTGTAATCTCATCTATATGCACCAGAGGGGGTATTGGAATGCTGCAGTTGCATCCATACAGTGTTGCCCATCCTTCTTCCAAATGGTCCCATAGTAATGTATTCGAGACTAGCTCCTGAAAAAGTGTGAAATCGGGATAAAGGGTAGAGATCATTCAAAATCTAAATTCCTAATGAGACTAATAAAGGGACTAATTCAGACTTGATCGCAAATAACCTTTTTTTTTTATATATAATAGACAAAACCATGCTGGACTGCAGGTGGGGCAAATGTAACATGAGAAGAGAGAGAGTTAGATTTGGGTTAGATGTGTTCAAACTGAATTCTGAACTGCAGTGGAAAAATAAACCAGTATTTAACCTGCACAGAAACAAAATAAACCACATCTAACTGTCTCTGCACATGTTACATCTGCCTCACCTGCAGTGCAGCATGGTTTGACCCACTTGAGAAAAAAAGGTAGTTTTGCGATGAGTTCTGAATTAGGCTGAAAGTCACAGACGGGTGTTATATATGATAACATATAAATCCAATTTCCCAAATCTCTGACCCCTTCGTCCTCTAGGTCCTTCATTTCATTCTCTGATTCCTATATGAATAACGTAAGTAAAGTGTAAATAATAAATGATGGGCAGCAGTAAATATTTATAAGTGTCGGAGTAACATAATGTTCTGGATCTGGGCACTGCAGCCTCAAAGTCTACTGTGTGTGTGTGTGTTGGGTCAGGGCGACCAACACTGCAGCAGCTGGGGGGTATGGGTAGCTAGATGACCAGTGGGGACTAAGTAAAATCCGGATCCGGACAAGACTCCGGAACGCCGGGGGGTGTCTTGTCCGGGAGATGCCTGTGATAGCTTTCACCAGAGACACGGGGAAGGGGAGATTACAGCCTCCCTGTGTGGTCAGGACCATTCCGGTTGTTGCTACATGCCTGGACCATACAGGGAGGCTTTATTCTCTACCTTCTCTTCCCCTGGTGACAGCTGTCACAGGCAGCACCCTCTAGACTGGACACCCCCGGCCCGGACACTACAAGCTCCGGAATGTAGAGTTTGATGTCCGGTCCAGCATTCAGGGGTCTTGTCCATACCCCGACCAGTGTATAGACAGTGACAGGATGCTTTGCTGTTGTGAATGCTAGAACCACATTAAATTCTCTCTCTCTGTGCCAATCTGACAATTGGTGAATACAATACAGGCCAGTGGTTCATCAAACCCTGTGTGAACATTTAATAAATGCCGTATGTGCCACAAGATATATATATATATATATATATATATATATATATATATATATATAATTATTATTTCTTTCTTCTAGGTGAACAATTTTGATATCAGTAACGTGTCTCATAACTACGCCAGGGTGGTACTGTCACAGCCCTGCACCGCGCTGCATCTCACGGTGCTCCGCGAGAGACGCTTTGGCAGCAGGACTCAGGCCCACCTGGACAGCAACTTGCAGCGGGAAGAAAGCTTCCAGGTCACCCTGAATAAAAGGGGAACCAATGAGCAACTAGGCATAAAACTTGTCCGCAGAACAGACGAGGCTGGCGTTTTTATCCTGGATCTCCTGGAAGGGGGCCTGGCCGCCCAGGACGGGAGACTACACAGTAACGACCGTGTCCTGGCTATCAATGGGCTTGACTTGAAGCACGGCACTCCGGAGATGGCTGCGCAGATTATTCAGGTATCAGATCACTGCCCAATAAACTAGGTGACATTCTGATTACATGTTGTGGATCATTTCCATATTAATACTGCAGTGTTTAAAGGTAATGACAGTTTATTTTTAAAGAGCAGTGGAGTGGTTGCCTATGGCAACCGATCAGATTTTTAACTATAACATTATGTACTAGATCTGGGGTAGCCAACCCTAGTCCTCGAGAGCTACCAACAGTGCATGTTTTGCAGGTCTCCTCACAGAATCACAAGTGAGCTAATTAGCTCCATCTGTGTATCTTTTAAAATGTGTAAGTGATTAATGAGTGCAGCTGTGCAGCAGCTAGGTTGTCTGGAAAATGTGAACTGTTGGTAGCTCTCGAGGGCTAGGGTTGGCTACCACTGTACTAGATAAATGAAAGTCTAATTGCTTGACAGACAATGCCCCTACATCTTTACAAGGTTTGGTACATCACCCCTACTATGTCACCACTGACCAATCAGATGTGTGCAGGGAGGTGTGGTCAGGGGAATGGCCCTTATTCTGGTTCACTCGCAAAGGCAAATTCTGTCTCAAATGGACAATTCTCTCTGCACATCTGCCCCACCTGCAGTGCACATGGTTTTATCCATTTGAGAAGGAATTTGCCTTTGCGAGTGAACCAGAATAAGGGCCTCAGGCAGATGTTATATTCACTTGGTTCTGCCCGGCATCTAAATCTTGTACACACTGGTATTTTCTTGTAAGCCTCTGAAGCGCTAGTAACTCGCATAGACTTCAGTGGGATTTAAAAGAACAACAGACCCAAATCTCAAATGCTTTTCATTCAAAAGTAGAAAATAAACCACAGTTTGTGACTCAGAGGGAACGCAATGTAAGAAATACTGGGCAAGAGCTGTAGCATTGAGCTCTGCCAAACACAGGCAATGCGTTGTTACATTCACGTTCCTGTACACAACACAACTAGAATGAACAAGTTGCAGTCAGAGTCCCTTTAAATCATAAACTATTTATTCAGAAAATAGATTAAATAACAGTGAGCACAGAAATAATTTTTCACAGATGGACTCATTAAATCATTAAATCTGGCTTACGAGATGTGAATCATGTTATTTTTTTTAAGCACGCCAACACTGGATGCGTGTGCCAGAACACGCCGTTGTGTCTTGTACAGAGATCTATGCTGGAGCAGATTATCCTGAAAAGGACAGTGCTGGGGTGTCAGAAGTCGGGTCACACTTTGCATTTATCGCTATTACACTGGGTTCTCTTATGTCTACAGTGTAGCTGCTGAAAAATATAGTTTTGCAGAAACAAGTGGTTCTGAAGGATACTTAACATTGTGCACTTGTGTTTCCATATACAGTCCTTGGGATTTCTAACTATGGGCCTTATTCTAGTTCACTCTTTCTGACAAAATCCTTCTTAGATGGACAAAACCATGTGCACTGCAGGGAGGCAGATGTAAAATGTGCAGAGAGAATTAGATTTGGGTGAGTTATTTTGTTTCTGTGCAGGGAAAATACTGACTGCTTTATTTTTACACTGCAATGAAGATCTCACTTTGAAGTAAAACCCCCCACCCAAATCTAACTCTCTCTTCACAAGTAACATCTACCCAGTGGCGTAACTAAGTTTTGGGCGCACCCCCAATCCCCCGCCGCCCATGCAACCCCCCCCCCCCCAATCCCCTGCAGCCTTACCTATCGCGCTGGTCCCGGCGGCTCCGTTCTTCTTTTGCTGAGGACCACCACAAAATGGCCGCCCCCATACAGCAGACAGTTTCAGAGAACTGTGTGCTATATGGGGGCGGCCATTTTGTGGTGGTCCTCAGCAGAAGAACGGAGCCGCCGGGACCAGCGAGATAGGTAAGTCTGCGGGGGATTGGGGGGGGTGTAACTATAGCACCGCAGCCCCCGGCGCCCCCACATGCACAGCGCCCCCCCGCGCGGTGGCGGGGGCTGCAGTGCTATAGTTACGCCGCTGCAGTGCACATGGTTTTGTCCATCTAAGGATTTTGTCAGAAAGAGTGAACTAGAATAAGGGCCTATGTCAGGGCCAGATGCACTAAGCTTCAAAAGTGATAAAATGGAGAGCTAGCCAATCAGCTCCTGCCTGCCATGTCACAGACTGTGTTTGAAAAATGTCAGGTAGGAGCTGATTGGCTGGCTGTTTATCACTCTCCATTTGACCACTTCTGAAGCTTAGTCACTGAAACTGGCCTTTTCTTTTATCACATCAGCCAGCGATCACATTAACCCTTTGAGTGCCACCATTGCTGTGAGTGATGGGCAAAATATCCGCTAAAAATGCCAGAGCAAGGCTTCTTTTTGGGCGAAATATTTAACTAAACAGTACTCTTTACCTAGAAGGGCGCCAGCGATTGAAATCGCGGTCGTCGGGGGTAAAAATCGCGGGCATCGCGGGTAAATCGGGATGGCCGCGATGCCCGCGATGACCGCGATTTTCCCATAGGGAACAATGTTAAAAAGGCTGATTGACCGCGATTTGACTGTTAAATGCCTCAATGGACCCGATTTGGCCCTAGGAATCAATGTTAAATGGGCCACAGAGGCCAAATAAGCACAATTAACCCTTAAATGTCCCCCCCAATTTTTAACGCCACCCCACGATCCACGCGAACCCGAAGCGTGGCGAGCGCAGCGAGCCCGCGAGGGGCGGCGGTACGCGTCCTCCGACCTTTTCATGCCCTACTATACACTAGGGCGTGGAGTGAGAATATAATAGTGTGGCGAGCGCAGCGAGCCACCGAGCCCGAAGCGTGGCGAGCGGCCGCGGATACCTTCACAGTTATACGCGTCCCCTCGCGGGCTTCACAGGTGTCCGTGGCGACGCCGACACCTGTGAAGCCCGCGAGGGGACGCGTCTACCTGTGAAGGTATCCGCGTCCCCTCGCGGGGCTCGCTGCGCTCGCCACGCTTCGGGCTCGGTGGCTCGCTGCGCTCGCCACACTATTATATTCTCACTCCACGCCCTAGTGGATAGTAGGGCATGAAAAGGTCGGAGGACGCGTACCGCCGCCCCTCGCGGGCTCGCTGCGCTCGCCACGCTTCGGGTTCGCGTGGATCGTGGGGTGGCGTTAAAAATTGGGGGGGACATTTAAGGGTTAATGGGCTCTGTGGCCCATTTAACATTGATTTCTATGGCCAAATCGGGTCCATTGAGCCATTTTCCAGTAAAATCGGGTCCATCGCGCCTTTTAACATTGATTCCTATGGGAAATCGGGAGCATCGTGTCGCGGGCATCGCGGGTACATTTATGGCCGGCCGCGACGCGACCGACACGATTTCCATGTTTAACATGGGTTTCAATGGGAAATCGCGGGCATCGCGTCGGTCGCGTCGCGGCCAGACATAAATGTACCCGCGATGCCCGCGACGGGCGCCCTTCTAGGTAAAGAGTACCAACTAAACTTTAATGAATTGACTTCAGATCATTTGCCGGCGATAACTAAAGAGATTTATGTTCCTCGACTACGGCCCTGGCATTTTTAGCGGATATTTTGCATACAGCAACATTGGGGCTCAAAGGGTTAATATATGTCTAAAGCAGTGGTTCCCAACCCTGGTCCTTTAAGTACCCCCAACAGTACACGTTTTCCAGGTCACCCGGCAGGTGCACAGATTATTCATGCACATTTTAAAAGATCCTCAGGTGGAGCTAATTATGTCACTTATGATTCTGTGTGGAGACCTGGAAAACGTGCACTGTTGGGGGAACTTGAGGACCAGGGTTGGGAACCACTGGTCTAAAGCACAGCCTATAGAATGCTGCAGCTGCTGGTATGCAGAGCATGGTGTTGTAGCGCCAGATTCTAAAAGATTCTCACGCGCCCTGGCGTTCCAAGAGGGGCTGCTTGGCGTGGTTGCAGAAAAGATGCCTAAGGACACATCTGTGTATAAAAGCAATCAATATACTGTACTGCACTTACTTAAAAAATATAGCTTTTATGCTGTCATATCTTAAAATGATCATACCAGTTACTGCTTCTATACCAGGTGGTATATTTAGTATAGGTCATTTTATTTGATTTTACTTTGGTTGTATATCGATTGAAAGCCGTCTTATTCATCTAGCTAATTCTAGGGGAATCGATTCAAATCGGAAACTGTAAATAGACAGGATGAGGCGGAGATTTGAAAGGAAGCCATATTTATGAGCTGGATCTCTTCAGTCTGGCGGCATATTGATTAATTTAGACAGCAATGCTCTGGATAATATTGGTGTACAGCTTATGCACCTGTGCCAGCAATATGCAATAAGGGCTTTCTAATGCTATAGCATAGTAATCAGGCCCAAACATTTCTCTATATACAGTAGGAGCCCGGTTCAGAGATGTATGTAAATGCCTTCATATTTACACATGTGTAAGCAACAGCTGTGCGGAAATATGCAATATTGGGTACTTGTGTATTATCACGGCGCCCATCGCATACCACTAATTAAGGTATGCGATGGGACCCGATTTGAGCCTTTCCCCGGGCTGAGTGTACAATTTTAATATCGTGTCGCATCGCATGTCATTATAATGGCATGCGACGCGATTTGGGATACTTCCCATGTTAAATGCCCACCCAGACCCGATTTTTTAATTGTATCCCCACCCTGATGGGTAATGACTATGTTAAATGCCCCCCCATTGTTAACGCCACCCCACTATCAACAGCAACCCGAAGCGTGGCGAGCCCGCGAGGGGCGGTGGTACGCGTCCTCCGACCTTTTCATACCCCCGTCGGCGTGGAGTTGATTTTATATAGTGTGGCGAGCACATCGAGCCACCGAGCCCGAAGCGTGGCGAGCGGACGCGTAATACTTGTGAAGTAATGCGTGCCCGCTCGCCACGCTTCGGGCTCGGTGGCTCGCTGTGCTCGCCACACTATATAAAATCAACTCCACACCGACGTGCAGAGTGGGGGTATGAAAAGGTCGGAGGACGCCTACCGCCGCCCCTCGCCACGCTTAGGGTTGGCGTTGATAGTGGGGTGGCGTTAACCATGGGGGGGCATTTAACATAGTCATTACCCATCAGGGTAGGTGTACAATCTAAAATCGGGTCTGGGGGGGGGGGGGGCATTTGACATAGGAATCAGGCATCTGGGTGCCTGTACAATTAAAAATCGGGTACAATCGCATGCGAAGCGACACAATTTTTTGGTTTTACAATCGGGTGCGCCGTGATAATACACAAGTACCCAATATTGTATTGAGGCACCTACTGGAGTAAATCAGATCAGCTATGGAACTATGAAGGTGCATCTATCAGATACACATCAGTCAATGAAAGACCTTCTGAGTAACCGTATGGCTGCACAAACTGTACTGCGAAACTATGTGCTAAATGTACTGAGCTTTAACAAGAGATAAAGTGGAGGGTGATAAAGAGTGATACATGACCTGCCAATTAGCTCCTAACTGTCATTTAAAAAAGCCTGTAACCTGACAGTTAAGAGCTGATTGGCTGATGCTTTATCACTGTTATCTCTTGTTCAGGCTTAATACAGTTTGCCCTGAGTGGCCAAAGTCCTTTTGATTGCATAGAGGATCGCAGTCACATGCCCCCAAAATGATGGCGACACGTCTGCGTTTTAAAGCCATTCCCCATTATTGTCTACACGCGCTTCCTAATTGTCACTTCATAACTAAATCCTCAGTGCAACCATTCTGGCATGGTTGTGGCTAGAACCCCTTCTGTCTTCTGACATTTCCCATCATGCCTGGGTCCACGGGGACCTGGAGGGGGGAATATAATAGTGTGGCGAGTGAACCGAGCCACCGCGCCTGAAGCGTTGCGAGCGAAGCGAGCCCGCGAGGGTACAATCCAGCTGCAATCAAATGAAATAACCTACACAAATGAAAGATAAAATACAATATGCTGCGAGGGCAACTACAACTTCCACCCTCACCTAACGTCACATCATTGCCAAAGGATTGAAGCGGATCTAGACACAGCCATTCCGCATACCTCCCAACATCTGTGTCTCGCTAATCAGGACACTCGCATGCCCGCTGAAAAGGGGTCATGGCCTATAGAAAGGGCACATGGCCTCAGGTCACGCCCTGTTTTCTCCCCATTGCATTGCTGAATAGATGCTGTGTGCATACGCACAGCGTCTATTCCCTTCAAGCTGGGGGGATTAACAACTGCCCCCCCTGCCACGGGACACTGGCGGCCCCAGGAGGGATGCGAGAACGTCCCCAAAAACCGTAACTTTCGCACGGAAAGCGCATTCTGGCATGTGGGCGCAGCAACCATTCCAGCACATGGGCAGAGCGACCATTCCGGCTCACGGGCAGGGTGGCCATTCCGGCACATGCGCAATGGCAAGTCAACGCTTCACTGCGTTCATCCATCTCTGAATCAGGCGCTAAGATTGCTCATTTATAACCTTTAATCTATATCTCTTTGAGAAATAACACAAGTATTGAATGTGAGGAGTTAAATCAGAGAGCAGGTAGTAGCGAAGCCACACAACAATAGCTGGCGGAATTATACACTTCAGCCTCTAATTTGCAGTAAAAAGACATTTTCAAGATGCTATTATAATGTCTATACTCAGTTAATTGGGCCTTTTTGGACTTCTCCTTCTGTCCCTACCGCTCCAGATAATGCAGCACTCGGCTTTTGTGAATTAGCAAATGTTACTCTGTAAAGATCATTAGTGCCCTGGCAATCTTCTATTCTGCAATTAACTTTTAGTAAATCACATTCTATTTAACACACTGTGTATTGAAAGCAGAGAGGGTTTACTGGAAGCTTTATGACATACTGTTACCGTACATGGTGTATTTTTGCTTTATTCTATAAGTAGGACAATACATTTCACTGCAGAGACGTCATTCTGTCCTCGGGCTCATGGGCGTCCAGGCAAGAATATTTTTACAATAGGGTAGGAATCATCTTGTTTTCTGTGCTCTACTAAAGGGTAGTGGCGAGCGGGTCCATCTGACGGTATCTCGGCCTGCAAAGCATCCAGCTGGTAACGTAACCCGAGAGGTGGGAAACGGCCAAACTCATCATCATATGCAGCAAGTGTATCATCACCGGCCAAGTGCGCATAGGGTAAATGCATTGTGACGTTATTATTTGTTTACCAGTAATAAGCTACCTGACGGGTGACACCAGAATAGGTGGTAGAGTCAGAGGGAGACCCCCTGCAGGGGAGCAATCCAAAAGTATTATCCTGAATATCGCACTGCAATTCTATTCAGTTAGGATCTATGGGCCTAATTCAGAGCTGATCGCAGGGCAAATGTGTTCTCAAAATGTGTAAAACTATGCTGCACTGCAGGGGGGGGGGGGGGCAGATGTAACATGTGCAGAGAGAGTTACATTTAAGGGTGTTATTTTGTTTCTGTGCAGGGTAAATACTGACTGCTTCATTTTTACACTGCAATATAGATATCCGTTTGAACATACCTCACCTAAATCTCTCTCTGCACTGGTTTTGCCCATTTTGAGATTGTCCTGCGATCAAGTCTGAATTAGGCCCTATTAATGTTTTTTTGCTTTTTTTTGTAAAACAGTGTCTTATTATAGAGTATTAAAGAAAGACATCTTCTAACATAATATATATATATATATATATATATGCAGGATGGGTTGCACACAGGCCTGGGGGTCAAAGGGGAGGGTATGGGTCATTAGGTCAACCGTTATAATGGTCGACCACTATTAGTCAAAAGTAATTAGGTCGAAATATGAAAAAGGTTGACATGCATTAAGTTGGCGTGGTCAAACAGTTGATAGAAGCAAAAGGTCGAAATGTAAAACTTTGACATGGTCAAAGGTTGACATGAGTATTTTTTGGTGTCTATGTCGACATGGACATCGTATAAGTGTACCGCATCCCTCTGCCTGGTCCAAGTGCACACCGTCCCCTTTCTATTTTATTCTCCCTCTATGCCCACTTTGATGGTATTTTATTCCCACGCCCTAGTGGATGGTAGGGCATGAAATACCACCTGTCGGCACATGTTAGCTTAAAAAAACAGTGAAAGACCCCAAGTTGACCTTTTGACTGTCGAACTAATGACCGTCAAACTAATGACCTTTTGATCTAGAACCATGTCGACCTAGACCTATATCGACCTTTTCCCATGTCGACCTAATGACTGTCGACCATCATGCTGTAGACCAAATGACCGCATCCCGTCAGGGCCAGGGCTCTCACTGGAGAATACTGGCGCTGACAGATCGCTCAGCAAACATCGCTATGCATCGGAGCTGTGTGCTGAGCAATCTGAGGCATCTAGCATCGCTCGGAACACTCAGCGGCACATCTCCCCATGTGTAGGCCCCATAACCATCTTCAATGTAACCCTAATGTGTCTGTACACCAGCCATGTTAAACTTACATCCTCCCTGGGGCCACTTTAGGGACTGTGAAAAGCTTAAAAATACAACTGTACCATAAAACCAGGTCAGCATTGTTACCATAAGACACTTGCCCAGTTGTTGTAATCATTGGGGAACTGTATTAATAATAATAATAATTATTATTATCAGGGTAAGTGCCCAGCGCCTTAGGCACTCTACAGTAGATATGTAACATGTAAGTACATCATTCTCCTAAGTACATTTAGGGGTTGATGTATCAAGCAGTGGAGGGTGTAGAGGTGGACTAGTGCAGAGGTTTCCCATAGCAACGAATCAGGTTAGAGGAAGCATTTATCAAGTACATAACCTTCTCCAGAATAATAATTAGCTGCTGATTGGTTGCTATGGACAGCATTTTAATTGGTCCGCTTCTCCACTCTCTTCATGTGGGGCAGGTGGGGGTGCAGGATACCATGATAGTATTTTGAAATATTAGCATATATTTCCTTCCATGTGTTTATTGGCTTGTAGTGTATGTTGCACAGGTTATGTTAACCACGGGGGGGGGGGGGGGGGGGGGGGGTTACTAAGATGAGAGTTCTATTTCACATTGCTATGGGCAACCAATTAGATACTATCTATTATCTTCTAGAAAGTGCTAAATAAGAAGTAGAGTCTGATTGGTTTCCCATACCAACATCCCATGTTAAATAGAACGTGTGTGGGATTTATACATATCAGGAGACACATATATTACTCACAGACATGGCTTTGTGCTGACTTTGTCATTTGAATAACATACTCTGACTTTGACCTTTCTGTCATTTTTTATCTTTTAGGATCTTGCCCAATGTGTTAAATGCCAGGAAAAGCACATTACGGTGAAGAAAGCCCCGATGGAATCATTAGGCATGACAGTGGCTGGCGGCCGGGGGAGTAAGAGCGGAGAGCTGCCCATCTTTGTGACTAGCGTGCAGCCTCACGGATGTCTCGCAAGAGACAGCAGAATTAAACGAGGTTGATTTTATGTTTCCTTTGCTACAGACGAGTAGGACTTTGTGGAATATAAAATGCATCATTTGTTACAGCTGAAATGTTATTATTAAGATGTGCGAACACCGACGGCTCATAAGGTGCCGATACCTGGTACCATCCTGTTTCCAATGCGATGCGCGGAAGCCGCAAAGCACAAATACTATGCGCTGCACGTACTTTTTGAACTAGATCACATCGCATTTAGGGGCCAATTTTATTTCACATGGAGTGAACCAAATTCGGGCTCTACCCTGATCATCGGGATCTGGCATGCGCATTTCTGTGCATGTGCAAACCCTGATTGCCAACGGTCTCGGAGATTAACAGTGTTGCCAGGCCGTTCGCAGTAGGGAAGCATGGTGGCACTGGAACAGGGGAATGCCCAGCATTTCATTGGTGTCCCCATGAAAATGCTGGGGCTTCCCATGGGTATGTGGGCAGGCCGATTCCTGCTGGGGGGTGGGCGGCTGACATCACATGACATCAGGAGCCCGCCCTGTCTTCGTCCTGGGAGCCCGGAAATATAAGTCAGTCTCCACATCATTAGATGGTTCGCCGACCATTGAATGATTTCACCTGCTGCGGGCACATGCAAGGGGATGGGTCATCGTAACACATCCCTTTTGCATGTTTGTGAGGGACACAGTGGGGGGGCGGGGAGTTGTGCAGGCCGCGTCACACTGACTCAGTAAGATGAGAGATTTGTAGCTTATGGAGTCAATTAGAATGACCCTAGTTCAAAACACATTCTGCTTTAGCACATCGCATACGTTTTGAACTAGACGCGATGCGCATCACACTGTGTGTGGGCACCCATAGTACTGCATACCTCCCAATGTGGCCCTCACCAGGAGGGACCGAACGTTCCTGGACTTCATTTTTGGTTGCTATCCCCTATTTTGAACAGGTTCATTGATAAGAAAGGTGTTTCAACACAGGTGATGGCAATCATAAATTAAGAGGGAAGTCCAGTAATAGAGTATTGAGGGGTAGATGTAAGAAGCAGTGATGGCGTGATAAAGTGCCTGGTACTTTATCACCGGCCAATAAGCTCCTGAGTGTTAAGTTACAGGCTGGGTTTATAAAGGGACAGTTAGGGGCTGATTGGCCGGTGATAAAGTACCAGGCACTTAACCACTTCTCCTCCCTTATCACTGCTCCATACACCTACCCCTCTATCCCTCCTGGAGAGGGTTATTTTGGAAAGTATGTAGTAGCAGAGGTCAGAACCAAGTCCTTGGATGGAATCGTCTCTGCTATTATGATGCCTAACAATGTTTTTTAATGATAAAATAATTTGTAAAAATAATCTTCAAAAGTAGAGACGGGATTCACAGTTTCTGGAGCTGAAATAGTAAAACAGTATTTACACATAAATTAAAGATTTAAAATGATGTGCAGTGTCCTATTAGCTGCGGTTATTTCCATGGCTAACTAACTGACTCTCCCGGGGTTTGTTGGAATTTTGCAGGCAAAACCAAATCGTAGATAAATGTGCACTTTTCACAGAAAAAGGAAACATTTTTGTCTGCAAAAAAACGGTATAATTGAATAGGGGGGGAATTGTTGGGAATGTAAAAAAAAAAATCATGAAAAACAGAATAAACCATTTTCAGGACTAATCGGATACCCCTCATAATGTGAATTGTTGGCAAAACTAACATTATTGAATAAGCCACAGTGTATTCATTTTTCTTTTAATTGATTAGATCAAGGAAGCCGTAATATTAATATTGAGTATTTATATAGGTGTTTTGATTTGTTAGAATTTGGATTAGAATTGTTGTAATGGCCGGTATTCTATTACAGGTTGAGTATCACTTATCCGAAATGCACTGGACTGGAGCATTTCGGATAGGGGATTTTTCCAGATTTCGGAATATCTTTTGTTTTTTTTTCATTCTCACCTGGTCCTCAGGTGTCCCATGGCAACCTCCACGTTCATCTTTTGAGGCATCCCCAATCCAACAATGCATGGCATGGGTGCACTGGTGATGTCATGATATCCTTGGGACTGGGAATGCCTCTGAAGTAAACAATACACACTGAAAAAATATTGTTCATTGACATCATTGGATCCCTGGGTGTGGTATGGCAGTCCGAGAGGGAGGACCCCAACGGTCAGTATCCCGACGTTGGAATCCCGACTGCCAGTGCTCCGACAGGGGGGAGAGTAAAATGAAGCCCCTTGCATTCTCGCTGTGCTCGCCACAGATTCTATTCTCCCTCTATGGGGGTTGTGGAACCCCTCAAGGGAGAATAGCCTCTGTGGGTCGGGATACCCCCTGTCAGGATTCTGACGTTGGGATGCTGACTGTCGGGATCCCCCCTGTCGGGCAGTCATCCGGCACCCCGGATCCCCATCCGTACATGCAGTTGTTGACGATATAATACGGCATGTACAGACAATGGAGGACTTCAATACCAACCCATGGGAGCACCCAGCGTTATCAATATTGAGCAAAAACACTGGATAATATGAACTATATACCATTAACAATATATCATCAACTATATATTGTCTAGTTCTGGGGCTGCCAACCCTAGTCCTCGAGAGCTACCAACAGTGCATGTTTTGCAGATCTCCTCACAGAATCACAAGTGAGCTAACTAGCTCCATCTGTGGATCTTTTAAAATGTGTCAGTGATTAATGAGTGCAGCTGTGCAGCAGCTAGGTTGTCTGGAAAATGTGAACTGTTGGTAGCTCTCGAGGGCTAGGGTTGGCTACCACTGGTCTAGTGTGTATGGGACTTTATACAATAGCTAGCTTTGTGTACTGTTTGAAATCACGTTTATGCTCTTTTGTTTCTAAATTTATTTAGGCATTTGTATAAGTATAATAATTTTTTTAGATTATATTTATTAATGTATTTGTCTCACCTCTGTGGCAAATGATGTAGACGCCACCAGTAGTTTCTAGTTTTTATTTAAATAGGATATGTCTTTAATGCCCTATGCTGTATCTTCCACTTTTAGTGGTCTATTTACTAAACATTGGAGGGAGATACAGCCATTCAGCCCCTAACAGTTATTTTTTAAACACAGCCTGGGACATGGCAGAGCTGATTGGCTTGTACTTTATCTTCATCCAGTTAGTAGGTAGTTTAGAACATTTAAGGCCTTATTGTAGTTCACTCTTTCTGACAAAATCCTTCTTAGATGGACAAAACCATGTGCACTGCAGGTGGGGCAGATGTTACTTGTGCAGATATAATTAGATTTAGGTGGGGTTTTACTTCAAAATGAGATCTATATTGCAGTTTAAAAATAAAGCAGCCAGTATTTACCTTGCACAGAAACAAAATAACTCACCCAAATCTAATTCTCTCTGCACATTTTACATCTGCCCCCCCTGCAGTGCACATGGTTCTGTCCATCTAAGAAGGATTTTGTCAGAAAGAGTGAACTAGAATAAGGCCCTTAGTTATGTGTACAGTGCGGATGTAGGTACATGGTAGAGGAAACTATTTGCATATACTAATGTTTTGCCTATATTTATTCCAGGGGACGTTCTGCTCAGTATAAATGGCATCGACCTGACTAACCTGAGTCACAGTGAAGCAGTGGCCATGCTGAAAGCCAGTGCGGCCTCCTCAGTCATTGCTCTGAAAGCCCTGGAGGTGGAGGTTCTGGAAGAGCAGACACAAGTCAATGAAGAAATGAGCACAATCAATGAAAACGAGTATGATGCCAGCTGGTCTCCATCCTGGGTCATGTGGCTGGGACTTCCCAGGTACGTAGTGGCATTCTCATTGCAGGCAGTCACTCTCTCCTCACAGGAAGATTGCTCTTAGCCTTTCTATTGGTCTGTCCTGGTTGTATTTAACGAGACTATAACATTCCAAAACTAAAGGTCAAATCTGCCATGTAGGAATGTAAAAGCATGCATGGTACGCCAGGCAATGTTTGCCGCACCACATCGCCTTCCCCCTCTTCGTCATTGCCAGGCTCCTAACTTGTACCTCCAGGCCATTAACGAATTCTGCCAGTAATTATGATTCAAGACACATTTGATTCTTCACTGGCAGCAATGAATATAGTCAGGGCAGGGGCAAATGCAGGATTTTCAGAAGGGGGTTTCCAGAGGGGCGGAGCAAAGCACGGATATGGACACCCAGTATATGCCGGGTCAGTTAAAGTATTATAGATAGACCAAATGTATATAAATAATAATAATAAAAAAAAATATATATATATACACATACATACATACATACATACATACATACAGGGGTGTAAACAGCAGTATAGACCCCTGGGCATAGCAATGTATTGGGGCCCCTACCAATCCTCCAGCGGTAGGGGTGGGGGAAGCTTTGATGTCCCGCGGGTGGTAGGGGGTATTATATCAACCGCTCAGCATGTAGGGCCTGGATCAGTAATTTCCACTAATTACCCCTTTACTGCACAGATGGTGGGAGATGAGGTGGGAGAAGGGGACATTGGGCTGAATGAAGGGGCCCTGATACATACAGTAACTTCCAAGGTAGAGGATGTTTAATACGCAGAGGAGGGGTGTATAGTGGAGTGGGCTTATTATTCATAATTTTCTGGTGGGAGGACAGCTTGCTTGACTGCAGATATCTCCAGTTCCCGGAAATAGATTTCTTAGATTATAATGGAATTAAAAACTAGAGAATCCCACCTACTAAATGCTACTGGGGACTAGGGGATCAGAGTTCAGGAGGCAGAGCAATCTGCCAACGAGTATATAAAACTACATACCAGGTGTGTGGAGCTGGAGCAGTAACCAGCTGCTGGAAGGCTGATATCTCTGGTTATGGGAACAGTAGAGACAAGCTACTAGTGTCCTTCAAAGGGGGAGAGTCCCAGCTTTTGGAATATACCTTCATAAAATTTCTAAGTCGGACGGGACCTGAAATATCTGACTGGGAAAAACAATTAACAGGCTTGGATGGGGACCACTGCTTTGAAGTCAGATATCTCCGGTTCCCAAGGGCGGATTTTTACAATTCTTGTACCCATGAAAAGAGGGGACCCTCAGCTTTCAGCTGAGTTCCCTTGGACTCCTGGGGGGGGGGTTCTGGGTACTCAGAAACCCCCCTGTGTGCGCTACTGCAGGGATGTCCTAGTGCGGCTTCTTGTGCCACAGAAGGCACACATATATCCTCTGCCACAGTAGGTGGTGCATATCCAGGCTTGGCAAAAACCAATGCTATGCATGCAACCTGGTGTGTGAACGCAGACCACTATCAAGCTCTGCTGGGAAGGGCAGGGCAGTGCGCCCCCTCCCCTTGTGCCTAAGCCAGGCATGTCCAAACTATGGCCCTCCAGCTGTTGTGAAACTACAAGTCCCATCATGCCTTGCCACAGTTTTGCTATGAGGGAATGGTAAAACTTTGGCAAGACATGCTGGGATGTGTAGTTTCACAACAGCTGGAGGGCCACAGTTTGGACATGCCTGGCCTAAGCACATTTTAGTCCACCACCGTCTTGCTTAAAAAAACATGCCCAGAACCTTGTCCCTTTCTCTCTCTTTTTCCCATTAACGCCCATATCTGTTATATTAGATATCAACATATTTCTTGATTACCTTATCTGATTAGCAATGATAATCTCTGCATATATTTGTCCTCATTCTCTATGGACATAATGGGATGATTCAATTGTTTATCGCACACTAGCTAAAGTGATGGAATATCGGGGAGAGAGTGATATATATATATTTTTTTTTAATTGCGCTGATCGCTCCCAGAGAGTTTGTTGAGAGAGGATTTTGAGTGTCCTTTTGTACGTATCTGCAAAAATTTTGTCCCCTATTTCTTTATCATTAGTGGTTTATTTTTAATATTTTAGTATTTATGTATTTTGAAAGAAAGTGGTGCAACCCTGCTCTGGTACAGGATCTGGTTAAGTGAAAAAGAAAAAGATAGAGAATTTTCGGGTGCACTCAGAGGATATTTCTGCGATAGGTCCAACTGATAGTTTCCACTTACTTAAAATTTAACTTTTATTATTATTTATTAAAAAAGAGAGGTGTACTGATTCCACCTTCTTAATAAGATAATAGTAAGATGTGCAATATAGCCAAGAAAAAGTGATTAAAAACTCCAATGTGGGTGCTGTAATGAATGATTTGCACGTATTATGTGTATAGGTTATTGCTCTGTTGTTTATAGGAAAATCACTTTATTATGCTATTGCATATTTTGAATATATTTCCCCCAGGGCCGTCTTAACACCAGTTTGGGCCCCTGGCCAAAGCAATGCACTGGGGCCCTTACCCATTCTCCCCTCCTAGGGGTGGGGGGTGGTATCAGCAGCAGCTTTGATGTCCCACGGGTGGCAGGGGGTGCTTTATCTTCCATTCAACATGAAGGACCTGGAGCAGTAACTTCTGCTAATTACTCCATTACTGCACAGGTGGTGGGAGGGAGAACACTAACGTGTGGAAGGGGGCACTGAGCTGAATGAAGGGTCCCTTGTAAATGACTTCCAGTGAGGTAGGGGGTGTTTTATACGCAGGGGAGGGTTGGATAATGGAGTGGGCTTAATAATCGTCATTTTCCGGTGGAAGGGCAGCTTGTTTGACTGCAGATATCGCCATTATCTGGAAATAGATTTCTTAGCCTTCAATAGTATAAAAACCTAGAGTCACAACTTTCAGGAGGTGCTGGGGACTTGGGGATCAGAGATCAGGACTGAGCCAGAGCAATCCATTGACAAAAATATAAAACTCAGAAAAAACTCTAAGTAAGACAGAACCTGAGAAATATGACTGGGAATTGCAATTGACAGGTCGGATGTGGACTGCTGCTTTGAAGTTGGATATCTCCAGTTCCCCAGGGCCGATTTTCAAAATTCTGGTATCCCTGGAAAAAGGGGATCCTCAGCTATATGAGGGCCCTTATACACCTGGGGCCCCTGGGCAAGTGCCCATTAAGCCAATACGAAAAGACGGCCCTGATTTCCCCTGTATTTTCAGGTGTGACTATCTTTTTACTGTCAGCGAGTTTATTATAAGATACGGTCATTTGGTCGACAGTCATTAGGTCGACACCATTAGGTCAACATGGGAAAAGGTCGACATGGGTCTAGGTCGACATAGGAAAGTGACGTGGTTCTAGGTTGAAAGGTCATTAGTTCGACAGGTCGTAAGTTCGACAGGTCATTAGTTCGACATTGTCTAGGTCGGCAGTCAAAAGGTCGACATGGGGTTTTTCACTGCTTTTTTGAGCCGACATGTGCCGACAGGCGGTATTTCATGCCCTACCAATCACTAGGGCGTGGCGGGAGAATAAAATAGTGTGCATAAGGAGCGATGCGAGGGGATGCAGTGCACTCTAAACTGTGTCCATGTCGACTGTGTTGACATTCAGGTAAAAAAACAGTGAAACACCCCATGTCGACCTTTTGACTGGCGACCTAAACATTGTCACACTAATGACCTGTCGAACTAATGACCTTTCGACATAGACCCATGTCGACCTTTTCCCATGTCGAACTAATGACTGTCGACCATCATGCTGTAGACCAAATGATCCCAACCCGTTTATTATTGCAGCTTGGTTGTCCAATAGAAAAGTTTTTACTTTGTAAATGGAATGTTGCTGTTTTATACAAGCGTCAGTGTTGTTTATTCAAATACATTGTATCCAAGTTCTACGTCTACTAGTTTAGTACACTTCTTCCTTGCAGGGAAGTGAGTCTTGTAGTTAAATATAGAGGGTGTATTTAACCTGTTTTATGCCACACTGCAGGGAAATTAAGTTCTGCTGTTGCCTACATTGGGTTTCGCAGACCGTAGACTTCATTGCCTGCATGGGGATTTCTGTGTGTTATTTTTATAGTGATTCCTATACCTCTTGGGTAGCTATGTCCCTAGTCAGCTCCTACTGTTAATTCTTATAGTTCGTGGAGAATTCACTGTGTGTTGCCTCTCCTAGTATCAAACATATTTCGGTACTTGTGTAGTTTCACGGCGCCACCCGATACCGCATGCGATTTGATGTGCGATGCGATTTAGTACCTGTTCATACCCCCACTATCCACTACGGCATGGAGTTGATTTTATATAGTGTGGCGAGCCTGAAGCGTGGCGAGAGGACACGGATTACTTGACATGTATTAACTGAGCCCGAAGCAGCCGTGGAATACATGTCAAGTAATCCGTGTCTCCTCGCGGGGCTTGCTACGCTCACCATGCTTCGGACACGGTGGCTCGCTGTGCTCGCCACACTATAGAAAATCAACTCCATGCCGTAGTGGATAGTGGGGGTATGAACAGGTACTAAACCGCATCGCACATCAAATCGCATGCTCCAAGCAGTGCCTCCTCCATCAGTGTGAACGAGAACCGGGTCGCTCAGCCCGATTAACCCGTTCACACTGCACAGCAACGAATTGGTTAGAAGTTGAACCCTGCTTTTTTACCGGTTCCTAATTCCGGGTTGATGCCTGTTTGCTGGACCCGGTAAGCCCTTTCAGATCGCACCTTTTACCGGGTTGAACCAGCAACAAACGAGCATGAACCCAGTAATTAGGTGCGATCTGCAAGGGGTATTAGGTGCAAGTGAAGAAACACTCCAAAACCAGAGGAGGTTTCTCCCTGTACCCAGCCCATTTGGCATGCTAAAATCGAGGCCTAAAGACTACATAGTGTCTGGCACCGAGAATCTTTTCAATCAAAAAGATTTATTTCTTCTATTCCCAATTCGGTATCTCAGCTACTTGCTCATTGTTATTTCAGCTTTGTGATGATTCTGCAGTTTATAAATGTATTTTTGCTATGTAGTTACTTTAGTTTCGGTTTAATTATTGCATAACAAGAGGCTGTCAGGCCGGAGCTGTTGCCTGGAATGTGCCTACCAGTGTCTGCCTGCAGCAAAGTGGTCCTGCACTACTCTGCCATTAGTAGAATTGATTGCATGAAATGCTGAGCGCTAAACTTGCTGCATAGGCAGGAATATTTTATTCTACTTCAAAACCTCTTTTTTTTTTTCTTTCTATTTTTACTTTCCATTTACTTCTCCCAGAAAATGTATATTAATGCAGCGTTACATTACACTGAGCAAAGTGTTTTAGTCCCCGCATCTGTGGTTTATTCCACAGTTTAAGGCAATATGGTAATGTGGAAAACCGTAAAATACTTTTCACATGTCATTTATTTATTTCTTTGTTTTCACTGATGCGTGTATTTCTTACACCGTGCACTTACACTAGTGCACTCAGCCAAACCGCTCTAGGGTCGCGGCTTCATGCAAATGTGTTCCCGGGACATTTACAGGATCGTGCATCAAGAAGAGAATTCCCATACTGGAAAAAGTATAATGAATTATTTATTTACAGTTTTTTTGGTACTCTTTACCTAGAACGGCGCCCACGATGTCCATCGCGGTCATCGGGGGTAAAAAATCGCGGTCATCGCCTGCACTAAAAAAACGGGTGCGACGCGATGCCCGCGATTTTCCCATAGGGATCAATGTTAAAAGTGTGATTGGACGCGATTTTAGTGTTAAATGCCTCAATGCCCGCGATTTTTCCATAGGAAACAATGTTAAATGGGCCACAGAGCCCTAATAGTCCCCCTGAAGTCTTAAATGGCCCCCACAATTTTTAACGCCACCCCACGATGAACGTGAACCTGAAGCGTGGCGAGCGCAGCGAGCCCGCGAGGGGCGGCGGTACGCGTCCTCCGACCTTTTCATACCCCCACTATCCACGTCGGCGTGGAGTTGAGAATAGAATAGTGTGGCGAGCGCAGTAAGAAAGTCCATTTATTCATGTCGCACGCAATCAATAAGAGAATGTCCAGATTTATAATCAATGAATATTATTTATAAGTGTAAGCAGATGAAACTGTATCATGGATTATAAATATAACAATACAGGTATTATAATTAATAACGATTATTACTCCAGCATCCTTAAATAAAGCTAACCTCAGTGATATATATACATGTGTATGTGAATACCGTGCGGGAGGCGTGGCTATACAGTAGCATGAACGAACTCGATTGTCGGCCATTTTGGCCAGAACACATGTTGGTCTGCCGCATGGCATTCCGCCATCTTAGATTCCTCCACATGGCACACAAAGGAACCTTAACAATCATGGCAATCAAACATAAACTGACTGTACTTTCATAATTTCTATCCACAACATTTACTCCAAATTACCTCTAACCTGCATCATGCGATACTCACAATCCTGAATATAACTTGCACATTCATCAAACACACTAAACCTGTAGCATACACAATTTAAATATCATTAAGCTACAATGTACTTCTCTGAACAGAGCAGTTAAATGGCACTATACACTTCAAGGCCTAGCTATATCATAATCACATCACATGCCATTACACACACCATCCGAGCATCATGCTAACAACACTTGTTAAATATAAGTTGGTTTTATCCGCCAGTTTATCTAGATATTCTCACTGGATATTACACAAAGCATTCACACTCTTCAATACAAAGAGTCCATACATGCTCACGCATAGCCTTACACATGCGTTCAAATACATGCGTCCCTTTGAGCAAACACACTCACTTGCATACAAAGAGTCCATACAATATACTACAAAACTCCTTTACAACCACACTAGGACACACATGGGCCAGTCCAAACACCAATGTTAACCGTTTACCTACACAAAGGACACACTGCAGGCCGGGGCCTGAGCACATGTCTACAATTGATTCTAGGCCTCATTCTGCTTACATAGTAATAGCATCCACCATGCTCAAATCAGTTTAATCACTACAGCTTATCCTTTCAAATACCAATCTATATGTTTATCCATAATCTACCAACCGCTGCTATATGTAGCTATTGTGAAACACAATACAATCCATGATGATAGCACATGGCTGAGCACATGGCACACAGCCGATAGGCCTACACTTTATGGTCTAACAATCTTTCATGATACAGGGTTGTAAATCTCAATCTAACCAGTAAAACAATATCCTATCTTAACAGATCAAAACATCACTTTTGCTACTCATACTCCTAGAATACATCTTTCCTATATCTCACACGTAGCTCTCTGCATCATAATACTCCTAAACATCCAGTCCATTAATCATATCCTAGTCCTGGCGCACAATTCAGTTTGATGATACATATTTACTTATCACGTCCAAATCCATATGTAATGGAAGGAACCTCCCGGCGAGGCCAGACCCATCCTCTCTGCGTCGAGTTCGAACCACAACTGCCTGTGTGCTTTTCTCTTGCTTTCCAAGAGAACTCTCGGGGGAGGGGAGAATCCATTCATTCACATTTGTTTACGGTATCCTGTGACTGGCTCAGGTGAATCCCTTTGTCTTTCCAGAGACCATTCATCACACTCTATCAATAGCCTATAGACACGCCCCTCTGTTACTGTACCTTAATCTAGTGTGAACTTATAATTTGTTATAACATATGAGTGTAACATGATATAGAATTCTAATAACTGTCATCTGACAGCTAATATAATTTTGATCATTTAGAGACCAAACTTGGCATATATGGGATAAAATGTGTAACTTGATATGCAATATTTCCTGGCCTATGGGATAAAAGATTATGTATCTCTGACTATATTAATGTTATGGGCATGGTTAAAATTATAATTATGGAAATTATATGCTGGGAAAAATTAGGCATTGACAGTCGTCCCTTTGACAGTATATAAAACTGTCACATTAAAATTAATAATGCATAATTTCCGCATTAATTTTCATAATTCATAAAATGTCAATATTTTTCATAAAAATATTTTTTCATTGATAAAAAATTTTTTTTTAAAAGGTGGAACTTATGTGTATATGTAAAAAGAAGGGGATGTATCATTTTTGCGCAATGGCTTAATCCTAGATTAATAATAAATGGGGGAGTGCATTTACTTAACGCCGGCATGTCCAGACCATGACCTCACAATAGTTGTAGGGCCACAGCCCAGACACACACGACTGAATGATACATTTGGGGAGTGTATGTGTAGCTGTTTAGGTGGGTGTAGTGTTCCTGCATAGGTGTTGTGTTACCTACCGCAGGATGTACAGGGGTGAACACTTTCATATGTCCTACAAAGGATGCTGGGAAAACATGGATGAACAACATAACAAAAAAACAATTTAACAGAGTATTATAAAGATTTCCTGAAAGAGTGGAGAACAGTAATTTCTCCTAGTGCAGTTAGTGGATGAAAAACCTGGCTAGACCTCCCAGGATAAAAACCGTCTAACGCACTTTTGGGTCATTCCTAGTGTCTCTTGACATTAAAACTAAGGGCTAAAAAGTCTCTAGTGGGTCTTCTGCTCATCACGACGTGGGGTCGTCTAGGGGTCATCATTCTCTTGGTCGGCTTGTGTATTTCGTCGGCTCTTGGGGCTTTCTAGCTGGGTTCCTGCCCAGTCATCTGTCGGTATCCAAGTCGTCATCTCGAGGACCATCATCTGTCTACGGCTGGGCTCGTCTCTCCTCCATTGCATCTGTAGGAAAAAGAAGTATCAATATTTTTGCATTTTCACCTATTTTCCCGACCATTCTTGGCTTCTTGTATTCCATCCGATCCACTTGTAGACTTCCGATAGTTCTGTCGTCGACTTGTTTCCCCGCAGAGACATAAACAGAAAGAACTTCCCAAGCGTTAAAAAAAACATCCCGCCTCCCACATCTGCGAAGCTTCTACACTCTAGAGTGCTATAGTTTAACCCTCGCCTTACTGTCTTTTGACACTAGGTGGCGCTCTAATTTATTTATGGGTATTTCTATCCTGTACTACCACACCTCTTTCAATTTAACCTCTATACCACTCCATATATTACAAATACAGTTGTCTGAGCCAAATAATCTGCGTTCTTCTTCGGAAAAATGTGACTAGAGGAAATCTGAGATATTCAGCTTCCGTTCCAATATTCAATTTCTCATTTTCCTCTTCTCTGTCCAATCACTAGGGACTATCAGTTACTTGACGTCTGGACCTAACACTATCAATATCTTGAGATTTTTAAATCTCATTTAAAAACACTGTAATATATCTCGTTGTCTAGGGGATGAAACTTTTTAAAGTGTTAGGTCCATACGCTCTCCATGCAATTAGGAGCAATAGGGGTTTCCAAATCCAATGCGTCACATTTGACCGGGTCCAATCACAGCTCTTTCCGGCTTAACTAAACAACAAACAGAAAAACAAATCTTTAGACACCTTACATGACATATGTCTGATTCTGCGAACCATCAAAACAAACAATGACAATCAAAAAAACAAAAGAGAATACGTATAGACTACCTTCCATTTCTCCTTACTTGATTCCTAAGAACCTGGACTGACAATTACATCACATACAAGTCACCACTAGGTGGCTATTAACTTTTAACCACTTTCCGATATCTATGTGTTTACATACATATGTGTCATGGGAACTATATGTCATGTAATGAACAAGCATGTTTCAAAAACAAATTTCCCAATACGTCATCCCTGGTACCAAGGGCGGATCGTATGCAGTACTCCTTTGAATAGAACATGTTATCTTGTTCTCTACCTTTCCTCGTGTTCTATACCTGTATGTCTTACCATAGTCTAAACCTTCATGTGTTCGCTGTAATCTTATATTCTACGCTTAAATCTTTAATCTACTTGCTAAAAAGGGGAGAAAGAAAGTTTAGGAGTCTTGCTAGCTACCGTTCTTCATTTGTGCGACATCTCTGCTTCTCTATACCTACAGCAGTTATTAACCTGGGGATGTAATTAATTTCAAATACAATTTGGCATTCTCAATTTATCTTGTTACCTTAATACTTATTACCTGAGTCAGTGTGAAACCAGTATACCTACTTCTCCAGCTGTGTCAATTTGGCATCGACCGTACCGTCTCTTACCACTTGGGAAAAACAGCATCCTCTCTGGCTGTTTGACTCCGCCTTACATTTGACTTCTCTCGTCTCGGAGATGACAGCGGTCTGGAATATTACGTCAACACTTACTAATCCTTAACAAGGAGTTGACACAGGGTATAGGTTAGTCAGTTTCACAATTTCATCAGACACTTTAGAATAACTGGTCCCATTATATACGAATGGGGGGGGGTATTGCTATTCCGCATTAACAGTCTAATTGCACTTGTACCATCACTTTTCCTATTGCCTCTTCCTATACCACAGTTTTAAACAAACACTATGCCTTTTCTTACCTCGCGTTGATGAGAGCAGACATATTTTTCAATTCTTATTGTGTAATTCATCCGGTTCGAAACTGCCAGTACCTGGAAATTCTACTATCTATATCTTGTGGTGAGTTACTGCATTACTCACCTGTATGTCTATCTGACATCTCCATCCCTAAATATCACGTTATCACTGCGTGACCCGTTATTACCCATAATTACAGGAATAAACGTTCACAGCTAGTAGATACCGGTGGGTTATTACTTGTCTGAGAGCTCCCCAACCACTCACTTCTCCACAAAATGGCACTATTCCGCAATCAAGCGTGAAGCCCGCTATGCGAGGTAATGTACTCAATCGCCAAGTCTTTCAACTAGCAGCGAACTTCTAGTCAACTTGCAAGGCGCGGCCTATTTTTCCAGGGCACAACAAACTTGTTTTCCTGTACACCCAAAAACCGGAGGAGCTCAGCGGAATTCGAAGTTCCGATTTTCGCTCCTATACCCTTCCGGTAGACCAAAATAGGTAGGTCCACGGAAGGGGCAGTAAAAATGGGTACGTCGACTCGTACGTCGTCGCGTACCCCCGTGTGTCCTATTTCAACACACAATCCTTAGCGCTAAGGGCAATCCTTTCACCACCCAGGAATTTCCACATCTGGGTACCATTCACTTAACTTTACTATCTATATTTCTGTACAGAAACATCCCATGGTTGGCAGCTCTTCTACCGGATGTCACACGAGTGTTCCCTTGACTATCAATGGGAATTTAATCAATACTATTTGAATTTCTTGAATTTTGATCAATAATAAAAGAATCCTGTTTGTCACTCAACAGGAGTCTTACTCAATATATCTGAATTGTAATTATCACTACCCATCATTGGGCATTTACCTGTACAGCGTACCTAGGCAATCACACGCGCCAGCACATGTGTCCATCACGCAAACAGTGTCTCACTGAGCGGCAGACGATGACACCCATGTGTCCGAGTCCCGCCTTCTTTTGCATACTTCGCAAACATATTTGCACTTCTACTTAACTTAACTATTCAAGAAATCCAAACAGCACACTCTTTCTATAACATTTGTGGTTAGCAAGGATATGGCACTATGAATTTAACACCTCTTACAATACTGTAGATATCTCACATTCACAGGGGAAAACAAATGCAATTTGACTCTTAACAGGTACGTACAAACTCCACACAGTACAATACCTCTTACCAGTTTTCATCCACCTATGCATTTGGGGTAACACATCACAACAGAAAAAAAAGAAATATTCTGTCTATTGAGCCTATTCAAAACTACAGTTGCTGCTGGGAGAGTATAAATGAACCATCCCTATTCAAATTCTACCTTTGGCTATGGTTGTAAATCTATTGTCTCAACACCTTAATTTACATCTAAATACCCTCTGGCTGGCCCTTTTAAAGTTAAGGAATCTTTCTTTGCTGTGTTGTTATATTTAGGGGAAATCTGTCTTTTAGTCTGGAATAAAAAGAGAAAAATGTTATATATCATATTTGGTAACAATTAGTTTCAGTTTCAGGTTTAATACTTTAGAGTAACATTCAAATTTCATACTGCTTGGAATTTGTTGATTTTAACTGTACCTGATTTTTCTATTGACTGGTATTTTATCTCTCTCTACTTTTATCTTTCTAAAGTTAAAATACTTATGACTCAATCCTATCAATTATGGGAATGAAAGTTTACCATTAAACACTCTTAGCACTGTACACTTTAACACTGGCAATGCTTTCCACCTTGCCTACTATTCTCATTACCATATGTTGAAAGGTATACTAAAATAAAATAAATTTATTTAGTAGAAATAGCATTTTTACCCAGAGTTCTTTGCAACATACAACTATACAATGGCTTTCTCAGGTTGAGATGGTCTGCAGTAAAATACCTGCAATTTATGGCTATACATTATTCCCTTATAATCCGCTTCTGCGGCAATTATAAAAGATGTGCATTTATTTAAAATTTGCACTGCTTATAAAACAATTCAAATTTTGCTAGAACAATTCAACCTGAATCAGCCCTTGCCAATCATATCTGACTATTATTTAAAAGATAAACATCAAAAGGAGATACCATCACATGAGAGAAAACAAATTATTATAACATATATACTTATAGAATTGCATCTTGGTATTTAAATATAAATAAATGTTTTTCCTTTTGTCCCAAAGTTCAAATTAGAGCTTTGTAATACTACAGATCCAACACAGGCCCCTAACCGGCAGTAATATGGAAACACACAAAACGCACCAGAAAAAAATAAAAAAACCTTTTTCTTCTTTTCTGGCAGATGATCCCACACCTGCCGATATTTGCAAACCTGCGCATATCCGCACATCGTCAAATGCTTAATCCCGAGGACTGAGCCCCCATCTAAGAAAGTCCATTTATTTATATATGCAAAGTCTATCTAATTTATTCATGTCGCACGCAATCAATAAGAGAATGTCCAGATTTATAATCAATGAATATTATTTATAAGTGTAAGCAGATGAAACTGTATCATGGATTATAAATATAACAATACAGGTATTATAATTAATAACGATTATTACTCCAGCATCCTTAAATAAAGCTAATCTCAGTGATATATATACATGTGTATGTGAATACCGTGCGGGAGGCGTGGCTATACAGTAGCATGAACGAACTCGATTGTCGGCCATTTTGGCCAGAACACATGTTGGTCTGCCGCATGGCATTCCGCCATCTTAGATTCCTCCACATGGCACACAAAGGAACCTTAACAATCATGGCAATCAAACATAAACTGACTGTACTTTCATAATTTCTATCCACAACATTTACTCCAAATTACCTCTAACCTGCATCATGCGATACTCACAATCCTGAATATAACTTGCACATTCATCAAACACACTAAACCTGTAGCATACACAATTTAAATATCATTAAGCTACAATGTACTTCTCTGAACAGAGCAGTTAAATGGCACTATACACTTCAAGGCCTAGCTATATCATAATCACATCACATGCCATTACACACACCATCCGAGCATCATGCTAACAACACTTGTTAAATATAAGTTGGTTTTATCCGCCAGTTTATCTAGATATTCTCACTGGATATTACACAAAGCATTCACACTCTTCAATACAAAGAGTCCATACATGCTCACGCATAGCCTTACACATGCGTTCAAATACATGCGTCCCTTTGAGCAAACACACTCACTTGCATACAAAGAGTCCATACAATATACTACAAAACTCCTTTACAACCACACTAGGACACACATGGGCCAGTCCAAACACCAATGTTAACCGTTTACCTACACAAAGGACACACTGCAGGCCGGGGCCTGAGCACATGTCTACAATTGATTCTAGGCCTCATTCTGCTTACATAGTAATAGCATCCACCATGCTCAAATCAGTTTAATCACTACAGCTTATCCTTTCAAATACCAATCTATATGTTTATCCATAATCTACCAACCGCTGCTATATGTAGCTATTGTGAAACACAATACAATCCATGATGATAGCACATGGCTGAGCACATGGCACACAGCCGATAGGCCTACACTTTATGGTCTAACAATCTTTCATGATACAGGGTTGTAAATCTCAATCTAACCAGTAAAACAATATCCTATCTTAACAGATCAAAACATCACTTTTGCTACTCATACTCCTAGAATACATCTTTCCTATATCTCACACGTAGCTCTCTGCATCATAATACTCCTAAACATCCAGTCCATTAATCATATCCTAGTCCTGGCGCACAATTCAGTTTGATGATACATATTTACTTATCACGTCCAAATCCATATGTAATGGAAGGAACCTCCCGGCGAGGCCAGACCCATCCTCTCTGCGTCGAGTTCGAACCACAACTGCCTGTGTGCTTTTCTCTTGCTTTCCAAGAGAACTCTCGGGGGAGGGGAGAATCCATTCATTCACATTTGTTTACGGTATCCTGTGACTGGCTCAGGTGAATCCCTTTGTCTTTCCAGAGACCATTCATCACACTCTATCAATAGCCTATAGACACGCCCCTCTGTTACTGTACCTTAATCTAGTGTGAACTTATAATTTGTTATAACATATGAGTGTAACATGATATAGAATTCTAATAACTGTCATCTGACAGCTAATATAATTCTGATCATTTAGAGACCAAACTTGGCATATATGGGATAAAATGTGTAACTTGATATGCAATATTTCCTGGCCTATGGGATAAAAGATTATGTATCTCTGACTATATTAATGTTATGGGCATGGTTAAAATTATAATTATGGAAATTATATGCTGGGAAAAATTAGGCATTGACAGCAGCGAGCCACCGAGCCCGAAGCGTGGCGAGCCCCGCGAGGGGACGCGGATACCTGTGAAGCCCGCGAAGGGACGCGTTTACCTGTGAAGGTATCCGTGTCCGCTCGCCACGCTTCGGGCTCGGTGGCTCGCTGCGCTCGCCACACTATTCTATTCTCCACGCCGACGTGGATAGTGGGGGTATGAAAAGGTCGGAGGACGCGTAACGCCGCCCCTCGCGGGCTCGCTGCGCTCGCCACACTTCGGGTTGACGTTGATCGTGGGGTGGCGTTAACAATTGTGGGGGCCATTTCTGACTTTAGGGTGACTATTTGGGCTCTGTGGCCCATTTAACATTGTTTCCTATGGAAAAATTGCGGCCATTGAGCCATTGAACACTAAAATCACGTCCAATCACACTTTTAACATTGATCCCTATGGGAAATCGCGGGCATCGCATCGCACCCGTTTTTTAGTGCATGCGATGGTCGCGATGGGCGCCGTTCTAGGTAAAGAGTACCGTTTTTTTATATAGCGCAGCAGATTTCATTGCGCTTTACAATGGTAGACAGTGATAAAACAAACTGGGTAACAACAGACAGACTTGGAGGTAGGAGGGCCCTGCTGCAAGCTTACCATCTATAAGGCTATAGGAGGGAAACACAAGGACAGGCACCAGTAATAGCATAGCAGTCCCACCAAGTTACAAGTCCAGAAGGGAAGCTATATAATACATAAGTGCCTCAGAGGGTTATGCGTGTGGAACTTAACTATGATAGGCTTGCCTGAAGAGGTGAGTTTTTAGGGAACGCTTAAAAGTTTGGAGGCTAGTGGAGAGTCTTATTGTGCATGGAAGGGTATTCCATAGGGTGGGAGCAGCCTGATGAAAGTCCTGTAATAGTGAATGGGAGCTAGTGATCCGTGCAGCAGAGAGACACAGATCTTGTGCAGAGCGGAGAGGTCGAGATGTGAGATATTTAGTGATAAGTGAAGAGATATATGCTGGTGCAGTATGGGTAATAGCTTTATATGTGAGTAGAAGTATTTTATATTGAATACGGTAAAATACACTCTAATGAGCTAGGGGCTGATTCACAGATGGCGCAGTTAGCCTCATCGATGTGTCTTTGTATGCGGCGCATGTGCTCAAATATGCAAAAGACGCACAAGGCACCCACTGCCGGCTTCTATGATCACCTAGTATTGGAGCTTGGCCCTCAACCATCTGAGTGACCCTCAGGTTACACTGCATGTCCAGTTATACCACGCAGCTGGGTCCAGTGAAGCTGAAGTGACTCTGGGCTCAACATACCTTCAAAATGGGTGTAACACGCTGCCATTTTTAAAACGCTCCCAATTGACTCCAAACTGTCAATTAGGCTGCAGAATCCAGGGCACTGCCATGCAGTGCAGCGTGTGTGTATGCGCAGATCTCACACCACGTTAATATTGAGTTGAGTTTAGACCCAGAAGCGCACGCAAAGGGGGGGGGGGGGTTCTGAGTACCCAGGACCCCCCCCCACCAGGAGTCTAAGGGCCCTAGGCTTAAGGCTGAGGGTCCCCTCTTTCCATGGGTACAAGAATTTTAAAAATTGGCTCTTGGGAACCGGAGATATCTGACTTCAAAGCAGTGGTCCCCATCCAAGCTTGTTAATTGCTCTTCCCAGTCAGATATTTCAGGTTCTGTCTGGCTTAGAGTTTTTCTGAGGGTATATTTCAAAAGCTGGGACTATCCCCACAGACACTAGTAGCTTGTCTCTACTGTTCCCAGAACCAGAGATATCAGCCTTCCAGCAGCTGGTTACTGCTCCAGCTCCACACACCTGGTATGTAGTTTTATATACTCGTTGGCAGATTGCTCTGCCTCCTGAACTTTGATCCCCTAGTCCCCAATACCATTTGGTAGGTGGGATCCTCTAGTTTTTAATTCCATTAAAATCTAAGAAATCTATTTCTGGGAACTGGAGATATCTATAGTCAAGCAAGCTGTCCTCCCACCAGAAAATTATGAATAATAAGCCCACTCCACTATAAACCCCTCCTCTGCATACTTAACATCCTCTACCACCCTGGAAGTTATGTATCAGGGCCCCTTCATTCAGCCCAATGCCCCCTTCTCCCACCATCTGTTCAGTAAAGGGGTAATTAGTGGAAATTACTGATCCAGGCCATACATGCTGAGCGGTTGATATAATACCCCCTACCACCCTGGGGACATCAAAGCTTCCCCCACCCCTACCGCTGGAGGATCGGTAGGTGCCCCAATACATTGCTATGCCCAGGGGTCTACACTGCTGTTGACGCCCCTGTTTGTATATATATATATATATATATATATATATATATATATATATGATAGCACGATCTGTCCGGCAACTCCTGGGTGCAACCTGGGGCAACAGGGAATACCTGCCCGGGTGCTCGCTTGAGGGGTTAAGAAACCCTAATACAGAATATAGCAATGAAGACAGCGTCACTCCGGGACTTAAGTGAAAACAAAGAAACTTTACTGCATCACGTCTACGGCGTTTCGGGCATCGCCCGTCATCAGGACAGTTACTGTAACTGTCCTGATGACGGGCGATGCCCGAAACGCCGTAGACGTGATGCAGTAAAGTTTCTTTGTTTTCACTTAAGTCCCGGAGTGACGCTGTCTTCATTGCTATATTCTATATATATATATATGTATATATATATATATATTTCATTATTATTATTATTTATATACATTTGGTCTATCTATAATACTTTAACTGACCCGTCCATCTCCGTGCTTTGCTCTGCCCCTCTGGAAACCCCCTTATGAAAATCCTGCGTTTGCCACTGAGACCAGTTCTAATTAAGGCCAGGTACATACCTGCACAATGCAGGGCACGACAGCATGATGTAGGATGCCACACGGCATGGCAGTATACACAATATCTTCTGGTTGACCTACAGCGCGGCCGACTAAAACATACTGCTTTAACCGTATATTACATATTGGGCCAATATCATTTACCTCTGTACCTACCATTAGTCACTTATGCTGCAGCATGGATAACAGCCTTATAACCTGGACTGTTCGTGTGCCTTGTGGACCATTGTTGGGAAACATTGTTTTAGACCATAGACAGAAGAGAATAGAATATTAACCCAGGATTTATCAAACAGGGCTTTTAAAAACAGCCATAAAACCTGGAAAACCCACCAAAACAAATGAAGACAGTCTTGTTTGCTAAAACAGCAGGGAAATGAATTGACAAGCCACAATTGATTGATAGGAATATTCATCCAATTAATATAGAGGATTAAAATGCTGTTCACCAGAAATTACAAAAATGTAAAAAAACACACCACAAACACGCAATTCTACTACACACACACACAAAATACAGGAGACTCCACACCTAGCGATTTGCTGAGCGTTCTGAGCGATGCTCAGCACCCAGCGATGGGTCAGCCCTGTGTGCTGAGCGATCAGTCAGGGCCTGTGCTCTCCGGCGAGAACACTGGCCCAGCATGATGGATATTAATCGCCGGTTGATAGCTCCGCGCATCGCTATCACTATGCTAGGGGGCAGTACGGACGGTGTAATGGTTAGCATTACTGCCTCACAGCATTGAGGTCATGGGTTCGATACCCACCATGGCTCTAACTGTGCAGAGTTTGTATATTCTCCCCGTGCTTGCGTGGGTTTCCTCCGCGTACTCCGGTTTCCTCCCACAAATGGAGTGATGTAGGGGCATTTCCTAAGTGATCATTTGCTTAGAAAATGCCCCTAAATCTACGTGTGTAAAAAAGAACTTATGTAAAACACTCCTCAGAACACAAAACAAAACAACATACAGGTTTATTAGGTGACTTTATATCTTTCTCCTTTTAATTTCCTGCAAGTTTCTCCACTTAAAGCCCTATACTTTAGTGTGCCATGTCTGAGGGGCAAGTCACATCGGACTCCCCCAACAGCTTACAAGGAGTCCTTCCGTCTGATTTGGCCCTTGACGTGCCATTTTGACATGTATAGCATGATATAATAGAAAGGAAGAACCCCCAGGGAGTTGCCAGAGGAGTTCAAGGGAAATTGGATGCGATAAATCGACAGCAGCCGCGATGTGTACTGATGGCTGCGATTCTGATTCATCTTATGTGCAGGAGGTTCAATCTCAAGATCTGATTTGATGTGCACAAGGCCGCGCATCGGATCGGATCTGATGTCAAAATCATGTGATTTGGCCACTTTATACCCTTTTTTTCAGGATCGGGTGAAATTAGCCAAAATGGCATCAGTTCATGGGCACCTTTAAACTCCCCACAAACCCACAAAGTGAAACTAACCAGCTGTATGTTTATATGGTCTCGATGGAATGTTGTTTCTAAGCATATGAATGAAAAGAATAGAATGGCTTCTAATTCACAGTGATTTAAATATGAAATGCGTATTAATAGCTGTATCCATCAATATTTTAGACCAGTGTTCCCCATTCTTGGCTAGTAGATTTGAGTGGGGCTATAAAATGAATCCCGAAAATCGGGCGCAAGCCATCTCCTCTCCGGGCTCAAGCAGGCAAAACCAAATCTCTGAGAGCAGCCCCATTTTCATGTGAAAACGAGTCTGTGACCGTAAATAAAAACATACGTTTCACATAACCGCTGCTTAGTGAATGTAGCCCCACTCTGAATAAGTCCCCTGTGGTGTCCTTCTTATGATGCTTTAATTACCCAATAAGTCATATGTGCATAGATTTACCCTGATCTGCATCAATGCAAATAATAAAGTTGTGTACATCTGTATATAGGCCCTTATTCTGGTTCACTCGCAAAGGCAAATTCCTTCTCAAATAGACAAAACTATGTGCACTGCAGGTGGGGCAGATGTAACTTGTGCAGAGATAATATTATTTGGGTGAGGTTTTATTTCAAACTGAGATCTATATTGCAGGGTAAACATAAAGCAGTCAGTATTTACCCTGCACAGAAACAAAATAACTCACCCAAATCTAATTCTCCATGCACATGTTATATCTGCCCCCCCCCCCCCTGCAGTGCACATGGTTTTGTCCATTTGAGAAGGAATTTGCCTTTGCGAGTGAAGCAGAATAAGGGCCATATTCCGTCATAATAGCTTGCATCTAGCAATAAGAATAACTCCGATATCACTTTTTAGTTGCCTCCACAGTTGCCATGATGTCGTTCTGCGGAGAAGCAGTTTGGGGAGCTGGGGCTTCAGCATAGTCGGTGGCTACGAGGAGAACCACACAAACCAGCCGTTCTTTATTAAGACCATAGTACTCGGGACACCCGCTTACTATGATGGGAGACTAAAGTAAGTAAGGTCAAGCAGTGAATGCCTGTGTGCTGCTCTAGTAGTGCTGGGATTTCTCCTGCACTGATCTCGTACCATTCCTGGTTAGCTTAGATACAGATAAGAGACAAACCCCTTCCTATCACTATTAAACAAATCTCCAAAGTCCCACTAATCGGTTATTTACCCTGTAATAACAAAATGTTTTTGCCCCTTCAATTGCCCAATTCACAGTCGCACACTTGGCGGTAAATTTACTAAGATGGGAGTTCTATTGAAGATGGGAGTTCAGATTCTACTTCTTATTTATTTCACACCTTCTAGAAGATAATAGCTAGGGGTAAAATGACTACGATGTGAGTTCTATGTCAGATGGGATGTTGCTATGGGTTACCAGCCAGATTCCGTCTATTATCTTCTATAAGGTGCTGAATAAATTAGAAGTAGATTCTGAGTGTTGCCCATAGCAATATCCCATCTGAAGTAGACCTCCCATCTTAGCAACCAATCAGGTTGTGTGGAGTAAATTCACTATGGGCAACATCCCATCTATAATAGAACTCCCATCTTAGTTAATAAACTCCTTATGCCCCTTTCAGACCGCACATATTACCTGATATTTTGCCATTTTTTTACTGTTTAAAAACGGTAATATGTGCGGTCTGAAAGGTCTACAGTGAATTTACCGTTTCCAAAAAAAAACGTTTTTTTTGGAAATGGTAAAAAAGCAGGGTCCTACCCGTTTCAGACCCTTTTTTTTGCAGTCTGAACGGGTCTGAAATGGTATTTAGGACCCAGCCAATAGTGAGCACACGCTGGTCCCACTCTGTGCATATCTAATGAGCAGAACCCGCTCCGTGCAGTGAATATTTAATGAGCCGGTCCCCGCCCCCTGCATATGGAATGAGCGGGACCCGCTCGGTGCAGTGAATATTTAATGAGCAGGTCCTGCCCCCCATTAGATATTCACTGCGCTGGGTCCCGCTCATTAGATATGCACAGAGCGGGACCTCAGAGGCAGTGCTTAACATGCCAAGTGAACTGTCGGTGTACTGTCCACCGTCCATGCAACCTGTCTGAAGGAATGCCAAGTGCAGTTTTAGGTGCTACTATGTTCTCACACCGCAAAATCTGCTTAGACCCGGTATAATACCGGGTAATATGTGCAGTCTGAAAGGGGCATAAACCTTCTTTGAGCCGTTTTAAGAATCGTTTTAAATACCGTGTCGAAGCAGGTTTTGCGGTGTGAAAGCAGCATTAGTGTGTCAGTATTTATATTTCATACTGTACCTCAAGATAAACCAAGTAGACATACAGAGGATAACACAACAATAAGTTCACAAGGGAATTATAGTGTCTTCTTGTTGTGTTATTGCCTTTATTCCTTTATTGCACCTTTGTGTCATCTCCATCATGTTAGGCTCCGGAGATTGTACAATCAGTGATGATTGTATCCATGTATTCTTTAATAAATGGCGAAATTGGGAACAGTCCTCGTATCTATTTATGTATTCGTTATTTTCCATTGCAGGTGTGGAGATATGATTGTTGCCGTGAACGGGTTGTCTACAGTGGGGATGAGTCACTCCGCTCTAGTCCCTATGCTTAAGGAGCAACGGAGCAAAGTCACACTCAGCGTCATCTCCTGGCCTGGAAGCCTGGTCTAAGTGATCCATTGCCTTGCTGGATCTACTCTGTTATAGAGCTGGTTAAGACCTGGGCCAAATCTCTGCAACAACCAGTTCAGTGACTGGATCCTTCCTCAGATCCATCGGCTCAAAAGCGATAGATGTATGCCGTAAGAGCAACTTTCGTGGTGGAAAGTCTAACATGGCCGACTTGGACTCACCCGCCACTATCTGTGCTGGCCTAGCAGCCACATCTGTAGACAGTATCACGAGAGGCGCCTTTTGCCCACATATGAATTTATGAAGTCTTGCTGTAGAGATTGTGCAAAGCCATAAGAGTAAATGTTAGTATGTGCCAAGAGTACAAGGTGCTGGATGGCCCTTCGTACGTCTTCAGAGCTGAAATGTGTACCAGATTTAAGTATTTCCCCATCTTCTCTGTCAATGTGAAAGCCTGACTCCCGCTGCATTTATTTATAGACTATTCTGCTGCTAGAGGACCATTATTGGTATACCTCAAGGGAACATTGCCAGTAACGGATGTCCTTAAAAATATCATTCATCTCCACGCGGCTGATTTGAGAATTCCACAGGGGGCAAAAGATATTTCACTACTGGGTTTTGTACTGTGCAATAACTGTTTATTTCTTTCTTTTATTTTTTTTGTCAAAAAGTAATTTAATATACAATGGCACCTGTACAAAATGAAAGGGGAATTTGTTTCAATGATGATAATGAATGTTTTTTGGTAGTATAAACAAACTTTTTGATATTTTTATTGCAATCTTTATATTACGATAAGCTTGTGATTGTGGACTTTTTACAAAGTTGGATATGTAGGTAGCTTGTTGAGTATAAAATGAACCAAGAATAGGATCTATTGCGCTTCCCAAACCCTGTTGCTGCCTGGCATCCTAATGAATGTAATTTCACAACTTGCTGGGCATTGTGGGTAAAGTCTGGTAATGTATCTTGGGATATGTAGTGCAACAATAATGCCACCCACACACGTGATGATCTATATGCATTTGATCAAAATGACTGAGATTGTGATAACGTCTGTTGTCTTGAAATGTCACCTCATCGCACACTATGCACATTTTTATTTCACAATGCAATAGAAAAGTAATAAGGGATTGGAAGGTTAACCGATGGACATTTTATATTACAGATCTACAGTAATGAACTCTGTAGAGACACACTCCAATCCATTTCCCACCTTGTCCATTGAAAACCATACTGAAATTTCTGATTAAATTGTATTGTGCGCCTTCTACACAGTACATATTTTCCTGCATATAATGTTTCATTTTTGACCCAAGGTGCACATGCTTACACACTGAAAGGCAGACATTTTGTTGGACTGAGCCATTGTTCAGAATAACCGTTTAGCCATTCTTCATGATAATGCAATAAATACAGTATATCAATACAGTAGGAAGTAATGAAGTCACTGAGACCTTCAAAGTTTGGAGAGCGATAAATCGAGGTATTCAATTTGGGAATGTCGGAACATCCCGACAGTTGGAATCCCAGGCCGTTTTTGTCCCACTCGACAGGACCTCGACAGTCGTAATTCAAGTTCCACTGTCAAGTGTCGGAAAGTGGATGTGGCAGCAAAAATGGCCACAGATTGTCGAAAAGCGGCCAAGAATTCAACAATCTGAGGCTTTTCCCAACAAAACAGATCTGACTGGTTTTAAAGATCAGATCTGTTTTGTCGGAATCCACCTTCAATGCTGCCGGAAACAGCAGCAATCAATAGGCATTGGCCTCCATTTCCCTTGTGAGATATAGCAGCCGGAATTGCGTACCCCCCCAAGCGGATAGAGATTAAGTACTAACCGATCAGTAACAAACATAGCATGTAACACATCAGTTACAGTAGGAGCTGATTGGTTGGTATGATTGCATTGCCGTGCAGGAGTGTTCGAGTATCACAAAAGGTGACGTTGTGAGGATGTCGAAGTAGATGTGCGTCCCGAAAGGACTTGTACATCAAAAAACAAACAAAAATGTGGAAAAAACTTTACCAGAAATGGTAACAGCAATAAAGAATCTGTTAGGCAAGTTTGTGCTAAGATGGTTCCAAGGATTGGCACTGCTGAGCAGAAAGAAAATAGAAAGTGAATTTGTACAGACATTTTGAACAAATTCACGCAGAATCAGATTTATTAGATAAAAATATTACCTTTGATGAAACTTGGATCTTCCGGTACCTGTGACAAAATAACTGTCCATGTACTGGAAAACAAAGGGCCTGATTCACTGTATACTCACAGCTTAGCGAACAGGTCAGCACCTCTGCTCAGACTCAGCCTCAGCTCCAATGACAATTGCCAGTATACCACAATGATATTGAATCTTAAAGAGAGATGTATCAAACATTCTAAAGGGGACCAGTGTTGGTGTTGCCCATAGCAACCTATCAGATCATCTATCATTTTATAGCGTGTATTAGTTAAAAAATAGCAGGAAAATGATTGGTTCCTAAGGATGACTTCAACACTTGCGTTCTTTAACAAAGTTTGATATACCTGATGTATCGGTTGCATTTTCATGAATATTATTCCAACCACAGACTGTCTGCCCCCGCTGGGTGCCAGCAATGAAGCCACTTTACACTTACTCATCTCAAGTATATTGTTTATATTTAGCTGGTTATAAAGCTGAGCAATGTACCTGTCTTCAAGCATGAAGTTACAATAAGACACAAGTCTGATGTGTAAACATATTCTCTCTCTCAAACTGAATGTTGAACAATAAATATGACTTGCCACGGCAGTATGTAAGGGGTACATATTTTGTAGGAAATACAAACAAATGTGTTCATATTTAGGTTGTTTCCTTGTACGTTGGTCATCTAGGCATGGGTATTTGTTGTGTTGGGCAAAAACCAAATGAATGATGTACAAAAACAAAAATGCTTAATAAAACTTAAAAGTGGGTCAGTCACATAAAGCTTTGCCATGGCTACATATTATTTAATTATTCCAGGATGGTCGCCGGAGCCGAAGATTTGGATTTGGATTCATCGCCTGGATTTGGATTTTTCAAATAGCGATGAAAGGCTTTGGATTTGGATTTTTTCCCCAAAATGGTCAAAAACGCCCAAATCACGTAATTTTGCCTTTTTTGTCCCAAGAGTAATATTGACCTCAATTTCCAGCCCTTGCCAGACAATTTTGACCACTTTACATCTCACAATGTTGTTTTTATTCAATTTAGGCCAAGGTCTCCGGCACACGGAACTTCTGACATTATCAGCATGGTGTATTGGGGTGCAGTACACACAAAGAATGAATAAAGAAGAGAAAAAATTTTTTTTTTTTTACTTTAATTCATTTAATTTGTTTTAATGCGCAGCTTGTATAACGCTGCGTGGAGGCCGAACAACCACACACCCACCTTCTGACAGTATATATTAAGGGTGCACTACACACAAAGAATGAATAAACATGGAGCACTGGTAAATGCCTTCTTTAATGTCCATGATACGCAATTGCGTCCGCACCCGCTCTTTGGACAGGAGAGGCACACGCTACTCAGACGCAGGAGTCTCATTGCTGGAGCGTCTGAGACACTCCTACTTATCACAAAGAGGGAGTGCCTCTCCACCGGCGCCCGCATTATCCCCTCTCCACAGGAGAGAGGAAATCATGCGGGCACAAGCGCTGTGTGAGAGGCGCTCACTAGGCTTCACAGGAGCTTAGGAGTAGCAGCGCTGGGCTGCCTTGGAGAAGTCAGCGTAGGACGCTGATAATGTACAGGCAGCTGGAGAGCTGCCAAGATTCCTAGCTAGAGCGTCCTCGCGCTGCCACCGTGAAACTAAACAAGTACCTTTTTATTGATTTTAATTTCCCAAAAAATATTTTCTTAGATCATTTGTATACTGAATACATCGATTCCTACTTTACAGGACATATGGACAGTGTGTTCCAATATACTGCCTGTATGGTATGCATACTATTAAATTAGTAATTCTTATTATAAAAAAAATCATTTTCACCCATTGTTAAATATTGCCATTTTCTACCACCCACAGTATAATGTTTAACCCCTGATGAAGTCTGTTAGATGAAACGCGTAGGGTTTGGACATTTATCGTGTTGTCTACGACTACCATAAGCCGAAATAACTGATATGGACTATGAAGTTTTAAGAAGTTTTTAATAAAAATAACTTTTTGTACAATACCAACTGTTATATTTTATGCAGCATGTAAGTGTATTTGGTGGTGTAACGATGCTGAGCCCCAGCCTGGAATCTTCCGATATCTTCTGGGCAGTCGCCTGTGTACGCTTTGGCCTAAGCCTGTACAGCACACCAGCGAGCCTTCTTGCCTATAAAAGCCCCTTTCCCCTAAGAATAGAAACCTCTACAGGTACTGATATACTTACGTCGACAGGTGGCAGTGCAGGCTTAACCCTTAGCGACCCAGGCAACCTACTGGTGAGGAATGAGGTGCAGAGGAAGCTAATTACAATTACAACACTGAGGACAAGGACCACGGGGGTGGTGCACGCGACAATAAATGGACAGACTAAAACGGGTGCTGGACAGTTTCCCGACAGTCAGGATCCTGACAGTCATTACCCCGATGTCGGGATCCCGACAGTCAAAACCCTGACACTCGGGGTCCCGACGGCCACCAGCTATTCTCCCTCATTGGGGTCCACGAGCCCCATAGAGGAAGAATAGAATAGGTGGCGAGAACAGCGAGCCTGCAAGGGGCTTTGTTGCGCTTGCCCCGCTGTCTGAGTCCAGCCAGTCGGGATCCCGACGTCGGGCTAATGACTGTTGGGATCCTGACTGTCAGGACCATATACCACACCGACTAAAACAGGGTACACACAGACAGGCAGCCCTAGTGGGAGTGTACAGAGTGGAAGGCAGGTGGCGGATAATGCGAAACAATTACAGGTGACAAGGTGAAGCACAGGGGGGTCGACACACTATATACAGTACCCTGAGACCAAATCTACAGCCCAAGTAATGCAGACTTCCCTGCAGGGGTTCTGGGCAAGGCTAACACTACAGGTAGGGTTGCAGAAAGGATCAAAATAAACACAATACAGATATATGTGCAAGTACCAAAAACGGGGGAACAGTATGGAGATACTGGCGTATAATAAGTTAACTGTGAATAACCTATAAGGGTTAACAACTGACTGGAATAACAGAGAGGACCAGATACTTAACAGAGAAGTCAGGACAGGATCTCGGACTGTATACCCTCAGACAAACAGCTATAAAGGGGCTGTGTCCAATCACCGGGTCTGAGACCTGCCCCCACTAAAGTAACTTCAGCTGCCAGGCTGATACTCCCGCCTGCCTGTGGCTGCCTGGCGTCCCCATCGCCTAGGCACCTTTGGGTGGTGATACTCTATAGAAGCCTATGGGCTTCTATCGCTGCCCGTCACAGACCGCAGATGCCTACCCCCCCTCCCCGTCCTACATCAAACTCCTCCTCCCCCTAGCAGTATGTCAAAGCCGGATGTCCTTCCCGCTGCAGGGAGGAGGAGAAAGCGCTGGGTACAGCCGCTGAGCCGGGGATGTGAAGGAGACACCCCCCCCCCCCCCGCACACCACATCACAGGTATCGCGGCGAGGGGCAGCGATATTACAAAAATAATTCTACTGGACTGAATCTCCGGCGCCCAGGGGTGCCAGGGACAACTCTGGGCTTCAGCCTTGGCTTTATTGCAGGGGTCCAAACTACCCAAGGGACCTGTCCAGGGCTGACTAGCCAGGGGAACTTGTGTAAAATGTTTCCCATGGCTGTGGCATTACAAAGCTGACTGTTGGAGCCCAGTGCAAATTATAAAAATACAGGTTACCCCTATTCTTCTGTCCCCTGTAATTTTATAACCAGGACCAGTCCAAGAGCCTGGTGCTGTTTGCTGAATTACAGGGGTACCCTAAACATTTTTTCCCCCTGTATTTCTGTAACCAGCACCAGCTCAAGGAGCCAATTATACTGGTGGGGGAACTCCACGTCATTTGCTTTCTTTATTCTATATTACACAGAGAAGCCTGCACAGATCTGACTGATACATGCAGGCTTCAGCAAAACATGGGTGGAAAGTGTGTTGTATTTTCCATTCATATTTTGAGCTAAATTCAGCTACACAAATGATAGTATATTTACCGATCTGATAGAACTCTATGGCCATATACAGCTAAGTTCTATTGATGGTGTATTCCAACTGCAGCCAAAAGTAGCCGAACTGGACTGCATGGTGAGGAGTTATCCTGTGGACTGAAAGACCCAGGGGGCGGAAACACCTCCACAATGAAACTGCCTTACTGCGAGTGACTGACAGGTTCAAAGCCGGCCCTAGCTAATTTGATTCCTCAGGCAAGATTTTGATTGATGCCCGCTAGCACCATTGCTAGTTCTGCCCCCAATCCATTGCTCCATTTTTATAATGCATCTTACTATTTTGCTCCTTATTTACATTATACCACACTGTATTATTCACACTACACCACAGCAGTGACCTTTATACATGTTACACCACACTGTAGTTTACCATATACACATAATAGTGACCCTTATCCACATAATCGCACAAAGTAATGCATACACATAATACCACACATTAGTAATGCCCGTATACACATTACGCCTCACAGCAGTGTGCTTATACACATAATGCCACACAGTAATGTCACTTACACATATGCCACACATTATTACAACTCAAACACCCCCCCCCCCCCCCCTGCACAGCACTCACCCGGTTTGGACTCCATGGAAGGGGTACATTTTTGTTACTGCCCACTGCTTCCTTTCCTGTCTGCTCCCACTACTGGCTCAGTGGTATGAGCTGTATGCCCCTAGTTATTTCTGGTTTGCCTATGCCTAGGTTTGGCTCTCGGCAGGTAGGACTTCCAATAGGCTTCTGGGGGAGTTGGTCAGCACATATAAACTACATGTTAAGTTGTATGTAATATGTGTGCAGGCTACCTTACACAATGATTAGCAGCCACAGCATACATGAGACACAGGCACACAGTGCACAGCCTATTTATCTTCAATAAGCCCAACCCCAGACTCCTGTTAAATTAGCTTAGGACACTCGGAAACCTCTGTGCGCTGTATGCAGTTTCTCTCAGCATGCGGAACACAGAGGCTTGGAAATCCCCGTCTGGGCTCTAGCAAGCTGCCGCTGAAAACAGTCAAGACACACCTGTGTGTGACTCGCCACTTCCACAAACGCTCCCTGCCTGTTGCCCACTTTGCGAATAACCTTTACTGCAACTGCTGTCGTAAGGCCATAGCGGCACATGCACAGGTCCACTTACATACACGCACAGTAGCAAGAAAATCAGGCCCAGTGCAGGGGTGCCGAGAGGGGGGGGAGCAGGTACAGTTTATCCGGGCCCAGGCCTGTCAGGGGGGCCCTGGTCTGGACACACAGTTTTTTTCTTTTTATTTGGTGGAGAGTGCACCGGGTCTGAGTGCGCCGGAGTCAGCTGTTCAGCAGCGGCATTGGGAGTGCGGATTTGGGCGGATGTGGGGGCAGCAGCATCACAGAGGTCCTTCTAAATGTCGTTCCACTCTTCGACTCCAGGGCATAACTTGGGAGTTTACCGTGGCTTGGCGATAGGAGGATACCTAGGGTAGTTAGTTCCTGGGTGCCGGGAGGAACTGGGTCAGAGAGAGGCCACCTCCCGCGGAAGTACCACCCATTCCGCAGAATCCAGCCTGCCCCGCTCCCCACATTCCCACCCCAACCGCCACCAGCAGCAGGTGCCAGTGCCATATCTCCAACCCAGCAGTCCCAGACCTGGTTCCCCACCCATGTCCAGGTCACTGTGTTCCAAGGTGGAAGGTGGGTGGCTGGTGGCTCTGTGTCTGCTGCCTCCCTGCATGCTGCTGGGGCTGACATCCGACTCTGGAAGTCAGCATCTAACCCCTGGCAGAGCATGTACTGTAACTCCATGACTACGAGCATGTTAACCCCTGGCAAAGCATGTAACCCATGTCAGAGCATGTAAATCCATGGCAACGAGCATGTTAACCCCTGGCAGAGCATGTAACTCCTGGCAGAGCAGGTTATTCCCATGGCAATGTGCATGTTAATCAACTAATTTGCAATGAGCATTACGGTGTGTGGAATAACGTGTAATGGGCATTATGGCATATGGTAAAATATGTAATAGGTATTACGGTGTATGGCATAATGTATACTTCCCACTACTATGTGTGGCATAATATGTAATGAGCATTATGGCATGTGGTATAATATGTAATGGGTGCAGTGGCATAACAACGGGTCCACAGAGTGTGCGGGTTCTACGACCATGGGGACCCAGGAAGTTGTTGTACCGGGGCCCAGGATTTCTCTTGGCGGCCCTGGCCCAGTGTACACAGTGGTTAATGTCCATTTGCCAAGCAATGACATAAAGAAAACAAACAATAGATTAATGATTTTCCTGTAACCCTGGGCAATAACTTGATTATTTGTTTCACATAAAATCTGGTGAATATTTAGACAAACAATTCCAGTTATAGCTTAAGTACCGAGATTTCGGTGTGTTCTCATAGCCTCTGTCCTTTGCGGATTTATGCACCTTTTCAAGACTTTAAACGTACTTCAGATCATACCCATAGCAAAATACCTCTGATTAAAAGCTTTTACTGCCTCTTTACGCAGTGACCCTGCAATTACAGCAGATGTACTGCATTTCATTCCAGCATTGAAATTAATAACAGCGGTACCCAAGTTGACTCAGAGTGTAGTTAATTGAACAAAACAGGGCTCTCCACAGCGGGTATTACAGTAGTTCAAGAGATAATCTTTGTTTCAAATAGAAACATAATGTGTCTGATTCATGCTGAACCATTATTTTTCCATGTACATCTCAAATGAGATTAATATGAAGCTGCTCGCCCATTTTTGTTAGTAAAAGTAGCTTAAATGCGACGCAGGAGATGAAAATGATTTTGGAGTAGGCATCCAGTATGGACAGAACTGCTTTATTGAAAGATACAGATAGGGTGCACTGCGCTCACCTTTTTGTCAGTTGTGTTTAGGCGCTGCTTTGTCTTAAGGGTATCCCAAACCCTTTTATTTCATATATAATGTTTGGAGAATGGACATAAGCGCTGCCTGTATTCAAATGAAAATGTATTTTGTGTGTGTGGTGGTAAAATGATAAAACAGAGGGTAAGTATTACTTTAAATTTCACTATATATACTAATTTGGACAAAAAATAAAAAGTAAAAGAAAGCGTGGAGAAATTGGTAATGGGGGTGTTGGAAAGTTGGGAAAAGTGAGCTGTTCTAATGGTCTGTTCTGGGAGGTTTGATGGTTCCTCTTAATTGGTGTTGTATTCACACCTATATGGGGTTCCCCTTAGTGGGGACATTTTCATCACAGTATCACTGTAGGGAGATTCCCTATTGGGGTTCAGGTGGTCTGTACTAGACTCCTTTACACTCACATAGGTATGGCGTTGCAAACCATTTGTGGTGCCTTATAAATAAAATGTATTAATAATAATCTATTCACCGCTTATCAGAGCCTATTGCACCCCCCCACCCCCCACCCCTCCTGACACGCACTCACACACACACACAACAGCTGGGCACTCCTAAAAAGCTGTGACTGTCCTGTGAAAATCAGGTTAGTTGGGAGGTACGCTCACACTCTGGAGGTAATTCTGGTTCACTCGTTCGCATGCACGCAGCATGTTTTGATCACCCGTACGTGCTTGCACCCTTGGGAACAGAAATACACTTGTGAACGAGGCCTACCAACGTAGGCGTGATGCGGGTGTTTCTGTGGGTGCAGCCTCGAAAGAGGGCAGAAATGGGTGGAAACTGGAGCGTATATGAGGGTGTTGCCCACAAGTGCTGGGTGGTGGCTTCGCAGCACAGTGCGAACACTCGCAGTGCTCGAGCTCAAAATCATTCGCAAGCAAAAAGTGACTCTCAGGTCTCGCAGGGCTGTAGCTTAGCGGACCAACGTTACCAAGACCAATCAACATGCACAATAGCGAAAATACATGCACCTGCACATAGTACTCGCCCATGCACCATACAAGTCTGTCTCATGAAACAATTAACTAACCACTCAATGCAGGCCCACGGATAGCAGACTATTGCACTATAAACATTTCTCCCTTTCATGCTTCATATCTAATGTACTGTATATGTGTGTGTATATGTAACACCTTAATAACATTCGCTGTACAAACTCTTGCTGTCTGCATGTGGACACTACCATTTGGAAACATCACTACTAAATCACTGTAATGACTGGAAATCATTCTGACATACATCTTAAGGTGCCCATACACGCACCGATATGTGTGCTGTGCGTTTTATACTTTATTTGTGCCGTGCAATTTTGTCTCTTGTAGGGGGATGTGATGCAATGCTGTACTGTACTGTGTGGGTGCGATGCGATTTTAGCCTTTTAAAAAAAAAAAAGTTTATAGTTAAGTAATGTACATTGCATGTACTACAAAAGTGATGCGATGCAATGCCTCTTTTGGCCTTGCCGCCTTTGACGAGTTTTGAAGATTGGAGGGTGGGAGTTCTTCGTGTCGCCAATGAAGGTGGCCCTGAAGGGCCAGCAGGGGATGGTGGTGGTGGTGCTGCAGCCAGGGCCGGCGCTACACTGCATGACAGGCAGCAGCGCCGGAGGCACAGAGCTCCCTCCCGGCTCCTTATCAAATGGTCATCATCTCATCAGGGACCAAAGGGGAGTGTGGCTACACGGCAGGATGGGGCGTGGCTACATGGGAAAGAAGGGGTGGAGCTACAAGGGAGCAAGTCTGACTAAAGATACAAGGAAACAGGAGAGGATGAACTGCCATGAAGTGTAAAGTGTGAGTGTATTAATGTCGGCAACTGATGTGAGCATGTGTATAGGCAGCACTACTAATGTCGGCAGCTGGTGTGGGCATGTGTATATTCAGCGCTACTACTGACAGCAAATGGTGTAAACATGTGTGTAAGCAGTGCTACTAATATTGGCAACTGGTGTGGGCATGTGTATAGGCAGCACTACAAATGTCGGCAACTGGTGTGGGCATGTGTATAGGCAGCACTACTAATGTCGGCAACTGGTGTGGGCATGTGTATAGGTAGCACTACAAATGTCGGCAACTGGTGTGGGCGCGTGTATAGGCAGCGCTATTAATGTCGGCAACTGGTGTGGGCACGTGTATAGGCAGCGCTATTAATGTCGGCAACTGGTGTGGGCACTTGTATAGGCAGCACTACTTCTGTTGGCAACTGGTGTTGGTATATGGTTACACAGTGCTACTAATGTCGGCAACTGGTGTGGGCACATATATAGGCAGCGCTACTAATGTCGGCAACTGATGTGGGCACGTGTATAGGCAGCGCTACTACTGTCAGCAACTGGTGTGAGCATGTATGTAGGCAGTGCTACTAATGTCTGCAACTGGTGTGGGCATGTGTGTAGGCAGTGCTATTTATGTTAGCAACTGGTGTGGGCATATGATTACGCAGTGCTATTACTGTCGGCATCTGATGCATATGGTTACGCAGTGCTACTAATGTTGGCAAAGTAGTTGCTCTGCTTATACGTAGTGCCCACACCAGTTGTCGACATTAGTAGCACTGCATAACCATATGCCCACACCAGTTGCTGACATTAGCAGCACTGCCTATACACGTGCCCACACCAGTTGCCGAAAGTAGTACCTCTGCTTATACATAACACCCACACCAGTTGCCGACAGTAGTAGCACTGCTAAACCAAATGACCACACCAGCTGCCAACATTAGTAGAGCTGCCTATACACATGCTCACACCAGTTGCCAACCTTAGTAGAGCTGCCTATACACATGCTCACACCAGTTGTCGACATTAGTAGCACTGCCTATACACATGCCCACACCAGTTGCCGACATTAGTAGCGCTGCCTATGCACGTGCTCACACCAGTTGCTGACAGTAGTAATGCTGCCTATACATAGTGCACTGGCGCTACTACTGTCGGCAACAGGTGTGGGCACTACGTATAAGCAGAGCAACTACTTTTCGCAACTGGTGTGAGCGTTATGAATAAGCAACGCTACAAATGTGGGCATATGTGTAGCATAATGTGTGTCAATGTCATATGGGCATTATAGTGCATGGTATATTGTGTAAGGGGAATTACGGTGTGTGGCCTAATGTGTAATGGGCATTATGGTGTGCTGCATATTGTGTAAGGGGCATCATGATGTGTGGCATAACGAATAATGTGCATTACTCTGTGTGGTATAATGTGTAATGGGCTTTGAGGTGTGAAGCATAATGTGTTATGGGGATTATGGTGTTATTAGTACTTTTATGTGACCACGCCAATTCCCTATGAAGCCTTAGGCGCGCACTCTCCCTGTTTTTAACACATGGCACCAAAATGGCTAGTTATGGCACTGATGCTGTGTTAGGTGACTAAGATTGTGCTACTGTGTGGTGTAATTTGGAGTGGGAGAACTATTGTGTGGCCACGCCCCTCCCTTTGTAAAGTTTATGTGGGCGCAAATGTATAGTTTGCAGGAGGGCGCCGAACCCCCTAGCACCGGCCCTGGCTGCAGCGGTTGACATGTGTTGCGGCATCGTCCTACTCAGGAGGTCACGTAATATATTATTTTGAGCAACCAGCTCCTGGTATTTTCCTGAACCACCGCTATCCTGGTTTGGACCTGTAAAAGCTGATGCTGCATTGCTGCAGCTTCACCCCCATGCTGGCGGATGTCCTGCAGGAGCTGGATGGAGGCATCAGATCAGGGATGATGCTGAGAGGGGGGGCAGCTCTCACCTGCTCTTCCCCCTGTGCAGGTGGTGGTGGTGTAGTATGGGCCATTAGGTCAACACAAGCATTAGGTTGACATGGGCAAGGCCAACAGCCAAAAGGTCGACATGTGGTTCTCTCACTGTTTTTTTGAGCTGACATGTGTGCCAACAGGCAGTATTTCATGCCCTACCATTCACTAGGGCATGGTGGGAGAATAAAATAGTGTGCTGAGCATAGCGATGCATGCGAGGGGACATGGTGCTACGTTTCATTGTCCATGTTGATTGTGTCGACATTCAGGTAAAAAAAAACAGTGAAAGCTCCCATGTCGACCTTTTGACTATCGACCTTGCCCATGTCAACCTAATGATTGTGTCGACTTTTCAGTATGTTGACCAACTTTTGGTCCACACCCGAAATGGATGGTACGGTCCAGGGATTTGGTGCTAGACGATTTGCATACTACACACCAGGTTTCATCATTTCCTGAAGTTGGGAGTTCAGGTGCAGTTCTGGAGATGATTAAAAAAGGGGAAACTGCCTGTGAGCAGGGTAGGTATTGTGTGGATTGAAGAAAGAAAGCCAGAGAGAGAGCTGGTGCTGCTAGAGCCTGCTAATACAGAGACAGGGTGAGAGCCTTGGTCTATACCTGCCTATTCTGAAGCTAAAAGAGCAGAGACTTTGGCAGGTATTCAATGCTGTTTGCGAGTAGTGACAGCGAGCAGGGCTTCCTGCTCGCTGTCACCACTCACCCTGACAGCATTCAACACAGCCTCCGCATCCGCCAATTCCCCCTCGATCCATTTTTTGAGCGAGGGGGAATTGGTGGATGCGGCTCCAGAAGCAGCGAGACCCTCGGCTAAAAACTGCGAGTTTTCTGCAGTAGCCGCGGGTCTCGCTGCTTTGGGGAATTCTCGCCGTCCTGTGACGGCGAGGATTTCCCCCAGAGCGTTGAATAGAGCGAGCGGCCGGCGCGGGGGTTAAACAGCGAGGATCTCTGGTTTTCAGCAATCCTCACTGTTTAACCCCCTCGCCGGCCGCTCGCTGCAGCATTGAATACCCCTTTTTGTGTTTAAATTGAATGGAACTACTGTATAGTTTACCTATTGCTGCTGAAGAAAAGCCTGTTTCTTTGAACTGTTGCCAAGCTTCCTGTTCATTTGCTTAATAAACCCGGTCTTGCGGCAACCTACTTGATTTGTGCCTACCTGTCTTAGAGCCAAGATCCCACAACACATATACTATCAACATACCTTCCAACATTACCCTCTGCAGAAGGGACACATTGCTCTGTTCCTGGACTCCAATCTTATGATTACTACCACCTTTGTTGAAACACCTTTCTTCAATGCAGGTGATGGCAATCATATAGTAAGAGGGAAGTCCAGGAGCAGAGCATTGTGTCCCTCCTGAAATGGATCATGTTGGGAGGTCTGTATCAATATTACAACATATATAGTGATATCTACACATACACGCATGTATGTGTTCGTGTATATACTCTCATATATATGCATACATACACGCATATATTCAGATGTAAATTAGCGAATATATATACACACGCATATGTTATTAGCCATATGATTGTTCATTTACACATTATGGATAAAGTTAATTCTTAATATCAGATAATCAACCAATCACAGTGTAGCATAGTATATATGTAGATCTGCATTTATTTGCTGCACCATTGCCAAAATGAGAGCTGCAGCATTCAGCATGCGAGAGCTGAGGCTCCTCACCGAGGTGATGGACCGGCTGCTGGGGCATACCGGCCCATATATTAGCAATGCTGATAAACGCGCAGCGTATGCTGAGGCTGCGCAAAAAATACGCAGGAGGACAGGGGTGGTGAGGTCCATCTCCCAATTGGAGAGGAGGTGGTCAGACCTCCGGAGGCGACAGGCCGACCTCCTCCAAATAATGCGAAGGAGGATCCGATGTGGTAAGTAGCAAATGCAAACGTTGTTTTTTTTTTGTGGTGGACATAACTCCTTCCTTTTTTTTATTTTTTTTTTATTTCCCTCCCCTTTTATGGAAACTGTAAACACACAGAAAAAAAACGCAGACGTCGCACCAGAAGAGCCCAGGTGGGGGAGCAGTCACAGGGCCACCAAGCAGGCTTATCCCCCCAACCTGACCTTTCCCCCACCCTTGTCTGCTACACCCCATCCCCCCAATCATCCTATTCCCCCAGCCAACAGCCATCCCAAAGTCCCACAGCAGCCATCCAATATGCGGATGCCACCACCCAAACAAGAATGTCTGGTGATGATGAAGCGGCCCGTAAGTACTATATTATTAATTGTGTATGTACAGTATGTATGTGTTTATCTGTTATGTAATTTATAATTATTTTATTAACAGTTTCTTACAGTATATAGCGCACACAGAGTATAGTTGAATATTCACACCAGTCCCTGCCCCAGTGGAGCTTACACTCTATATTCCCTACCACATGTACATGCACACAGACATTCTAGGGTTAATTTTGTTGAGAGCCAAATAACCTACCAGTATATTTTTGGATTGTGTGAGGAAACCGGAGTACCTGGAGGAAACCCACCCAAGCACGGGGAGAATATACAAACTCCGCACAGTTAGTGCCATGGTGGGAACCAATGACCTCAGTGCTATGAGGCAGTAATGCTAACCATTACACCATCCGTGCTGCCCAAATTTATACAAACAATTTCCATCCCTACAGATTCACTACAACAAAGACCGGTACAGCAGCAGATGCTGACTGATGTGACAGGACACCTGCGCGATGCAGCAGTCTGGCACTAATGGATCAATAAAACATTTTTTGGTACAATGTTTTGTAGGAGCATTACCATGAAGTGGGAGATTGTGAGCTAGAAAGTGCAGTACTGGTTCTGTGGTTTGGGCTTGTTTGTTCGATCCATAAGATGGTTGGCATTCATTGGGTCGACTTGGGTCAAGGTCGACACGTGTTAGGTCGACGGTCAAAAGGTTGAGATGGGTTTGTCTTGACTTTTTTTTTTACCGAAAGCCAACACAGTCAACATGGACACAATTTTAAGTGTCCCGCATCACTCACAATGCTTCGGGCGCGGTGCCTTGCTACGCTTGGCTCACTATTTTATTCCCCCACCAGTGGATGTTCGGGCATGAAATCCCGCCTGTCGGCACATGTCTGCTCAAAAGACAGTCAAAAAATCCTTGTCGACCTAGACCCATGTTGACCTTCAGTGTCGACCTAATGACTGTCGACCATTCGACCTAATGGCTGTCGACTATTCGACCGTATCCCAGTTCTGTTTTTTTTTTTTGTATTCTGTTTTTATTGAATTTAAATCAGTTACAGAGACTTGAAAACATGAACAAAAACAATAATGATTGTCTCAATTTACAATTGGTGGTAGCGCATTTACAATTATCGTTACCAATTTACAGTCTCAAAGATATGTAAGGAAAGTATAAAGAAGGGGTGTAACTAGAGCTAAGGAAAGGGGGGAGGCATGAGCCGGAGGGTGTGTGAGGGGGGGAGGGAGTAGGGGGGGGAGGGAATGACCAATCATTACAAGCGTCGTGCATGTTGTTGTAACATATAAGTTAACGTATAACAGAGGATGAGTATGATTAGGTCTTACCATGGGCGGCTAAGTAGTCTTTGTATACATTGGAGGATTTGTAATTTAACCACGGGAGCCATGTGGCATTGAATTCGGACACCCTATCTTTGGAGCTGAGGAGTAAATCCTCCATATTCATGTAGTAGTCTATCCTGGTAAACCAGGTAAGCCGAGTGGGCGGAGTTTGAGATTTCCAAAAGGCAGGGATCATTGCACGTGCCGCATTGCTGAGGTGGCATAGTAAAGTTTTTTTGTGTAAAGAAAGCGGTATTGTGGAATGGTTTAGCAGCCAGAAAGAGGGGTTGGATGGAACGGAGGTGAGGGTAATATCTTCCGTTATGGAGATTACATCCTTCCAGAATGGTATAATTAGGGGCATGCCCACCAAATATGTACCATAGTGCCTAGGTCTTTCCTACATCTCCAACAATTGGGGGAGACTGATGGGGATATAGTATGTAGGAGGGTTGGGGTTCTGTACCATCTCATCAGAAGTTTATATTGGGTTTCCTTAACTTGAGTTCAAATGGAGCTCTTGTGAGCTTTCATAAAGATGGATTCCCATTCTTTCTCTGAAATTGTAATATTTAGGTCTTTTTCCCACTTCTGAAGAAAGGGCACAGGTTGCTGTGATTCGTTTTGTTGTTGAATTTGATATAAGGAGGATATTATGTGGGTAGGGTGGGTGGGGGACACGCATAATCTTTCAAAGGGGGATAGGTCCCTAGCTGCCTGTTTTAGGGCGTCCTTCGTGTGGAGGAAGTGTCGAACTTGGAGGTATTTCCAGAAGTCGGTTTGTGGAATATCCCACTTTTTCCGGATATCGGAGAATTGCATTACTATAGAGTTATGTGTGAGCTGACCTAATCTAAAGAGGCCTTCTAGTGCCCACAGTTTGTAGTGGGAGAGAGTGAGGCCAGGAGTGAAGGCGGGGTTTCCCAGGAAAGATGTAAGAGGACCTATGACTGAGGAAATGTTAGGCTTGTTGCGTAACATCTTCCATGACTTTAGTGTAGGGGAGATAGTCAGATGGTGATGCAGGAGTCTAGGTAGGAATGGGAGCCAGGGGAAAATTTCAGGGTACTGTTGGGCACAATGGGCCTCCAGCTCCACCCATTGCTTGGTCTCCCTACTTCGCGTCCAATCTAGGACTCTACTAAGCATTATGGCTTGTCGGTATTTTTTTATATCAGGGAGTTGGAATCCGCCTTGAGCAGTTGACCGCATCATAGTGGATTTGCTAATTCTGGGCGTCTTCCTAGCCCATACAAACTGTTGAATTAAATATTGAGTGGCTCTAAACCAGGAGTCTGGGATTTGAATCGGGAGTGCTTGTAGGAGATATAATAGTCGAGGGAGGATATTCATTTTAACTACGCCAATACGGCCCAGCCACGAGATTGATTTATATTGCCATTTGTTAAAATCATTTTTTATCGATTTAAGAATGGGGTTGAAGTTTAGGGAAAAAAGTTGTGAGAGGTTGCTAGTGATCTTGACTCCGAAATATGTAATGTGGGAATCCTTCCAAATGAATGGGAAGAGGGTTTTTAAGGCAGTTATTTCTTTGGGGGGGGGGGGGGGGGGGGGGTGGAGATGTTAAGTGCATATGACTTGGTGGTATTGACCTTAAAATTGGAGAGGGAACTAAAAGTGTTTAGCTCCTGTATAAAATGTGGTAGCGAGTGAGAGGGTTGTGTGGGAATTGATAGGACATCATCTGCAAATAAAGCTAGTTTATAATCGGTGTCGTCTATTTGTAAACCCGTGATCTGGTTGTTCTTCCTAATTGCCCTAGCCAGGGCCTCGATACAGAGGACAAAGATGAGGGGGGAGAGTGGGCAGCCTTGTCTTGTACCATTACCTATAGAGAAAGTGTCAGATAGAGTTCCGTTGACTCGAACTCGGGCAGAGGGTTGTGAATAGAGGGCTAATATTCTATGGAGAGTTACGGGGCCTAATACAATATGCTCTAGCACTGCTCTCATAAAGTCCCAGTTGACCCTGTCGAAGGCCTTTTCGGCATCGGTCGACCGTAAAATGGTAGGGATTTGGCTTTTAGTAGCTAGGTGGATTAAAGAGATAATTTTTGTGGTATTATCTTTTGCTTCACGGCCAGGGACAAAGCCTACCTGGTCGTTGTGGATTAGCATTGGAAGGAATTCGTTCAGTCTAGTGGCCAATAGTTTTGCATATAGTTTTAAATCAACATTAAGCAGTGATATTGGCCTGTAGCTAGGGCAAACAGAGGGATCTTTCCCTTGTTTTGGGATAACAGTGATTTGGGCTTCTAGAGCTTGAGGGGGAAAGTAATTATTGGTTGATATGGAGTTGAAGACCTGAACTATTCGGGGGGTTAGGACATCTTTAAAAGTTTTATAGTATAATGCCGTGAAACCGTCTGGGCCTGGACTCTTTCCTGAGGGTAAGGAGGCTATGGCCTGATCTACCTCTAGTGTTGTAAAGGGCTTTTCTAGGGAGTCTCTGGCCGCTGACGGGAGTGTGGGATATGCCACCCTTTCTAGGTATTGTTTAGATTTAATTAGGTTTGAAATAGGGTTTGTTGTAGAAGAAGGGTTTGGGAGGTTGTATAGTGCAGAATAGTATTCCTTGAAACATGTAGCAATTTCAGGCGTTTTAAAGCAGACCGAGCCTGCTCCGTTTCTCATGCTGGAAATAAATGAGGCTGCTCTTTGGGTCTTAAGGGCCTGCGCTAATAGGCGCCCGGGTTTATTGCCCCAGTGATAATATCTATAATTACATTTTCGTATAGATGATTGTGTCTTAATATTTAGCAATTTCTTCAATTGATCCCGAGCTTCGGATAATTCCAGAAGATCAGCGGGTGCAAGGGAAGATTTGGGTTTCTAAGAGGTGGATTTTTTTTAGTAGTGTGTCCATAGCTGACGTTCTAGATTTTTTCATGTATGAGCCTAGTTGGATCAATTTACCTCTCACAACGCATTTGTGCGCTTCCCAAAGGATCGTCTCTGAGACCTCTCCTGTCTCATTGATCTCAAAGTAGTCAGCCAGTGTTTTGTCTAGTTCAGATTTACAATATTTGTCATGGAGGAGGGATTCATTAAGACGCCACGTCCATTGGGCTGGGTTACTAGGGGAGGTCGCAAGGGTCAAAAAGACCGGAGCGTGGTATGACAGATGAATTGATCCAATGTCGGTTTGAATTATCTGTGGGAGGTGTCTGTGACTTATAAATAGGTAGTCCAAGCGGGAGTAAGTCTGATGTGGGTGGGAAAAAAAGGTATAGTCACGACCATTGGGATTCAGAGTTCTCCAAGAGTCTGCTAACTGTAAGTTGTGTAGTAGCTTCTTTACTTGTTTGTGTTTGTGCACCGAGAATCTAGGAGAGGGGGGGGAGGTGTCTATGGAAGGTTCTATGGACCAGTTAAGATCTCCTCCTAGAATGATAGTGCCCTTAGAGAGTGGTTCTAATTTTGGTAAGTGTGAGTTGAGAAATAGAGCTTGATCGCAATTAGGGGCGTACAGAGCTGCAAATGTGTAGGGTCGAGAGAAGATAGAACAAGTAACCACCAATAACCTTCCGGGGACTATTTTGTGGGACTCAGTTTCAGTAATTTGTAAGGATCGTGAGAATATTATAGCCACACCTTTAGTTTTGTTGTCAGGGTTGTTAGAGTAGAACGCTAAGGGGAATCTGTAATTGGTTAAGGAGGGGGGTTGTGCGGAAACCTTAAAGTGCGTTTTTTGTATCAATGCTACATCTACTCTTTCAGACCACAACATATCTAGTAATTGGGACCTTTTTTTCGGGGATATTCAGACCCCTGGCATTGAATGAAACAATTTTAAGTCTACCTGGAGATGACATCTTGTGCAGAGGTCAGTTTAGCAATATGACATTCGGATTGGTCAGTGGGGGAGAAAGTGAGAGGAGGTGGAGGATGAGGGAACATAGGGTAAAAAAGTAAAACAACGTTAAACATCAATAGAACATAACATCCCGCCATGAGACAACCCTTGGTATTGTGTACCAGGTTTCTCATTGGGCCAATATGGCTAGGTGCGGGAGAGGGTGGTATTTAGGGGACGCCACCTGGGGCACCACAGAAAAAGTGTTATTTTAAAGCATAATGAAAAATGTATGAAATATGTGTATAACCAGCATCAGCCAAACGGCATTTTTATGCATTTAAACCTTATAGAAATGGCCAAAAATGAACAAGAGTCTCTTGGACGGGCAGTGTTGATGAACGAAAACAAAGGTTTGCCTCACCCGACTGTTGACACTTTGGCAGTCCATGAGTTGTTTGGGGTTTGAATATGTTCACATCGACCCGGAGAATGCTGGATCATTGGCGAGGAAATCTTGACTGGTAGCAGGGGTCGAGGAAGGTTTCTTTCTGGTATCCCGAGCGGTTTGCCAAGGGGTTCCATTTTTGGTTAGTTGAGGGGGGGTTAAGTCTGGAGGATTAAATTCCCAGTCGGGGATCTTTATTGGAGGGAGTCCAAGGCCAGAGCAGAAGGTTTGGAGATCCGAGGGAGATTGTAGGGAGTAGGTTTTTCCCGACTGAGATACCTGAAGTTGGAAGGGAAAACCCCATCTGTATTTCAGTTGGCGTTTGCGCAATTCGTCCGTGATAGGTTTGAGGGTTTTCCTCTGCTGGAGGGTATGCCAGGACAGGTCTTGGTATAAAGCAATTGGATCACCGTTAAATGTCAGCCCATCTGATCTCCGTGCTTTATTCATTATCTCTTCTTTTTCGGAAAAGTAGTGCAGGCGGCATATAACATCTCTTGGGCGGTCTGAGGGGAGACCTCTTGGTTTGAGCGCACGGTGTGCTTGGTCAAAGGTAATGGTGTTTGAGGGATCTTTCTCCAGGACCTCGTTGAAGATTTTGGTTAATACGTCTATTAAATTTGTCGGGGGGATGTCTTCGGGGATGCCTCTAACTCTGATGTTATTACGTCGGCCTCTGTTGTCGAGATCTAGAACCCTTGTTCTGAGAGATTTGAATTTGAGTGTTTGGGCTGCAATGACTTCACAGAGGGAGTGTGTGAAGGTGTTAGCGGATTCCTGCTGGTCTTCAAGGGCATCTACTCTTTCAGCTAGTTGGGATACATATTGCTTAATTATTGCCAGCTCCTTTCTCATGGTGTCTTGTATATATTGTTCAGTAGGTAGAGTTTTCATGAACGCCAAGAGTTCTTTACGAGAAGGCTCATCCTGGGTGGGGGAAGATTGTTCCATTGTCGTGGGAAGGCGGGACGGGGTGGAACAGCTGGATGGTGGACCTGATGAGGTGTTATTTTCAAAGTCACTGGGGGTGGTAGAGAATAGGAAGGATCTCAGACCTCCTTGGGTGGAATTCACTTTTGGCTTCGGAGTGCTTCCTTTCTTTTTTCCAGACTTGACCATGCTGGAGAGAGAGTAAGTTACATGGAAGCGGTCATGGGGCCGCTGGTTAGATTTCTGATAGATAGGCGGGAGTGATGTGGTCATTGGGCATGTCATCCCAAGTGGACTGGAGAAGCGGTATAGAGTGTGGGCACCATCTCTGGTGTCCAGTATACGTCTGCACTGTCTGGGACGACCCTTAGGGTTGCTGCTCGGTCTGCCGGGCTTCGGATTGAGTATCTCGGCTTCGCGGAGGGATCAGTCGTCTGTGGCAGTTGCTAGATTGCGCCCCCGGCAGTCTGCAGTGTCAGACACCTATCAGACTTCTTTGTTGAGCCCTATTGCATGGGCAGAGTTTTCCCATACAGAGTAGAAGGGCTGTAGTGGGCTGTGATGAGGGCTAAGAGCAAGTGCCAATGTGGGGGCTGTGATGCTGTGTGCCTATGAGATCACTTCTGTGTGGCCACAAGCAGCAACGCTGGTATTTAGTGCTGGAAGTAGTAGTGTGGACCGGCTGCCTGTCACAAGGGGAGAGCCCCAGTTCTGTTTTGTTTGTGGGGTATAACTCATTAGGCCAACATGGACAAGGTCGACAGTCAAAATGTGGACTAGGGGTTTTTGACCCAAATGTCAACATAGACACGGAAACATAGCACCGCGTCCCCTCACATGGCTCAATGCGCTCGCCATGCTTTGGGCACACTATTTTATTCTCCCACCATGCCCTACTGGATGGTAGGGCATGAAATACCACATGTCGGCTCAAAAAAACAGTGAAAAACCCCATGTAGACCTTTTGACTGTCGTCCTTGCCCATGTCGACCTAGACCCATGTCGACCCAATGCTTGTCGGTCTAATGACCACATCCCATGTTTGTGTATTTATTTATTATGTTTAACATTTTCATGACCACTTTTCTTATTTAAATGTTTGAAACAGCCGATACTATAGACCATCTGTACTTTTAAATATCAATACTGTATCCAGTGTATAAAAAGACCCGAAGTCAGGATCCCGACTGTCAAATCACGCTGATTGGCTGAATCTCAGCCAATCAGCGTGCAGCCAGTGTTTTCAAAATCAGAAGCGCTTCCCGCACCGCCGCCCGGTTATTTCCAAGACACTGCAGGGACCCGGCACCAACTCACTACACAGCGCCGCAGGGAACCCTCTCACCGCGGCTTCTAGACAGCGCTGCAGGTACACCCGTGCCGCACAGACCCCCCTGCCCGCACCCCGCTGCACCTACAAGGAAGGGGGAACTGGGGGCGTAACAATAGTGCCCGTAGTCCCCCCAGGTGCCCACACTTAGTCAGTGCCTCCCTGCCGTCGCCGGTGCTGCGGCGCTATAGTTACGCCACTGTCAGCGTGTAAAATACAGCGTACATGTACACTATATTTTACATGCTGCAATACATGTAGGCTACAAACCTACCCTCCAACATGACCCATTCCATTAGGTACAAAATGCTTTGCTTCTGGACTTTTTCCTTAATTTTAGGATTGCCTTCACCCATGCTGGAACACCGTTATCATCACTGAACTAGTTAAACACAGGTGACTGCAATTATCAATTAAGATGGAAGTCCAGAAACAGAGCATTTTTTACCTAACGGAATGGGTCATGTTGGTGGGAATTGGTTGCATATGTGCTACAAACGTATGCATGCTACATTGGTGGGCAAGGAGTACCATGCATGGTACACATTGGTGGTCATGGGGTGGGGTGCGTGCATGCATGCTAGTAACATTGGTAGTGTGGAGTGCACATTTGACAGACATTGGTGGCCAGTGGCCTATAAAGTGTGCATGCCAGTGGGGTGAGGCACAGCCTTTCCCATACCACCCAACACAACACTCTCCAGGAGGGACACATTGCTCTGCTCTTGGACTTCCCTGGTAATGTATGATTGCCATCACCTGTGGTGAAACACCTTTCTGACCACGTAAACTGTTCAAAACAGATGTCTCTTTGCACAAGTAACATCTGCCCCCTGCAGGGCACATGGTTTGTCCATCTAAGACAGTGAACAAGAATAAGGCCCTAATGTCACGTTCTTAGAAGCACCAGCTAACCCCCTCCAGGAGCAGAGCATTGCGTCACTCCTAGAGGGGGTTATGTTGGGAGGTGTGCTTTCCTGTCATACTAGCTTATATGCCAGAATTTTGATTTTATAAAGTATGTCAAAAATACAAAGAATATATTTAAAAAATCTTATTTTTATTATTCTAATAATGTTTAAAGTAAAAACTCTGGAGCAAAAAGTTTATGGCAGGTGAGGATGTGCCTCACCTGGCTACCTTTTCTGCACATTTCTTATCAAAACTCAGTGAATCTCCAGCAGTATATACTGCTGCACATGTGTATAATGCCGGCATGTACCCCATGGCTCATATATTGTGTGCAAATCTGGCTCTGGTACTTGTCAGGGACTCTTGAGCCATTTACCTCACTGCACATCCATGGTGCATGCATGTTTAAAACATTGCTGGCCAGTGGTTTATTACGTTTGCATGCATGCTTCATATATGCATGCATACTGTACTTGCTAAAACATTGGTGGGCAGTGGGGAGATCAAACTATTTAAAAACATTGGTGGGCAGGGGGAATGGAAAACGTTTTATTCATTGGTGACTGGAGTATTCACACAGTGGTGTGTGTGTGTGTGTGTGTGTGTGTGTGTGTGTGTGTGTGTGTGTTATTGTTTTTGTTGTGGTGGACATAACTAATTTTTTTAATTTTTATTTCCCTCCTCTTTATGGAAACTGGAAACACACAGAAAACCAAATACAGATGCCGCACCAGAAGAGCCCAGGTGGGGGACCAGCAGCCACAGGGCCACCAAGCAGGCTCACTCCCCAACCTGACCTGTCCCCCACCCAAAACCCATCCCACCAACCTGACCTTTCCCCCACCCAAAACCCATTTCACCAACTTGACCTGTTCCCCACCCAAAACCCATTCCACCACCCTGACCTGTCCCCCAATCAAAACCCATTCCACCAACCTGACCTGTCCCCCATCCAAAACCCATTTCACCAACCTGACCTGTCCCCCATCCAAAACCCATACCCACAACCTGACCTTTCCCCCACCCAAAACCTTCCCCTTGTCTGCTACACCCCATCCCCCCAATCATCCCATTCCCCCAGCCAACAGCCATCCCAAAGTCCCACAGCAGCCATCCAATATGCGGATGCCACCACCCAAACAAGAATTTCTGGTGATGATGAAGCGGCCCGTAAGTACCAAATATTGTTCATTGTGTATGTACAGTATGTATGTGTTTGGTATATCTGTTGTATTATTATTATTTAGTTATTACCAGTTTCTGATCTAGCACACACATATCCCGCAGAGCTTTACAGAGGATATTTGAACATTCGCATCAGTCCCTGCCCCAGTGGAGTTTACAATCTATACCCCCTACCACATGTACACACACACACAGACATTCTAGGGTTAATTTTGATGGGCCCTCTTTAACCTACCAGTATATTTTTGTATTGTGGGCGGAAACCGGAGTAAACCCACCCAAGCATGGGGAGAATATACAAACTCTGCACAGTTAGAGCCATGGTGGGAATCAAACCCATGACATCAGTACTATGAGGCAGTAATGCTAACCATTACACCGTCCGTACTGCCAAATTTATACAAACAATTTCCATCCCCGGCTTCTCCCCGCCTGCCACAGCCGGGTTACGCTGTGCTGTCCGATGCCAGAGGATCATGCACAGTCCTGTCACTCTCTGCACAGAAGCCGGAGACCCGGCTTCTGCTAGCAGTCTTGGGTTGTCGCCCTGAGGCTGCAGCCACCGGAGAATGGGGAGACCATGAATGGGACTGCGGGGATGGGTTGTTGCCCTGCAGGGAGGCTGCAGTTAGCGGGCAGTGTGCATCACACTAACAGCGCCCATCTCTGCCAGACTGTCCTGCAAACACCGGCACAGGGACCCTACAGGGTGGGGTGTGGTACAGGGGTCCGACAGTCAGGATCCCGACTGGCCAGACCCAGACAGCATGGTGAGCGCAACTAAGCCCCTTGCGGGCTCGCCGCACTGCGGGCACGGTGGCTCACATACGGTGGCTAGCTATTCGAGCCACCTATTCTATTCTCCCTCTATGGTGGTTGTGAAAATAGCGGGTGGCCGTCAGGAACCAGGCTGTCTGTGTTTTGACAGTCGGGATCCCGACGTTGGGTATATGCCTGTTGGGACCCCGTCCGGCACCCACAGGGTGGACAGTGATGCTGATACTCTCGCTTTCACTCTGGTGGGGGAGGGGGTGTTGGTGGCCCAATGAATCGGTTTTCCCAGGGGCCTGCCCTGCTCTTAAAATGGCCCTGGAGATTGTGAGCTTAGAAAGTGCAGTACTGGCTTGGTTACGTTTGTGGGGTATGGATCATTAGGTCTACAGCAGTTAGGTTGACATGTGTCTAGGTCGACATGTCATTAGGTTGACACAAGCATTAGGTCAACATGGACAAGGTTGACAGTCAAAAGGTCAACATGGGGTTTTTCACTGTTTTTGACCTGAATGTCGACATGGACACTGAAACGTAGCACAGCGTCCCCACACATGGCTCGCTGCACTCGCCATGCTTCGGGGCAAGGTGCCTCACTGCGCTTGGCACAGTATTTTATTCTCCCACTATGCCCTAGTGGATGGTAGGGCATGAAATACCACCTGTTGGCACATGTCGGCTCAAAAAACTGTGAAAAACCTAGACCCTTGTCAATCTTTATGCATGTCGACTTAATAGTGTAGACCCAATGCATGTCTATCAATTGTTTGTCGACCTAATGACCGTACCCCATGTTTCTGTATTTATTTATTATGTTTAACCTTTTTCTGACCACTTACGGTGTCTTATTTAAATGTTTGAAACCACCTATACTATAGACCATCTGTACTGTTAAGTATCAATACTGTATCCAGTGTATAAAAAGACCAATTTTACAGACTGTTACGGCTCCCCCAGACTCACATACTTACTCCAATGCTTGCACATACTTTTTGTACTTAGTTTTCATTGCATGCACAGAACATGCAATGCGATGTGATACGTGCTAGTTAAGCACGGAACGCACGCCCGTATCGGGACGTGTATGGGCGGCATTACTCCTGTACTTTTAGATTTCTCCACCTGTGTGGGTCACACTTTGACCTTCCACTAATTAGCAACAATGAGCAACCTACATGTAGGCTGTATTTTACACGCTGCAAAAAAAAGTATAGCCTACACGTAATGCACCATGTAAAATACAGCATACGTGTACACTATATTTTACATGCTGCGATATATGTAGGCTACAAATTGGTGGGAATTGGTTGCATACATGCTACAAATCTATGCATGCTACATTGGTGGGCAGGGGGTACCATGCATGGTACACATTGGTGGTCATGGGGTGGGTGCGTGCATTCATGCAAAAACATTGGTGGGCAGGGGGAATGGAAAATGTTTTATTCATTGGTGACTGGAGTATTCACACAGCGATCTGTATATGTGTGTGTGTTATTGTTTTTGTTGTGGTGGACATAACTAATTTTTTTTATTTTATTTCCCTCCCCTTTATGGAAACTGTAAACACACAGAAAACCAAATGCAGATGCCGCACCAGAAGAGCTCAGGTGGCGGACCAGCAGCCACAGCGCCACCAAGCAGGCTCACTCCCCAACCTGACCTGTCCCCCACCCAAAACCCATCTCACCAACCTGACCTTTCCCCCACCCAAAACCTTCCTCTTGTTTGCTACACCTCATCCCCCCAATCGTCCCATTCCCCCAGCCAACAGCCATCCCAAAGTCCCACAGCAGCCATCCAATATGCGGATGCCGCCACCCAAACAAGAATGTCTGGTGATGATGTAGCAGCCCGTAAGTACTATATTGTTAATTGTGTATCCTAACTGTGCGGAGTTTGTATATTCTCCCCGTGCTTGCGTGGGTTTTCTCCGGGTACTCCGGTTTCCTCCCACAATTCAAAAATATACTGGTAAGCGAATTAACAAATTAACCCTAGATTGTCTGTGGGTGCATGTACATGTGGTAGGGAATATAGATTGTAAGCTCCACTGAGGCAGGGTCTGATGTGAATGTTCAAATATCCTCTGTAAAGCGCTACGGAATATGTGTGCGCTAGATAAGAAACTGTTAATAAATAATAAATAAATTGTATGTGTGTGTATCTGTTACAGCAGTGATTTTCAACCTTTTTACCTTGCGGCACACTAAATAAGACTTTAAAATTGCCAAGGCACACCCTAAGATCCCCACAGGGCAAAACACTTTGGCCACCACAGGAAAAAAAACACCTATTGGCCCCCACATTAAAAACAATCACACTGGTCCCCACAGGTAACAAAAATAAAATACATTGGCCCTTTGCATGAAAAGAAGAGACCAGTAAGCAACATTTGAACTGGTGGTAGCTGTAAATGGGATTGGGCATCTCTAAATGTGGGGGCACACTTGAGAACAGCTTAAGGCACACTAGTGTGCCACGGCACACTGGTTGAAAAACACTGTGTTACAGTATGTCATATATTATTCTATTGACCATTTCTTACATTGTGCATACATATTCCTCAGCGCTTTACAGAGAATATTTGAACATTTACTGTATATCAGTCTTTGCCCCAATGGAGCTTACAATCTATATTCCCTACCACAAGTACACAAACACACATCTAGGGTTAATTTTGTTGGGAGCCAATTAACCTACCAGTATATTTTTGGATTGTGGGAAGAAACCGGAGTACCTGGAGGAAACCCACGCAAGCACGGGGAGAATATACAAACTCCACAAGTTAGGGTCATGGCGGGAATTGAACCCATGGCCTCAGTGCTATGAGGCAGTAATGCTAACCATTACACCATCTGTACTACCCAAATTTATACAAACAATTTCCATCCCTACAGATTCACCACGAAGAAGACAGGCACTGCAGCAGATGCTGACTGATTTGGCAGGACAATTGCGCTATGCAGTAGTCTTCATCAGCGCCATAATGGCGCTAATGGATCAATAATTTTTTTTTGTTACAATGTTTTGTTATTTTAAGTTTTTCTTTTAAAACCAAAATTGTTCGGATGTGTATAGTGTGTTGGTGTTTCGTTTAAATGACTGTAATAAAAAGGGTTTAGCTTCGGTCACAATATTGATGTGTAAATAGTTGTGTGTGCATGCAGACGGATGGTAAGTAAATGGTGTGGAAAAGGTATGTTTGGCTTCGTTAATAATAGTATTGTGTGGTCATGACTACATATGATTGTTAATGTGTGAACGAACATGAGATGGACAAGTGAAATTACAGTCATATCACAGTGTTTGATGCAGCAAAATAAGAGAATATTTTTGAATTAAAAAATAAAACATTTAACTAACACTTCAGCGCATGTCAGTACTATCTACATTAGATGGATACAAATGACACATATTCAGAGACACATGACACAAACATTTCAACAATAAACCACACATTATACATACAGATGGACCCCATCTCTTCTTTGCCCGGCGCTCACCAGAATGTCCCCACTGGCAAGTGCTGGGGGAGAGGGACTCCATCAGACTGGGAGGCGCGTCCCAGTCTCTCGGCGGCTGGGCGGTGGGACCCTGCCTGTCTCCACTTCATGGAGACGGGCAGGGTTAGGGGGGTGCTGGGAGGTGAGAGCAGCTAGCGCCTTCTGCGAAACTTACATTCAACAGGGTGCTCACTTCCTGATTGACAGGCAGAGGGCTTTTCCTGGCAGACAGCGACACCCCAGGCAGGGAAGAGGAACTGCATGGTTTTTTAAAGATGGCAAGTGCTAGAATGAACACTAACGGTGGCCATACACGCTCCGATCCCGTTTTGTACTTTGAGATGCGCGCTCCCGCAGCATCTCATCGTACAGTACAAAAAGTATGTGCTGCACATACTTTTTGTACTGGCTTTTCATTGCATCGTATTGCATGCACAAGGGATGCGATGCATGCTATTTAAGCATCAAATGGACGGCCGCATCGGAGCGTCTATGGGCACCTTAAGGTTTAGATAGATCGATAAATACTTTTATGTTATGCTCTCAAGACCATAAAAAATGTTCATATTTGTATTATATTGCTTTTGCCTATTTAATGCTAACTTTAAGCTCTAGAACCCTGTAAGCAAAGGATTGTGTCCGCTCTGCACCATTCTAATCATTCCATAAAGAGTTGTTTTTTTTCCCATAAAATGTTCTCCATGTACAGAATGTTAATAGCCGGCTGAATAATGTGAATAGCCTCGGTGCTGCCACTTGAAACGGAAAGAAATGGTCCGCGCATTACAGAGATAAAAGGGAAAAGGCCAGTAATGAATTTAAAGGAAAATGGACATTAATGGTACTAGCATTACTCATGTTCCACATAACAAATTATTGGATATCTGTCAAGCACACCAAATTATCTACTCATCTGCTGTGTGGGGCCCTCAGGAGCCATCCAAACCAGCAACAGCAAGGCCATTTCAGCTAATTTTACTATTTATAACAATACAACAGGCCATTAAGATAAATTACCGCCATTATCAAGTTTCTATGAAAATGACAAATACGTGCTTTAGAGGCTGTTGACTAAAATAAAATAGACAGTACAGGAACTATAAAGAAACACTCCAGATCATTATTTTCTAGTGCCTTGTTTCCCCATCCAGCCCATTCATTTGCTTTCATCACAATTAGTTCTGTACACAATATGAAGTAACGAAAGAATGCACACTATGCAACATTAGCACTAATTGCCCAATTACGGGCCAGTTTTCAGCCTTTTAGGCCCAGGAACAGGTATTAAACTTGATGTGTTTGTGGCTTTTATCAATGTATTGTTTCAGTTTGTCACAGAAGTCAAATATTGTCCCTATGCAAAGTCTGTGGAAGGCAACAGGTAAAACAAAATCATTTCATCAGTTTCTGGACAAGTTAATGATAAATAACATTAATTTTGTAAATTTTATCTTTCTAACAGCCGAATATTTGACTGGTTGGAATGAAAGTCTGGCAATATATAGGAGAAAGTGGAATTCAGCAATTTGCTCTCAAACACCAGAAAAAAAGTCAAAGATCGTCAAAGTTGGTTAAAACCGTTTGGTTGAATTATCTGAACGTCCGTTTTTGATCATTTTCCAGCGTTTGGAAGCAAATTGTCATTTGCTCACATACACTGACAAATTTTTCATCCCAACCAGTTAACTATTTCACTGGTTAGAAAGATAATCTTTTGGTGTCACCATGATTTTTATACTGGACACAAGAAGAGGCGCTTTACGAGAGGAGGAGGACCGTGTGCCGCCTCCTCCGCTCGGGCCTCCTCCGCTCAGGCCCCCTCCTCTCTCCCAGCTGCCGCCACCGCAGTGCTGCTCTAGTACTCAAAGGTCAAAGACTCTACTGCGCATGAGTCATCGCGGGCTCAGCTAGATACCCACTTGGCTGCTGCGATGGAAAACAGGCCTATCCAGCCTGAAGCTGACACCACACACCCTCCCATAAAACGCTAAGACACACCTAACATTTTCCCTGACATGAGCGTTTTTTCTGGCACGCCTGCATTTTTCTTGCACTCCCACTAAACCCCCAGACACTTACTTGCTGTCAATCACCTTGTGACTGGCATGCGAAAAGACACAGAAGCAGGACTTCATTGCAGCACTGGCCTCATGCACAGTGTATCGATAATCGGTCACTGTGCGAATTCGCAGCTGTGCAATCAGGACTGAATTACCCCGAGCCTATATACATACATTCTTGTGCCAGGGATTTTACAGTCCCATGGGTAGATGATCTCTTATTTCAGTGATTCCCAAACTGTGTGCCGTGGCTCCCTGAAATGCCTCAGGTTGGTGGTCCTGGACCAATTCAAATTATTTATGGTCAATTATTTATGGAAAAAAAAGCGGTGGTGGCTGCCAATCATAAAATATGTGTACAAACAGAAGCACTGCCCTATGACACATAACTGAGCCTAAGAAGCACATATAAACATAACCTAATTATTTTAATATTTTTGGCTACATTATTTGGGGGCCTAGGGGTGCCGTTAACCCCTTCCCGACATTTGACGTACATTTACGTCATGGCCGGGATGTACTTCCCGACACATGGCATAAATGTACGTCATGACTTTAAACTGTCACTGCGTCTCGAGACGCAGTGACAGAGAGACGATGTCTGCTGTCCCTGACAGCAGACATGTCCCTGCATGCCCAGGGGGGGCTGCGATGCCGCCCCCCCATCGGCGATCGCTGTGATTGGCTGTTCAGTGTGAACAGCCATTCACAGCATTTTCCTGTGTTACCAGCGAATCAGACGCTCGGTAACACAGGTGTCAATCACCGCCGGGCGTCAGGGGGCATGAGGGGGTCATCGGTGACGACGACACCTCACCCCACCTGCCCCCAAGGCTGTGATTGGTCCGTGGGACCCACGGACCAATCACAGCCAAGGCGCGACATTTAAACTAACGGTGACTGCGCTGCAGACGCCATTCCGGTCTGGAATTGCGTGCAGAGCGGTCACCGTGCCTATCTGCCGTGATACTGACCTGATCCTTGCAAATACTTACCTGATCCTTGCAAATACCTTACCTGATCACCTGATCACTGCTTGTAGCGTGCTGGATGCTTCCTGGATCTGACTTCTTGTGACTTCCTGCTGCTGCTGCAGTGTGATAGAGAGATAGAGAGTGATAGATAGTGAGAGATAGAGAGATAGAGAGATAGTGATAGAGAGTGCTATATTTTGTGTCTGCTACCCCCCCTTTTTGGGGCTGCAGGTTTTTTTTTATATATATAACTGTCAGTGCTGCTGCTGCAGTGTCATAGAGTGATAGATAGTGATAGATAGTGAGAGATAGAGAGATAGAGAGATAGTGATAGAGAGTGCTATATTTTGTGTCTGCTACCCCCCCTTTTTGGGGCTGCAGGGTTTTTTTTTATATATATAACTGTCAGTGCTGCTGCTGCAGTGTCATAGAGTGATAGATAGTGAGAGATAGAGAGATAGATAGAGAGAGATAGATAGAGAGAGATAGTGACAGAGAGTGATAGAGAGTGCTATATTTTGTGTCTGCTACCCCCCCCTTTTGTGCTGATCAGTATATCTGTGCTGATCAGCAACTTTTTGGGGGTGCAGGTTTTTTTTTTTTATATATACCTGCCAGTTGCACTGTCAGTTGCACCAAAGGTTGTGCACCTGCTGCCCCTCACTGGTAATCAGTGTCGCATCACTGATCACCTTTTTTTTTTTTTTTTGAGGGTGCTGTGGGGTCTTTTTTTAATTTTTTTTGATCAAATTTTTTTGATCAAATTCCTGTTGCCTTTGAGCGCTGTTCAGTGACGGACGTTGCTGACCAACATCTGTGCTCAATTTTTGGCGCAGGACCTTTTTTTTTTTTTTTCTGCACTACATACACACTACACACTACATACTACATTGAAATAAAGTTTGTACCCCCCCTACACTATACACGTGTTGAAACATTTCACTACCAGAAACACAAAAATAAAAATGGCATCCCAAATGTCATCCCAAATGTCATCCCAAATGTCATCCCAGTCATCCAGAAGAATGTATTCAGCGGAGGAGGCATATGCCATGCTTGCCTCTGACTCTGACACAGCCAGTGAGGCAAGCGGGGAATTTGAAGGATTCATCTTAAGCTCCTCTTTCTCCTCTAGTGATGAGGGACCCCCTCAAAGACGCCCCCGTAGAGCAGCTGAGACCCCCCCCCCCAATAATTGATCTCGTATGGACCCCACCACCAGACAATTTTGAGCCCCAGGTTCCTGAGTTTTTGGCCATCCCAGGAATCCAATTTGATTCCACAGGTCTCAGAGAAATTGACTTTTTCAAATTATTTTTCTCTGATGATTTTATAAATTTAATGGTGGACCAAACTAATTTATATGCCCAGCAGTTTATTGCTCAAAACCCCACGTCATCATTTGCTAGGTGGACCCCTGTAGATGCAGTAGAGATGATGACGTTTTGGGGTCTGGTGTTTCATATGGGCATAGTAAAAAAGCCAGAAATTAGGCAATATTGGAGTACAGATGTTCTGTACAGCACCCCACTTTACCGTATGGCCATGACCCGGAATCGTTTTGAGTTAATCCTTAAATTTTTGCATTACAACGATAATGCACAGTGCCCACCCAGAGATGATCCCACCTTTGACCGGCTATTCAAAGTCAGGCCGGTCATTGATCACTTCAGTGCCAAATTTGAAGAGATGTACATCCCAGATAAATTCATTTGCATAGACGAGTCCCTTATACATTTTAAAGGAAGGGTTAAATTCCGCCAGTACCTTCCCAGTAAGAGGGCAAGGTATGGCATAAAAATGTATAAGCTGTGTGAAAGCACCTCAGGGTACACCCACAGGTTTAGGGTATATGAAGGGAAGGATTCAAGAATTGAACCGCCAGAATGCCCCCCCTCCCTCGTAGGTGTTAGTGGAAAAATTGTCTGGGATTTAGTGCACCCCTTCCTGGATAAAGGTTATCACCTCTATGTGGATAACTTTTACACCAGCATCCCCCTGTTTAAGGCCCTTGGTTCAAGAGGTACAGCAGCTTGCGGTACTGTGCGCAAGAACCAAAGAGGCCTCCCAAAAACGCACATTGCCCAAGTAATGAGAAGGGGTGAAAGCAGGGGAATATGCACCGAAAATATGTTGTTGGTCAAATATAAGGACAAGAGGGATGTCCTTATACTGACAACAATTCACGGAGACAGTACCACCTCCGTCCCTGTACGAGGTACCAGTACCCACACGTCAAAACCTAATTGTATCCTGGATTACAATAGGTACATGGGCGGAGTGGATCTTTCAGATCAGGTACTGAAGCCGTACAGTGCCCTGCGGAAAACAAAAATCTGGTACAAGAAGCTGGCCGTGTATATCATCCAGATGGCACTGTATAACGCTTACGTGCTATTCCTTTCTACCAGCCAGAGGGGGACATTTATGCACTTTCAAGAGGAAGTCATAAAGGGCCTAATATTTGGGAACCAGCAGGCAGAGGGCCCCAGTACTTCTAGTACTGGCCCCCGTATTGTACCAGGGCAGCATTTTCCTGATGAAATCCCCTCCACTGGAAAAAAGGGCAGGACACAAAAAAGGTGCAAAGTTTGCTATAAAAAGGGAATAAGAAAGCAAACTATTTTCCAGTGTGACACTTGCCCCGACAAACCCGGCCTATGTATAAAGGAGTGTTTTAAAATATACCACACATCTATGGATTATTAGGTTCATCATTTCACCGTGCTTCGGGGGTCTTGCTAATGCCACATAGCACCCACCATTCATTCCACCAGAATCTGAGCCGCAAAATCCAAAAATCACTCCTTCCCTTCTGAGTCCTGCCATGCACCCAACTGGTATTTTTTGGTCACATGTGAGGCATTGCCGTACTCGGGAGAAATTGGGGCACAGATTTTGGGGTGCTTTTTCTCCTTCATACCTTATGAAAATGAAAAATTTTGAGCCAGAACTGCATTTTTGTGTAAAAAAATGTAATTTTTCATTTTCACTGCCCAGTTGTATCAAAATTGGTGAAACCCCTGGGGGTTTGAAATGTACAATATACCCCTAGATGAATTCCCTGAGGGGTGTAGTTTGCAAAATGGGGTCACTTGTGGGGGGGTTCCACTGTATTGGTGCTTCGGGGGTCTTGCTAATGCGACATAGCACCCACCAAAATTCCACCAGAATCTGAGCTGCAAAATCCAAATACCACTCCTTCCCTTCTGAGTCCTGCCATTTTTTGGTCACACATGAAGCATTGCCGTACTCGGGAGAAATTGGGGCACAGATTTTGGGGTGCTTTTTCTCCTTCATACCTTATGAAAATGAAAAATTTTGAGCCAGAACTGCATTTTTGTGTAAAAAAATGTAATTTTTCATTTTCACTGCCCAGTTGTATCAAAATTGGTGAAACCCCTGGGGGTTTGAAATGTACACTATACCCCTAGATGAATTCCCTGAGGGGTGTAGTTTGCAAAATGGGGTCACTTGTGGGGGGGTTCCACTGTATTGGTGCTTCGGGGGTCTTGCTAATGCGACATAGCACCCACCAAAATTCCACCAGAATCTGAGCTGCAAAATCCAAATATCACTCCTTCCCTTCTGAGTCCTGCCATTTTTTGGTCACACATGAAGCATTGCCGTACTCGGGAGAAATTGGGGCACAGATTTTGGGGTGCTTTTTCTCCTTCATACCTTCTGAAAATGAAAAATTTTGAGCCAGAACTGCATTTTTGTGTAAAAAATTAAATTTTTCATTTTCACTGCCCAGTTGTACCACAATTGGTGAAACCCCTGGGGGTTTGAAATGTACATTATACCCCTAGATGAATTCCCAGAGGGGTGTAGTTTGCAAAATGGGGTCACTTGTGGGGGGCTTCCACTGTATTGGTGCTTCGGGGGTCTTGCTAATGCGACATAGCACCCACCAACATTCCACCAGAATCTGAGCTGCAAAATCCAAAAATCACTCCTTCCCTTCTGAGTCCTGCCATGCACCGAACTGGTATTTTTTGGTCACATGTGAGGCATTGCCGTACTCGGGAGAAATTGGGGCACAGATTTTGGGGTGCTTTGTCTCCTTCATTCCTTGTGAAAATGAAAAATTTTGAGCCAGAACTGCATTTTTGTGTAAAAAATGTAATTTTTCAGTTGCACAGCCCAGTTGTATCAAAATTGGTGAAACCCCTGGGGGTTTGAAATGTACACTATACCCCTAGATGAATTCCCTGAGGGGTGTAGTTTGCAAAATGGGGTCACTTGTGGGGGGGTTCCACTGTATTGGTGCTTCTGGGGTCTTGCTAATGCGACATAGCACCCACCAACATTCCACCAGAATCTGAGCTGCAAAATCCAAAAATCACTCCTTCCCTTCTGAGTCCTGCCATGCACCCAACTGGTATTTTTGGTCACATGTGAGGCATTGCCGTACTCGGGAGAAATTGGGGCACAGATTTTGGGGTGCTTTTTCTCCTTCATTCCTTGTTAAAATGACAAATTTGGAGCCAGAACTGCATTTTTGTGTAAAAAAATGTAATTTTTCATTTTCACTGCCCAGTTGTATCAAAATTGGTGAAACCCCTGGGGGTTTGAAATGTACACTATACCCCTAGATGAATTCCCTGAGGGGTGTAGTTTGCAAAATGGGGTCACTTGTGGGGGGGTTCCACTGTATTGGTGCTTTGGGGGTCATGCTAATGCGACATAGCACCCACCAACATTCCACCACCAAAAATCACTCCTTCCCTTCTGAGTCCTGCCATGCACCCAACTGGTATTTTTTGGTCACATATGAGGCATTGCCATACTCGGAAGAAATTGGGGCACAGATTTTGGGGTGCTTTTTCTCCTTCATACCTTATGAAAATGAAAACTTTTGAGCCAGAACTGCATTGTTGTGTAAAAAAATGTAATTTTTCATTTTCACTGCCCAGTTGTATCAAAATTGGTGAAACCCCTGGGGGTTTGAAATGTACACTATACCCCTAGATGAATTCCCTGAGGGGTGTAGTTTGCAAAATGGGGTCACTTGTGGGGGGGTTCCACTGTATTGGTGCTTTGGGGGTCTTGCTAATGCGACATAGCACCCACCAACATTCCACCAGAATCTGTGCTGCAAAATCCAAATATCACTCCTTCCCTTCTGAGTCCTGCCATGCACCCAACTGGTATTTTTTGGTCACATGTGAGGCATTGCCATACTCGGGAGAAATTGGGGCACAGATTTTGGGGTGCTTTGTCACCTTCATTCCTTGTGAAAATGAAAAATTTTGAGCCAGAACTGCATTTTTGTGTAAAAAATGTAATTTTTCATTTGCACAGCCCAGTTGTATCAAAATTGGTGAAACCCCTGGGGATTTGAAATGTACACTATACCCCTAGATGAATTCCCTGAGGGGTGTAGTTTGCAAAATGGGGTCACTTGTGGGGGGGTTCCACTGTATTGGTGCTTCGGGGGTCTTGCTAATGCGACATAGCACCCACCAACATTCCACCAGAATCTGAGCTGCAAAATCCAAAAATCACTCCTTCCCTTCTGAGTCCTGCCATGCACCCAACTGGTATTTTTTGGTCACATATGAGGCATTGCCATACTCGGGAGAAATTGGGGCACAGATTTTGGGGTGCTTTGTCTCCTTCATTCCTTGTGAAAATGACAAATTTGGAGCCAGAACTGCATTTTTGTGTAAAAAAATTAATTTTTCATTTTCACTGCCCAGTTGTACCACAATTGGTGAAACCCCTGGGGGTTTGAAATGTACACTATACCCCTAGATGAATTCCCTGAGGGGTGTAGTTTGCAAAATGGGGTCACTTGTGGGGGGGTTCCTAACTTTTAGCATCTTATGGTGCCTAGAAACCTACTTGGTGCCTAAAAAATAATCTCATAAAAAGGAGGCTCCAAAATCAAGTAGGTGCTCCTTCTATTATGAAGCCTGTGGTTTGGTCAACGTGCACACTAGGGCCACATATAGGATATTTATGAAAACAAAAGAATTAGGGGAATCAATTTTTAGTCACATTTCTCTAGTAAAATGTACTGTGTTCCTTAGAAAAAAATGTATTAAAATTGCAAATCTGCAAATTTCACCTACACTTTGTTTTAATTCCTGTGAAACACCTAAAGGGTTAACAAACTTCCAAAATGCTGTTTTGAATACTGTGAGGGGTGCAGTTTTTGAAATGGCATCATTTATGGGGGTGTCTCACATACAAGTCCCTCAAAGTCACATCAGAACTGAACTGGTCCCTAAAAAAATCAGTGTTTGAAATTTTCTTGAAAATTTGAAAATTTGCTATTCATATTGTAAGCCTCCTAGTGTCCAAAAAAATTAAAAGGAAGTTGAAATAATGATGGAAACATAAAGTAGACATATGGTCTATGTTAGTTATTAACTATTTTGAGTGGTATGATTATTTGTCTCACAAGCAGAAAATTTAACATTTTGCAAATTGCTAAATTTTCCATTTTTTTCCGACATTTTGGTATTTTTCACAAAAAAACACAGACTGTATCGACGAAAATTTACCACTAACTTGAAGTACAATGTGTCACGAAAAAACAATCTCAAAATCACTGGGATAAGTAAAAGCAAAAAAAAGTTATCCCCACTTAAGTGATACATGTCAGATTTGAAAAAAAGGGCTCTGTCAGGAAGGCAAAAACATGCTGTGTCAGGAAGGGGTTAAAAAAATTCTGATACTCTAGGGTGCCGTAATTCAAAAACGATTGGGAACCCCTGCCTTATTTTATAATAGCAATGAATGTTCAGTGTTCCCACTTCTCCAACTCATCCAATTTGTCAGGCACATGAAGCTTATAATAAAGCAGAGACATATTTATACTGGGCACAATGTTGGACTTCCACAACTAGAACACACAGTTAACATTTAAAAAATAATATACAAATTCACACACACACAGCAAGCAGTTTAATGCTGCTCCTCTGCTTCCTGAGCCCAGGACCACTCTCCAAATAAGCCAATTTTGTAGATGAGGACTGGGGCTTTCCAACGAGCCTAGCCCTGCATCACTAGCCTCCCGGGAACCGGAGATACCTCCGGGCAAACTGGAACGTTTTCCCTATAGGATAACATGGGACCCGCTAATTCCGACCCCCACCCAGTTCCCCTCCTGGCATCACAGAAGCTCGAAGTTGATCTCATTCGAACTCATATCACTGCGACTTCAATATGATACCAGGCTGGTTCAAATGGGTTAATTGGGTCCAGAGATACTGGGGCAGATGTATTAAGCCTTAACAAGAGGTGAAAAAGAGCGATAAACGTCCAGCCAATCACCTGCTAACTGCCATGTTACAGGCTGTGTTTAAAAAAAGTCAGTAAGGAGGTGATTGGCTGGAAGTTTATCTCTCTTTATCACCCTTGCATTTATCTCTTGTTAAGGCTTAATACATCTGCCCCACTGTGGGTAAACTGATTTTTTTATTTCTGAAAAGTAATTTCATGGCTGTTCATGTTTCATGGGACAAAATCTTTCAAAGCCCACTTAAAAGTTCATTAACATGATACTGGTTCCGAATATATTGCCGGAAAAACAATATAGCCAGTTTAAGGGGGTGGGGGGGGGGGGGGGGGTGGTGGGCGCGCAATGTCCCTGTTTGGGAAGCATATTGCGAATTTTGGCTCAATCCGTTTGGTATAGTGTGTATTTTGGCTCAATCCATGTGGCAAAATGTGAATTTTGCCTTAATCTGTGTGGCATAATGTGAATTTTGACTCATTCCATGTGGCATAATGTGTAAGAGGCAAGTACAGCATAAGGGGTTACTATTGTGTTGCCTGATTTGGTACACATCCGTTCATTAATGCCCTCACAGAGGAGAAATCCTTTGATGGTTTCTTACCGGCTGCTGCGTGCCCCAGGAGTCACTCTGCGGCTGTTTCTAGGAATGCGAATTCGGGGCAGAGGCTGACATCATGCGACCGCACCAATCAGGAAGGGGAATGTCTGCATTTGCTGGGGCCTGCCCAGCGTTTATATGGGCGCGCCCACCTATTTGTGGGCACGCCCATGAAATGCTGGTGGTCCACCCCGGAACACACCCTGCCTGTCACTTGATATCGGGAAAATTTGTCGATGGCACTAGTAAACATGGTCTGCACATGCGCATTGCAGACTATGCGCATGTACAGATAAGCCACCATCGGAAGAGGGGACAAATTCGGACAGGTCTGAATCGGCCCCCAAATGCAGTTTCATATGTCCTCTGTTGTGCAAAGCAACAAATGAATACTAAAAATAATGTATTACATATGTGGCAGATTGTATTCCCCCTGACATATGTCTGTAAAGTAGTGACGCAAATAATATAAAATATTTAGCAACATATGTTCATTTACGTTCTATTACAATCTCAGAATGAATAGTAACACAACCGGCATCTGAGTGGGAGTATAATAATCTACCGACTGCATATAATATTGTATGTCCATGTGCACAGAATAAAGAGAGATTGTATTTAAAACACAAATAAATGTAAAAATAATACGGACACATGCAGAAAGAATGGTGCAAGTAACATGTACAGCACAGCCTGCCCTCAGTCAGTCCTTTGTCATCAGAAACTATAGCCATACGGATATAAAACAAGGCATCAGCACTTGTCTCACTTTTGCAAATCTGTATACATGTAGCAAAATGGAAACTCAGATTACTGCAAATCCGACAGTCGGAACCCTGGCCCATTTTTGGTCTGCTTGCCAGTTTATCGGCAAGCGGGATTCAATGTTCCTCCTTCCAATTGCCGAAAAGGGGGTGTGTCTGTGAAAATAACCGTAGATTGTCAAGATACGGCCGTGCTTTCGACAACCCATGTCCGTTTTTGGCAAAATGGACCCAACTGCTTTTAAACTCTTCTCCGTTCAGTCGAGCTGCCTCTTCAATGCTGTCAGGTATGGCAGCATTGAATAGGCACCCACCGCTATTTCACCTGTTGGAAATATGCGGCATGGATTGTCTCAGATCTCAGGTCATAAAAATCGGGTGCTTTGGGGCAGCAACTTGGTGGTGACAAGCATAGAGAACTTCTGTCTTGCATAGGTGTCTTGGGAGTGTATATCATGATCTGTGCAATTTAAGCATACGGGTAAGGGGAACTTGGTTCTGATGAATGCCTAGATACTGGCATGGGGATGGCACTAATGATGTTGGTTACCATGGATGACGTAAAATCAATAAACCCAAGTTGGCGGTAGGTCATAACAAATGCATCAATGGTACCACAAATAAATGTATTGATATTACACTGTTGGCTAATACAGTTCAGATGTTACCTGATTGTAGTGTGTTATCAGAAGTCCACTACTGCCCTGTCACTGTCTTCAGCAGCATTTATGCCTCATCCTATCTCCACACCATAGCAGAAAGGCAAGGGTTCACTCAATGCACAACCAAATTCAAAAACGTCATTAATTTATTATAGGTATCTCCAAAGGAGGACTGCAATCGGTCAGTTGTATAAGATGGATATTTAGTAAAGAAATTCCCATATAACAGTCGATACCAGATTCAGTAGTGCAATAACAGATCAACTAGTACAATCTCTTATCTACCCATAATTACTCATAAGTAAATGGCCTCTCACAGGTGCATACAATTGACCAATAATACTAGAGGAGTCGATAGCTTTTTATAGGATAAATCCTACAGCCCTAACTAGTGTACTGAATCAGGCCCAAAGTGTGATAACAAGTGTTTCCTTGCATTTCAGCGCAGATACATATATTTATTACAAGAAATGTATATCACGCAAAATAGGTGTGGATCTTATTGGCAGCACCTTCCTCTCTGGAAAATAGTAAAAAGTTAATAAGCGCTCTCAGCCTGGATTTCTGTATGGTACCACACGTCTCCGCGGTCTCACTTGGGACAGCTTGTCTTTACAGATGATGCGGTAATAGCTGGCAAAGTCCTGGGGTCAGTCAAGCTAGGTGAGACTTGTTTCATGAGACTCACACACATTTGCATGAATGCTCTCTCCTGAGAATTCTCCAATCCAATTAAAAATGCCCATTCGCAGTAATCGCATCAGGGGTGTGCGAGACCTTTCTGGACCCCAGAAAAGTGACAATTTCATAAGCAGAATCATATAGAAGGATGTAAGAGGGCAAAAGGAAAATAATAGTCTCATATTCTGATCGATGCGTACATTCCCGAATTCTTACGGAGCGGTCCGCACGCCACGCTGTGCGGACATCGTCCGTACAAACGCCCACCGGTCATCCGCATTCGGACGGACTCACTCTTTAAGAACAGGGCGTGTTTACGGACGACATATAAACCTTGCGTGTGGGGTGGTCTTACAGCGTAAGCACGGTCTTACCGCGTCAGAACGGACGGCAACCTGGCCGTACGCACCGATGCGGTGTATTTACGCACAATTCCACACTATTTATCTGAACACAGAAATCGATCACATGACCCACTTATGCAATTAGGCAACCTCATTAAAAAGTGTTTGTTTTCTATTGGAATCAATTTAATCCTAATACATACTGAAACACATTACTACTACATTCATTACACACATTAACCCTTACATCATGTGAACATAACATACATCTATATACAGTATGTACATTTTGCTAATTTAAAAGAGTATAAACAAGTTACACATATACTGTTCCATGTAAACAAAACACACAGACAACTTCGAACTGTAATAAACTATTTATTAAATTAACCAATTTTTAATGAAAAAAAAAAAAATTATAAAGCTACATCGAGCAGCTGGTCCAACTCGGCCATGACCACGTAGACCCTCTTCTGCTTGGGCTGGCTCATCTGTGGACATATTAAAAAGGGTCAAATTACTAATGATATTCATGCATACATTTAACATAGTCATACCTAAATTTTAAAAATGCAAGGTGACAGGTGTGTGTGTATATATATATATATGTATATAGACACATATATAACTATATATGACACATACAGCTATACATACATGCATACATCCTAGATGGAAAGCCTGTTTTTTTCCCTCTACCCTTTACTCTGTAGAACACCTCACAGTCATAGTGCTCCTTCTGAATCCAAACCCACCCATGACTAAGCTCTGAGAAGCATGTCATGCGCTGCACCAATCCCAACTCATCAAAAAGCGCTCAGTGTCTGTTATATGATGGAGCGTGGCATGGGACTTAGTCAACTCTCAGGAATGCACAGTACATTTGTGCAATCAAGCATGGCTTGCCTGCTGATGGTCTGCTCCATAAATCATTGTCATAATGCCAGTTAGGTGAAGCTGCAGCACTAACCCACTCCCATGCACAAAATCATTACTAAGACCAAATCAACACACAATTATGGTGGCAACAATACATGCAGAACGCAGGGGGGGGTTTAGCTAGAGGAGGGCCCAGGGGCACTGACCACTTGTTACTCCATTCTAAGCCACGCCTGTCCATACTCCATTTATGTCATACTTAATCTAGTTTAGAAAGATCAATCACCAGTAAACTCTACTCACCTATATGAGGCTACAGATTGTATGCTTGCAGCAGGGACATGTAACCCTTACATGAGCAAGTCATCCCTTTCTTCCAGGATACAGATTAACTACACAGGTTCAGTGGCACTTAAAATCTACCTGAAAGCCATCCTCACAACCTGTGTCATTAATATGTGTCCAGGATGAAAGGGATGGTTTGCCCACCCTATCTAACCCCAAAGTGTGTCTGTTGCTACCCAGTTTGTTGTTTGACTTTATAGTATTTTCAAACACAATTGAATCACCAGTGCTACATAGCAAATAGTAGATGACAAAAGGAATAATGATTCTTTATGTATACATACCACTTTCGCCCGCCTGCACAACCTCACAGGCCTCCTCATCCTCCTCCTCTTCCTCTTCCTGGCCCTCCTCGGCTGCCACCACCTCCTCCTCGGCTGCCACCACCTCCTCCTCGGCAGCCACCACCTCCTCCTCCACTTGCTCCCCTTCCTCTGCCACTAGGTCCTCGGTCATCCCATCAGTGCCCTCCTCCTGGGCCTGGGCCGCCTCTGCCTCCTCCCGGGCCTGTCTTGCTCGATCACGTGCTGTGTTTGAGAACAAAAAAAAATGCCAATTAGGGGTCATTTGGACATATGTATTAAGCCTTAACAAGCAATAAATCCAAAGGTTATAAGTAGAGATAAATGTACAGCCTATCAGCTCCTTACTGGCTTTTATAAAACACAGCCTGTAACATGGCAGGTATGCTGTGACATTTGGGCCATTGTAAGCATCACAAACAATAATCCTACACAATTACATAATTTATCACCATTACAGGGTGTCAAACAGGAAGTAGCACACATATAGTGTATGCCATGTTTAACTCATGATCAGGCTGGTTACCTTATTGGCTTAAATAAGGTCATGTAAGCAATCATGTACAAATGGCCATTTAATGTGTAAACACTCACATCTCGCAATCCTGGCCCTGATTTGCTGGAGCAAATCCGGCTGCCGACGCCTCAGGTCTGACCATCGCCGCTCCAGCTGAGCGATGGTCCTCCGCACCTGTGTGCGTGCGTATATGCGCCGGCGGGCCACCGCATAAGCATTCCGCTTCTGGTGGTTAGTAATAAATGGGCCCACCCGCCCCAGCCTGGTCTCCATAACGGAGACCAGTGTCCTCAGCTCCGCTGGCTAGAATGGGGCTGCTCTCCCATAGGCCGCCATCTTAGCAATGGCACAATTCAAGCAATCATGTCCTGTCATTGGTTGATCAGAGTGATATTTGGTATTAACTTTATTGTTCATTTTGACAGTAACAGCGTGTATGCGCCACAACAGACGGCTAACCCATTGCATCGCAAACCCACACTTGCTGTACCTTTGCATAGTTGAGCAGACCATGCCATTACTTACTATCTCCTAAACAGACAGTGTAAAATAAGTTGGGAACCCATTATATATAATCTATTACATTCACCAAACATGGGTATAAGCAACAGGTGAAATAGTCTGCATCACTAGCCAGTTACACCTAACTCTACAAGGTACTAAACAGCTTTATTATAGTGAAAGCTATACAGCAGAAACATAGCAAATAGTGCCAGACCTTTTCCCAATATTAGGCCATGGTGCCATGTGTACACTTACCTTCTACTGGGCCACACTAGAGATGTGGAATGAAAAGTAGCTAGCATCAAGGCTGAATTTGGAGACCTTTCACATGTGATTTGGATGCTAGCACTGATTACTATTGCCTAAGTGGTGGACTGGATTTACATATGGAATGGTTAGTGTCATTTGTACTACATACCAAACAAGTGCTCAGTACAGATGTACATTCACATATACATTTCATGTCTGACCTCAGTTTTATTTGGTCATTGGAGTACAAATCTGCAATTACCTACTAAATCAGACTTACTAAGTTTGCCAGTTTTTTTCCGCAGCTAGGGGCGTGGCCTATGCGCCGCAGGGTCTACGCTGCCGTACGAAACGCTGCCGTACGGAACGCAGGGTGTCGCTGATGTACGCCAATTACAGAAATAGGATATAAAGGTGTGTTAGAAAAATGCAATGTTGTTGCAAACATGGCTGGCTCAGATTCTGCGGAAGACCAGGGGCGAAATGTAATAGGGTGTGATTTTTGGACATGTGCGATTTTGGGTCAAAAACGGCCGAAATCGCACATTTTCCGAAAATCGCACATTTAATAGGTTGAAAATCGCGGTAAAAAATCGCACTTTTTACCGCGAAATCGCACTTTTAGAAGTGCGATTTTTAGTCACATTTCAATTCGCATCCAGATGTTTTCCCATTATAAAGTATACAACTCGCAAATGTAATAGGTTGTGATTTTTGGTAAATGTTACCAAAAATCTCAAAAAAAATAGACCAGGTTCTGACAGGCGAATTTGACAGAACCATGCACAGATCATTGAGATCTGTGCATGGTCCTGTTAATAAAAATGTGTAAAAGTGTTTTTATAAAAAAAAAACGGCGTAGGGTCCCCCCTCCTAAGCATAACCAGCCCCGGGCTCATTGAGCCGGACCTGGTTCCAAAAATACGGGGGGGACAAAAAGCATAGGGGTCCCCCGTATTTCTGAAACCAGCCCCGGACTCTTGGACCGGTCCTGGTTCCAAAAATATGGGGGACAAAAAATCTGGGGGTCCCCCGTATTTTGAAACCAGCACCGGGCTCCAACAGCCCACGGTGTCATGCCACAGCCGGGGGACACTTTTTATACAAGGTCCCCCGGCCAAAACATGAGCACCGTGGCTGGTCAGCCTTGGACGGGGTACCTGGAGGAGTGGGGACCCCCCCAATAAAGGGGTCCCCCCCCAGGCTTCACCCGTCCAGGGCTGAAGCCCGGGGCTGTCACCGGCGTCCGTGGCCAGTGGACGTCGGCCTGATAGGGTTAAATCGATTATACGTTACATTGCTTTATACCGGAGAACTACAAGTGCCAGCAGACCTCCCTCGCATGCTGGGACTTGGAGAACCACAAGTCCCAGCATGCGGGGCATTAATGGGCCCGCTGGGACTTGTAGTCCACCTGTAAAAAGAATGTTTATAAAAAACACACACAGAGAGAAGTAAAAGTTTATTACACACACACACCTCACTTTTACACCAGCGTTACTTACCATTCCCGGATCCAGCGCTGGTCTGGCTGCTTCACAGCCGGCTCCCCCCGCACTGACAGGCAGCGGGGAGAACCGGCTTTCTCCGTTGCCTCTAACAGCTTCTGTAGCGCTGTACCAGCGCAACAGAGGCTGAGAGCGTGATTGGCCGATACATCTCCATGGAGACGCATAGCTCAGTCCTGATTGGCTGAGCTATGCGTCTCCATGGAGACGCATAGCTCGGCCAAACGCGCTCTCAGCCTCTGTAGCACTGGGACAGCGCTACAGAAGCTGTTGAGGCAACGGAGAAAGCCGGTTCTCCCCGCTGCCTGTCAGTGCGGGGGAGCCGCCCCCAGACCGGGACTTAGCCCCGCCTCCCAGCCAATGATGGTCCGGGAAAACCCCCATGCTGGACCATCATTGGCTGGTAGGCGGGGCTAAGTCCCAGTCTGGGGGCGGAGCCCCAGATGTAAACAGAACACCGGACCGTGGGAAGAATGCTGCTGGGCACCCGGAGAAGCGCTGAAGACGTCCGGTGAGTATGAATTCTCTCCACAGGCACCCCAGTGGATTCTACTGGACAAGGGGACCTATCCTTCGTGGCAACATAGGTGAGTATTGGATGTATGGGCTCCGAATGTAATAAAGTTGTAGTGTCAGTGTGTTTGTGTACTTTTTTAACTATTTGTACTACTGTGGGACTACAAGTCCCAGCGGGCCCTTTATTGCCCCACATGCTGGGACTTGTGGTTCTCCAAGTCCCTGCATGTGGTGCAGGCTTGCTGGGACTCATAGTTCCACAGCAATATACAATAGGATTTCAGCTATTTTTTACCACAACTATCAGCTCGATGCCCACAGCCCAGGGGCATCGAGGACAGCCCCGGGCTTCAGCACGGGCTGGTAAGTTCTGGAGGGGGGGGGACCCCTTCTTTGGGGGGGTCCCAACTCCCCCAGGACCCCTGCCCATGCTGACCGGTCAGAGGGCTGAATGCTTTGGCCGGGGGGACTTGTATAAAAAGTCTCCCCCCGGCTGTGGCATTACCCTGCTGGCTGGTTGGGCCCGGTGCTGGTTCTTGAAATACGGGGGACCCCTAGTCATTTTGTCCCCCGTATTTTGGGAACCAGGACCGTCCCTTGAGCCTGGTGCTGGTTTTATAAAATGCACGGAACCCCAACTTGTTTGTTCCTGTGATTTTATGAAACCAGGACCGGCTCTTTCAGCCCGGGGCTGGTTATGCTCTGGAGGGGGGACCCCACGCCGTTTTTTTTTTTGACCCAAAATCGCATATATGAAAATGCGCACATTTTCATGACTGAAAATGCGCACATTTTCATGACTGAAAATCGCCCGAAATCGCAGCAAATCGCATTTTTTGCCGCTAATTCGCATCTCATTACATATGCGAATTCGCGGCAAAAAACGCGATTTTTAAAGGTGCGATTTCTGGCGAGTTTGGAACTCGTCCAAAAATCGCACCCTATTACATTTCGCCCCAGGTGTTGCAGGACCTGTTTGACCACATGGACTCCAGCACCAGCTATGTCCCCCTCAACCCAGACCAGCCATTGGGAGAATAGCAGCCAGATGGGCCATCTACATCAGGCCAATCGGCAGCTGGCCCATCTTCAGCCTCAGCAGAATCATTGGGAACACAGCAGGTGGCTTCCCAACAGAGTAGCCTAGCCAGCACTTCGAGTACAGCGACAGGTGGCCGTGGCCGTGGCAGTGGCCATGCCATTGGCAGTGGCGGTGCCAGTGGCCGTGGGCGTGGCCGAAATATGGCAACAGAGGAACCAAGCAGCAGAAACATGGCATTCGAAGCACAGGAGCTTGCCATCCTGGTGCCCCGCGCACGGGATTGGATCGAGTGTCCACAGGACAGGTTGACACACACAAGGAGATGGAAGATCTGGGAGGACATAACGGCGGAGATTAATGCGGTGGCTCCACAAGTTCGTGAGACGGAGCACGTTAAGAAGAGGCAAGTTCATGTATGTTACATGTAAGACCAGTAATGTTTACATTAGATGGAGTTGGTCAATGGCCGGTCACGTTGCTTGGAGGCACAGACATGTTTGCCATGTCATTTAATTGATAGTTATTGTAGGATGAGTGTGAGTGTATCTTCTAAGGGTTGGGTTTCAAATTTAATATAATGTAAGTTTGGTGTCATGAGGCACATGTTGTAATCTGTTGCAGATTGCAATGGGTGCTACAGAAAACATGAGGAGTGACATGTATTAATATGTAAACTTTGATTGCAGGTGGCACGACTTCAAAACCAACCTCAAGAAGAAATTGACCCAGCGGTGGGAACACAGCCACACCTCTGGGGCTGGCCCTATGCCATCAAAGCTGAAGCTCACCCCCCTGGAAGAGATGGCAGAGTGCTGCATTGCAGTCGAGGAGGTCCGGGGGGTGAGCACCATGGACAGCGAGTCCCCAGCGGAAGTCATGGCTTCTTTGCTTGAAGGTAATTATTTGCCATGCCATAAGTAGCTGGTCCTAAATTTGCATGGAATGTGTTGTAATTGTAATGTTCTCTTTCACCAGCATCCCCACCGCTTGGGCCAGAATCTCTTGAGGTTGAGGAGTCTGTGCCACCTGCCACCAGTGCCAGGCCCGTGCAGCAGCAGCAGCCACTGACCGAGGCTGAATTGGCCAGGTGGGTGCAGGTGCTTTCCCATATTCAGCAGCAGGGAGAGTCGGCATCAGAGCGGGTGCGTAGGACCGAGGAGGTCTTGCAGGGTTTGGTCAGCAGCCACCAGAGTATCGCTGGGAGCCTGCAGGCTATGGCTGCCACCCAGCAATCAATTGCTGCTAGCCTGCAGGTGCTGGCTGATCAAGCCCTGTGGCAAAATGACCTCCTCCTCCACCATAATGAGCTTATGGTGGAGCTATTTGCCAGCAATAGGGTCCTAATGTCATCCGTTTCTGGTGCATTCCCACCATCAGCACTCCCTGCTGCCAGAGGGGGAACAGCATCCCCCCCCCCTCACCAGCATCTGCTCCACCTGGGCCATCATCTGACCACGGCCGTGGCCGAAGAGCTGCTGCACGTGGCAAGGAGCCTGCCAGGGGCAAACGTGCCCGCAGATGAACTTGTGTCCGCATTAATCTCCACCCTTATGTCTTCCCAAATCTTTCATTGAGCTGTGTGTGTCGGCTTCCTGTGTCCAATTCCGTGCAGAGGGTACCCACATTTGCCCTCGTTTCGAATGTCATGTTTGGTTCCCCTGTTGCCCTCTTTCGGCTAGCATTACTGTGTGCTGTACTTGAAGTGTTGGTGCTATACTTTTGTTGTGAAGCCACCTGATGTGTTCCTAATGATTCTGCTGTGGCTATGTATGTTAAGAATACATGTATTTATGATATATTATTTAATTTTATTCCTACAATGGTACCTTTTAATTTGTGACGGTTTCTATTTTATTTTATAAGTTCATGTTTTAAATGTTTTTTTGTTTCCCCAAAATGTGTGGTTTAATTGATACATGTAGAAGTGACATGTGTATTTCTATTATTAATATTAAGTTGTGTTCATTATTTGCAGTGTAAAAGTGTGTGAAAAGTGCAGCATATATGTGTGTGCTTAGTAATGGACCATTTAAGCTGCAATGGTTCCAATTGAAGCACTGACAAGCGTGTAATTAACGAGTAATGAGTAAAGGAGTGGATTGTATTGTGTTCAGCTGACATTGGTTTTAGTGATTAGGCGTTCCGATTGCCTAGCGCATGAACGAGTGGTGCCCGCAAAGCAATACTTGCTTATGGACACCGCATATTTCTTGCCTTTTTGTTCGCGTGCATTCGGCGTGCTATCCGAATGCACGCCTACCAAAATAAGTGCACTCCCCGTGTCCGCCCATGTTTCCGCCCAGTTTAGCCCACTTAGAAAGTACGCCCCTTTGTATTTCCGAATGACGCCCATAATACGCCCATATTTCACGAGTGATTGCGGTGCACATTTCTGTATGGTATTAGTGAGAACAAGTACGTAGACCATGCGTGGCACATGCGCATAGCGTTCCCCACGCATGTGCAGACGGCTAAAAACCGCCATCCGAAAGTATGCGGAAATGTACGCACCAACCAGAATAAGGCCCATAGTGCATGAAATGCCTGATTTCTGGGATTTTTTTTAAAGTAAAAGCTCACAAATTTTGATTAATAAAGGAATTAAAGTAAAATTGCCCAACAATTCTATCAGAAAAAAAAAAGGCCGCTTTTCGGGTAAATTAAGGCCATTTTAAAGTAAAAACGAGACTGTAAAAAATTATCTAAAACACTTATTTTTGTTGAAATAAATGTAAAGGGGGTGCTGTGGATACTGCTATCCCGGCCCCCGGCCTCTGGAAGGACCCGGGCAGCTCATTTTGCCCACCGCAACCCTCCGCTGTGCTGCATGCACTGCACTCAATTAAAATGCTACACCGGCTTTTGAGCCAATCAGAGCTCATGCACCGTTAGCCAATTAGTGCGGCTGCCGGTGAACAAACTGTTTGCTTGGTGCATCTTTGCGGTCGCAGGGCTGGGGGTGCCGGGCTGGCCCATTAGCACATGGGAAAACCCAGGGTGGGGCATGGGCGTTCTCATGCTAATGCTGCCGTGACAGACATGCGGGGGACGGGCAGATGACATCACCGGATGTCAGCTGCCTGCCCATTTCCACCCAAGCATACACGCTCTGAGCAACCTTACATATGCTTGCACCTTCCACATCTTTCGATGGTTGGCGACCATCGAAAGATGTGGGTGTTCCCCCGCAGGCTGCGAATAGATGTTTATATAGAACATCCATTTGCAGCCAGTGCGAACGTGCGCACCTTGCGAATGGTGGGCCGGCGTAGCACCATTGGCAAAGCAGGGATTGGTGGACTCGCAAGTCAATCAACCAGAATAACCCACATACTGTAGACTACAAGTTTTGGGCTTCACAGATAATAGGCCTCAGCCTGTTGTACATGTACTCCGGGCTATATGTATCAAGCATCACAAAATGATAAACTGGAGAATTATAAACAACCAGCCAATCAGCTAATAACTGTCATTTATCAAACCCAGCCTGTAACATGACAGGAACTGATTGTTTTTGTAATATTCTCCACTTTATCAATTTTTGAAGCTTGATACATCTGGCCCTCAATGTCTCTGCTGCTAAACATGACCCTTGCTATTTTCAAACCTCCGCTGAGAAGCTGACTTAGATCTGCGAGCGCTTGCAAAATCATTTGATGGTCGGCGACCATGAATTAATTTGCCCCCGCACGGAAATCGGCGTGCGAGGGGGGTCCAGCATTAGTGCGGGTGGTATTTAGATGACCCGCAAAGCTAATTAATTTTATATATATCAATCAACAGAATTAGCGTACATGTCTGCATAGTTTAAAGCTCATTTTGACTTCATAACATCATACAGTTTAACTCATTTATTCAAAACTGTTTATAAAGAAAAGTACAGTTGTGCTAATAAGTTTACATACCCCAGCAGAATTTGTGATTTTCTGGCCATTTGTTAGAGAATATGAATGATACCTCACAAACTTTTCTTTCACTCATGGTTAGTGGTTGGGTGAAGCCATTTATTGTCAAACAACTGTGCTTTTAAATCATAATGACAACATAAACTATCCAAATGACCCTGATCAAAAGTTTACATACCCCAGTTCTTAATACCCTGTATTGCCCCCTGCCAGTTACCAGTTACCAGATCATTCACCATTGTAATCAGTGCTGTCTCAGTGGAGTGTTGGGAATGGAGCTATCCACCTATGAGTGCTGACAGTCATTCACTGTATGGAAGCAAGTGAGGAGATACTCGATAGCATGTGACCACAGGAGGGGCGTGTTATGACTTTTTCCCCCATGAATAGGTGTGGATGGGCTCTAAATGCAAGACTTTGTCCAGGGCCTAAAATGCTGTTAAGACGACTCTCCCGCTGCCCAAACAGAAAACTCACATTGTGTAAATTTGCAGGGGAATTGTGAATAAATCATATCCGGTATTGACTCACAAATCCACAAGCAATTCTTGAACCATCAAAAGGTTTTTGCAGTCTGTGCAAATCTGCGACTAATCTGCGACTGAGACAGGCTGACCAAGGCTGGAGCTGATATCACAGACCCTCCCTTAAAACGCCTGTGCACACCTGCGTTCTTTTCTGACACGTCCAGGTTATCACCCCCCAGATGGCAGCTTCCTGTCATTCAAGTTCAGGCCGTTTTGCTATTTCCCCCTCACGCATGCGCAGTGCCTATAGCATGCAAGTGCAGTCATTCGATAATCGCTCAATTTGTGAATTCTCTAAGTAGTGCTCGAGTCACAAGTGACACCAACCGATAATAACCGCATTGATTGGAAGAACACTTTTCAGTCGTTGTTTTTGCTGTCTGTAAATACACGGTAAGAGTAGTGGGTTAAATGGAATATATCCAAGTTGCGATTCTGATCTCCTCTGCACGCGGACCATGGGCCTTATTCTGGTTGACTCACTCAGGGAACGATTTCACAAGGGGGGCCGCATTTCTGCGCATGTGCATACGATGGGAGCGTGCAAACTCATTCTGTTCGCCGAGTGCACGCTCCCTGCCTTTCGAGCGGGGGCCGGAGAGGGGCGTGGGGTGCTGGCCAGGGGCATTAGCATATGCATACGCCCACTGTTTCATGGGCATTCCTGAGAAAATGCAGGTCGGCGACCATCGAAAGATGGGGGAGGTGACCACTGGCATTTATGTAAAACATCCATTCGCGTGCTTGACAAACCCGGCGTGCGAATGAGGGCGGGTATACCACCATTCGCCGGGCGGGTTCTGAATGACTCACAAGGGTGCAAATTCGCGCCCGAGCGAGTCAACCAGAATAAGGCCCAATGTGTAAGCAAGTACACATTATAACCACACAAGAACCCCATTTAAAGGCTGAATATATTTCCATCCAGAAGCCACCAGAATATCCGAATTGCCTTCAGCAACCCGAACTACTATTTTTTTTACCAGGCGTCTAGGCAGGGGGGCAATTTTCAACCTCTAATTCAAAAATCATGCACTTTCCCACCTGCATCTCTTTACATTCACTTTTCTTTAGGCTGAAAAGGCAAAAAGACTCCAAGATATAAAAACTTTGTTAAGCTGTCACCATCAATAGAAAGAAAGAAAAACATAATAGCCAACAAAGAAGAAACAAATGGCATCTCTTTGAAATCTCCCTTGTTGCTCTTGTTAAGCTATAACCTTAAGATGTAAGCTAAATTTAACCCATTCTGACCTCCGGTTGGCCCCTAGCCCTTGTATTATTCTGTCCTGTGTTTGCTGAAGCCAAACAGCACAATCATTGGAATAAATGTTCTGTGTGTCACACAAAAGCCTATCTCCGTCTTTCCTAGGACAGGAAGCCTGGACTAACCGCAAGGTCAGCACCTGGGCGGACAGGCAGGTGACGGAAAGCAGTTTCCCCATTCTACAGCTTGTAATAGATTTTTTTTTGTCTTCCCCCCGACTGAATATCGAAGTGTGGTTGGTGGCAATCATGACAGTATAGACCTGATTTTCTTTGTGTGGACTTTCCCCAAATCAATCTTTTCTTGTTCAACTGACTGTAAAATGAGTGAAATTACTGTTTCGAAAGAGGGAAAGTCTTTTCCTTCTTATTTAATAAGGTCATAGATCTGTCCCAGTTGTCTAAATCAAGCCCTTTCCACCAACGCTGCAGCTGAACACGGCAACCTGTGTTCAACATTCAAAAGGGGACAGAAAAACATTTAAACAGAAAAATAGTATCCTCCCTGCGGTGATAGGGCTGAGAGTTACCTATTAACAAAGTGACATTCTGCACTGGGGAATTTTAACTTTAATTGTGTTGCGGCAGAGGCACACAGCGTACCATTCGTGCATTGTCGTGTACACAGCCGGAGTCTGGCTTCATGGAATTGTGTCATTTAGAGGTTTCAGTATACAACAACAGCAGCACCATTAAAACAGCAATTAACATAATCCATGAACTCACAATAATGTATTCAAGACATCAAATACTGACAATGAATGTAAACCAATCCTCTATGTAATTACACAATGTATGTGACAATGAGGTTTGAAATCGGTTTACAGTTTGAGAAAATGAATATATGGTCAAAATAAATCATGGTATAAAAAAAGAATTGGATTAAGAATTTAGGGACCCATTTATCAATAAGTTTTAGTTATTTAAAACTCGTTCTGTATCATACTTGGTGCTCAACTGTCAATTTTCACAACAGTTAGAAACTGATTGGTTGCAGCACCATTTATCATAAGGAACGAGTTTTAAATATCGAAATGGGCCCTTAGAAACTACTAGTAAGAGAATGTACTACTTATCATGCACAATGGGGTTTAAATATCTAAATTTGCCCCTTAGAAGCTATTGGCAATAAGATAGATAAGATAACATTTATTGTCATTGATACACAATATAAAACTGAGCAGCAACGAAATTACATCAAAGACACACAGAGAGAACAGTTAATAATTTTGGTTAAAATCAGTAATTGCCATAGGGAAGAAGCTATTTCTCATTCGCGTAGTTCTAGACCTAAGACATCTTAGCCTTTTTTTTGATGGTAAGAAAGAAAAGATGTCGTAATAAGGATGGTAACAATCATGCATAATACTTTCTCTCTTCCGACGGCAGTTTTTAACAAAGATTTCCTCAACAGAGGTCAGATCACAGCCAATAATGGTCGCTGCAGTCCGAATCACCCTATCACCCAATATAGGGATGTAAGAGTTTAACACAGGGTTGCAGTCAATGAGCCATATTACATGATTTTGTCATTTTAGCCTCGCCCACCCCAGTGCAATGCATGAAATAACGGCATTGCCCGACTGGGGGCGTGGCTAAAATGATGCGTTTGCTCTGACCACACCCCCAAGCATTGGCTCTGAGCACACTCCCCTCCTGTGGCTCTGCCCCCTGCCTCACTGAGCTGGCAGTGGCTGCCCTCTCCTGGAGAGGGCAGTCAGAAAGTAGGCAAGTATGGTTTAGCACCATATATCATGTGCAACGAGTTTTAAATGTCTAAATTAGGGTCTGGCTGCAGGCGGAAGCTAGGGTTATGCTGTGAGGGAGGGGAGTTAGGCAACAAAGGAAGGGTTAGCGGTAGGTCTAGTCCGGAAGTGATGTTCCCCTAACTGATGGACTGGGAAGATGCTGCTGTACCACCAGGGGAAATATGTTGACATTCTAACAAGTGGACATTTCATCACTGTGTACATGATGAATACCAACACTGTTAATGTTGACATTAAAGCCACGTCAATATATCATACCAAACGTGCAATAAAGGCTAATGAAAATAAGGTGGTCATGGACACGTATGCATCACCGAATTACCTAATAATTAACCTCCAAGTTTTGCTTCATGCAAAAATTTTGATTCATAACAATATTTGATATGTGTAATGAAGTTTATCTTATTTTGGTGGCATGACAGATCATTCATTTGAAATAATGAAAGTTGATACTGGGCCTGATTCAGCTAAGCAACTTTGCCTCTCGCAAGCAGGGAGCCGCCCAGTCCAGGGAAAAGCCGCCCAGCATGCTGAATCCCTCCCCACGATTGCCAAATAATTCCAATCGAATTGCAGAAATGCAATGTAATCACATATCTATGGTATGGTGTTGACCTACTGCCTATGGGCCTTTTATCCAGAAAACCTGCCTTTATGTCCGAATCTATACAGAGAAGAGACTGCCGAACTGAGAACATTAGATCCCCTATGATCGGAGGATGAATCCAGGTCCTCACCTTTGGGGGAAAACTACCCCTGTTCTGAAGCTTACCCTCTTCTCCATCTGAATCCAAAACCTTCAATATACCCCTGCAAGAAGAGAGACATTTATGGGCCAAATGCAGCCTAGGGTCCTCAAAAGAACGTTCTATGCAAGAAGACTTGAAGCAATACATGCTCCATGGTCTGAAGCCAAGGTGGATCAGACAGCAGCTTCTCCAGTAGAAAGGGAAATGAGAGCACCACTGAGGAAATGCTACACATCTACCCCTTCTGTGTCACTCCTGTCTGGGGGCTTACAATGTTAAATGCACCCCCACTATGAACTTGAACCCGTAGCGTGGCGAGCGCAGCGAGCCCGTGAGGAGCGGCGGTACGCGTCCTACAACCTTTTCATACCCCCACTATCCACGTCGGCGTGGAGTTGATTTTATATAGTGTGCCGAGCGCAGCGAGCCCCGCGGAATACATGTAAAGTAATACGCGTCCTCTCGCCACGCTTCGGGCTCGGTGGCTCGCTGCGCTATATAAAATCAACTCCACGCCGACGTGGATAGTGGGGGGTATGAAAAGGTCATAGGACGCGTACCGCCGCCCCTCGCGGGCTTGCTGCGCTCGCCACGCTTCGGGTTCACGTTCATAGTGGGGGTGGCTGTATCTCTGCCATACTGAAATTTGCTTCAGTGTCCTGGCCCCTGATGAAAATATCTTTATTTACCATGTACTTGTTTTATATTGCATTGTACTGTAATTCAGGATTTCTTTGCTTTTGCTTATGTTAGGCACCGTCGAACCCTTGTGGCGCCATATAAACCAAGGATAAAACTCATAATAATCAATTCCCTCAGCCTTATCAACCCAATAATGTACAACCTGCTGCCACCAAATCAAATTCAAAGCTTGAACCAAAGCCAACACGGCAGAAACAGCACTGTCCCGTTGAGAGTGCATCACTCCCGAGAGTGCTTACATCTGATTTGGCACTTAGTGTACTATTTCTACATGCGATTTATTGCATATTAAAGGACTTACTGGAAGCTGCCGGGTGAATTCATGGGAATCAGATGGGTGATTCAGATTTATCCTATGTGCTGCAGGTCTGACATCTAACTCAGACCCGATATGCACAGGAACGCGAATCGGCTCCGATCAGACGTCAGATACCTGCGATTTGTCCACTTTTTACCCAATAGACCTTATTCAGGTAAGTACGTTTGCATGCAAATTCACATGCAAGTGTAATGTTCTTGAATTGTGTATGCGCTGGGTGCGTGCGTCCACGCATCCAACATTGGGGGCGGTGGGACAGGGGACTCGCCCATGGGAACGCCCAGCAGTTCAACTGGTGACGTGGGTGCCAGGGGGCGGCTAGCTGACATCACCGGATGTCAGATGCCCGCCCACTTACTTCGGAATGTTACTCTGAGCAACCTTAGATGTGCGAGTGCCTTTCACATCATTCGATGGTCGCTGACCATTGAATGATGTGGGTGTTCCCCCGCAGGCTCCATTCGCAGCCAGTGCGTGCAAACACACGCAAAGAATGGGTGGTGGCCAGGCCACCATTCACAAAGCCGGGGTTTGATGGACTCGCAAGGCTGCACATTTGCAGCCTTGTGAATCAACCGGAATAATCCCCAATGTCTCAGCCCGATCCGTCAGAACTGGTTGAAACGTGGCGAAATCACACTAGTGTGTGGGCACCTTTACTTGTGATTTTTGTGTGTGTATGTATAGTATGATTGTGTCTGTCATGGTCTATTTTTTTACATTTTCGTCATTTTTGGGGAATGACATTATAATCCTCTAAAGCTCAATTGGATGATATAACTGTCAATCAATCAAAATCAATACAGTTTTCTTCTGTCTTATCAAAATTCATTGGAATTGGGTGGAAATAAGGCCAAATCGGACTAGTGTATGGGGGCATTAAGAATATTGCAACTGTAGGCAATATTTCAGCCAAGAACATTACAGGATGGGTGTTTCACTACATACAATTACCTTTGCTCTTTCTTTAACTGTGGCCACTAGAAGAGTTTGTTGGCTGCATTAGGTGGCAACTGGATAAAAACCTGCTCCAGAGCGCTCTTGACCTCTGACTAGGGTAACGGTTCTTCTTTCAGCAGGACAACGACCTTAAGCACACAGCCAGGACATCAAAGGAGCGGCTTCCGGACAACATATTCAATGCTTTTAGCAAGCTGTGAAACAGAGCAATATTCAACTGACTCCCTGCACATGCTGTTTCCACGTCGCAGGCGACATGTAAATGGTGTGTGCGGCCACCAAAACAGCGAGGCTTGCGGCTAAATGCAGTGGGCTCCCTGCATTAACCAAGAACTTCGCTGTTTGGGGGAAATCCTCGCTGTCTACTGACAGGTAGGGTTCCCCCAGAACATTGGTGAGCAGCCAGCGCAGGTAGTTTGCTTTCGGCGATCCCCACCTGGCCGACATGAATACTGCCCTGAATGTCCTTGTGGGCTACCCACAGCTTACAGAAGAAAAAAAAAAAAAGTAAGATCTCATTGAAACGAAAATGTGAGCCTCTGTGTCACTACCTCTCCATGTGTGTTTCCATAAATGCCCTTTACACACGTTTCTAGATGTTGTGTAGTGACTGCACAGGAAATTTAGAATTACCATTTTGGCACTTGTGAGCTAGACCCTGCTTCAGCCATGCGTCTAATAGGGGATACTGACCAGTCTTAGCAAAAATAGCACAAAGCTGGAAATGGACAAGGATTTTCCTGTACCACTAAAGGAAGCATTTATCAGCCCATATGACATGGTACCACAACAGCCCTGGTGTGTGCATTTAATAACATTCTGATGGCAAGTGACTGTTATGCTAGGTACACACCAGGACGACTAGGGCACGATTCTGTCAATTTAGATCCGATTCCGACCGGTTGTATGCAGATTGTGTGTACTATCGTGTGTTTTTGCCATTTATTTGATCCGATTCCGATCCAATGCGCGTTCACGCCGCTCGTTTGGTCGCATCTTTGGTCCTACGTGCTGCAGGTAGGATCCGTCAATCCCAGGCCGACCGACCGTCAATCGTATGCAGATCGTGAGTGTTTTTTGCCGCCTCCGTCGTCCGTCCGTCGGTGCGTCCGTCGTTTGATCCAGCCTATTTGAGTGGCATTTCCTAAACACTCCCCCGGCGCCATGTTTTTCCACATAGCAAACAGCGCTGGCGCAGCAGTTGGACTCTCCTTCTTGTCTCATCTCCCAGAACAACAACCTGGTATGTTTGCACTCCCAATGCTCTTCTATGCATGCCCACTGTTGCCACCAATGTATATAGTGTGTATAAAGCACTGGTTTGGCAACCGTGCACCCGACCATGTCACTGTTTTTTTTGGGTGGGCCCCATGTGTGTGTGTATACATATAACCAGTGTCCACCATTGCAGTATTCCAAGCACTCCTCTCTGCTAGGCCCCATTCACCTGTGTGTGTGTGTGTGTTTGTGTATATATAGATATATATACATAAACCATTGTCCACCATTGCAGTATTCCATGCACTCCTCTCTGCTAGGCCCCATTCACCTGTGTGTGTGTGTTTGTGTATATATAGATATATATACATAAACCATTGTCCACCATTGCAGTATTCCATGCACTCCTCTCTGCTAGGCCCCATTCACCTGTGTGTGTGTGTTTGTGTATATATAGATATATATACATAAACCATTGTCCACCATTGCAGTATTCCATGCACTCCTCTCTGCTAGGCCCCATTCACCTGTGTGTGTGTGTGTGTGTGTTTGTGTATATATAGATATATATACATAAACCATTGTCCACCATTGCAGTATTCCATGCACTCCTCTCTGCTAGGCCCCATTCACCTGTGTGTGTGAATAGCAATCTGCACAATAAAATGTATAGTGGTTTTCATAAAAGTTTATTAACATTTTAAATACTTAAAACATAAGAACTAGGTAAACTGGTAACTATAACTATAAAAATTTAAATATGAAACAAAACATGGGTATAACTATAACAACTAAAATGGTTTTATCTTTTTACAGTCCCAATGTCCAACGCAAAGGAACAAGAGTTTTTGGAAGGGTTTATTGAAAAATATCGTACACACGAATGCCTGTGGAGAACAAAATCCAAGGAGTATTCAAACAAAATGAAAAGAAACCAAGCCTTGGAGGAGTTGGCACGCTACAGTCTTCCATTTCATCCAGAGGCCAATGTTGAATGGGTGAGGAAACGCATCCAGAATATGCGCACGGTGTTCTTAAAGGAACACAAGAAGATGGAGGCTGCAAAGAAGTCTGGTGCTGGAGTCGACGAGATGTATCAAACATCGCTCTGGTACTATGACCGGTTGACATTCACCCTCAGCCAGGAGTCGATGAGGACAGGAGTAGTCCTTATGGTAGAACATGAAAACCAAGAAGTCACGGCGCAGGAGGAGGAGGAGAATTCGCAGTCTGCATCGGTGAGTCTATTTTTTTGGCTATCTAATTGATTCCTCCTGCCAATCCACAGCGCCCTCCCCATTAAAGTAGGCCATGTACTCTTCCCTCACCTGTTTGGCTCGTGCACTCCCTGTGTAGCGTTGTGTTGGGGTTTGCAAGGAGGATATCTGCACTACCTCCTCTGGCAGTTCTTGGTCTTCTTGGAGTGCTGTGCCTGTAGCCCTTTGCTGTGTGGCTTTTCTGCGGAGCAAATTGTGCAGGACACAGCACGCCGTGACAACCCAGTCAATTTTGTCCACCCTCAGGTTAATGGCAGTGTGGAAAATGCGAAACCGGCTTGCCAGGATGCCAAAAGCATTTTCCACAACACGCCGTGCCCTGGATAGCCTGTAGTTAAAGATCCTTTTGTCATGGTTCAACCCCCTTTGCGCATATGGCTTCATGACATGCTCGTGCAGGCCAAAAGCCTCGTCAGCCACAAAAACAAAGTTAAGCCCCTGTTTAGTTTCCTGGACAGACGGCAAGTGAAGGGTGTTCGCTATGAGCCTTTCGTAGAACTTTGTGTCCTTGAAAGTGCCACCATCCGATGCACGGCCATTCCTTCCTACATCCAGGAAGATAAACTCATAGTTCGCATTAACAACAGCCATTAGTACAATGCTAAAATAGCCCTTGTAATTAAAATAGTAGGAACCACTATTGATAGGCTGGGCTATGCGGACATGTTTGCCATCAATGGCTCCACCGCAATTTGGGAAGTTCCATCGCTGTTCAAACTCCTCTGCGATGACTTTCCATTCATTCACGCTGGTAGGGAACTGAAATTAGAAGTAAATAGAATTGATTAGTAAACATGTTCAATTTTTTTACAGCTTGGTGACTACCCACCTGCAACCCCAGACCTATCTGTCCTATCTGAGAATGCATGCACATCGAACGAAGTTCCTACTCCGGCACGCACTCCGCCACCCACCCTGGAACCCACTCCACCACTCCCCCGTGCCAAAAAAATGCGTGGCAAAGGAAAAAAAGGAGAAGCAGCGGCACATGAAGAATTTATGATGCGGGCACATCAAGTCCTGCAAAGAAACCCGGACAAACATGACAACTACTTCACTTATGTGGCAGAGTGTGTTCGCAACATGGCTCCTGACCAGCAACTTACTTTTGAAAAGTTATGCATGGAGTTGGTGTATAATGGCAGTTTAGGGTATCTCAACAGTGGCACTAAAATAGTTGGCATTGGTAGTGCACCAGACACACCACTGTCATTAGAATCACCAGTGCCTACTCCGCCTGCCACCGTAGCAGGCCAGTCGAGCACAATTCCAACACATACCCAGTCAACACCTACACAGCCTTCTCAACCCCCCAAGTACCGTCAATTCTACAGTTCTTTACTGATAGAAGATCCAGAGTGTCCTGTTTTTGAGGATCTGTCTTAAAAAATAGGCTACTTTATCATTTACCATCGACATGGTCTCAGCTGCAGGTATGTGATGGCCACTGCTCACATGGCGTATGGCGCACATCAATGGGGCCGGGACCATTGCATCTGCGCCATGCGCCATGTGGGCCGCAGCCTTTACATATCTGCAGCAGACATCCTCTGCCACACAAGGGCCACAGTGTGTATTTTTGTTTATTTATATGCTGCTACCTGTACCTGCATTACCAGAGGGAGAACAGGATTCTCCTCAATCTGGATAGCAAACTCCATTTATTGCCCTTTTGTCTTTGCCAATAGTATGGGGTACTGTGCGGCAGACATGGTCTCAGCTGCAGGTATGTGATGGCCACTGCTCACATGGCGTATGGCGCACATCAATGGGGCCGGGACCATTGCATCTGCGCCATGCGCCATGTGGGCCGCAGCCTTTACATATCTGCAGCAGACATCCTCTGCCGCACAGTACCTATCCCTACTGTTGTAAGGGCATGTTCCAGAAGTTACCAGAGTGTGTTTTTTTTGTTTATTTATATGCTGCTACCTGTACCTGCATTACCAGAGGGAGAACAGAATTCTCCTCAATCTGGATAGCAAACTCCATTTATTGCACTTTTGTCTTTGCCAATAGTATGGGGTACTGTGCGGCAGACATGGTCTCAGCTGCAGGTATGTGATGGCCACTGCTCACATGGCGTATGGCGCACATCAATGGGGCCGGGACCATTGCATCTGCGCCATGCGCCATGTGGGCCGCAGCCTTTACATATCTGCAGCAGACATCCTCTGCCACACAGTACCTTATCCCTACTGTTGTAAGGGCCTGTTTCAGAAGTTACCAGAGTGTCTTTTTTTTCTTTTTATATGCTGCTACCTGTACCTGCATTACCAGAGGGAGAACAGGATTCTCCTCAATCTGGAGAGCAAACTCCATTTATTACCCTTTTGTCTTTGCAAATAGTATGGGGTACTGTGCGGCAGACATGGTCTCAGCTGCAGGTATGTGATGGCCACTGCTCACATGGCGTATGGCGCACATCAATGGGGCCGGGACCATTGCATCTGCGCCATGCGCTATGTGGGCCGCAGCCTTTACTTATCTGCGGCAGACATCCTCTGCCACACAGTAGCCCGTACTTAGTGGGAAAGTTTAAACTGGGTCATACATACTTAAATCTTTATATATAGTGTGTGTTTTTGTACAATATCTTTTATATATGGTATTATAATATATTTGTGTTGACACAATCTATTTACTATTTTACATGTTTTAACCATGAAAGGCCTAAAAAACCTGTTTCTGTCCTAGGCCTAAATTATAAATAAAAATATTTTGTTTGCACAATAAAGTGTACAGTGTATATTTCATCTTACCTTGCAATACTGGTACTGCAGCACCTTCACAATGGCTTTGCAGGTCTCCGGGATGATGAGGCCCAAAGCTTGCGGGGAGATGAGGGATCCAAACTTTAGGTCAGCAAGAGACCGTCCTGTCGCCAGAAACCTCAGGGTCACCACCAGCCGTTCCTCAGCAGGGATAGCCATGCGATACTTGGTATCCTGCTTCTCGATGTGGGGAGTCACCAGACGCAGCAATTCCTGGAATGTGGCATCATCCATCCTCAAGAAGTTACGAAAATCGTCTGGGTTATTCTCCCTGATGTCCCTGAGCAGTGGCATGTGCGAACGAGTCTGACGCTGAAGTAGCCACTGCTTTGTCCAGCATGATCTTTCTCTCCTGCGCTGGGCTCTCTGACGCCTGAGCTTCAAAACTGCATAATAGAGCAGGTACTGTTGCTGGTGACTACCCATCACTGCATTCTCCATAGTGCAGGGTTAAAAGACACTTTGTAATGGCAGGCAAAACAAAGTAATGTGTAAATAGCTATGTCCAGCAGGTATAAACCAAGCCTCACTAGTAACAAAGCAGAAATACACTGGTTTAAAATGGCTGCTGCTATTCCTATCCCCCTCTGCTAGTCCTCCCCCCTCTGCTAGTCCTCCCCCCTCTGCTAGTCCAGCCCCGTCATTCAAATTTCAAAGGCCCATCTGACGACGGTCGCATGTGTTCTTGAAAAAAAAAAAAAAAACCAGCGATCCGACCGTCTTAACGACCATCGCGGGCGCATCGGGATCGGATCTAGATCGTTCCGCAAAAAAACACAATTTTTGCTAATCGTTTGCCGGGGACTGCCTGGGAGCTCCTGGGAAGTCCAAGGGAAATCGTTCCATGGTCGTCTATCGGTCGTGAACGACGGTGGTCGTCCTGGTGTGTACCCTACATTAGATCTTGTCCTGTTTCTCTGCATGCAGCTTTTTGATATCTTCAACAATGTGTTTTTAATTGAGAACCTAAAGGCATCCTGTGGCCTGGATGGCACAGTCCACACTTGGTTAAAATCCATTCTCAACAGGCAGCGTTCATCATTAGACGTTTACACATTGCATTGTAGTGGTGACAATGCTCCACAGGACTCTAGCCTAACCGTCATGCTATATAGAAGGTGGGCACAAATGAAAAATAGACTTCTGCTGTAGCAATTTTGTGTGTCATTGCATCGGGTTAAAAGTGTTTGCCAATAGATGGCGTGTTTTTGTTATTTTACGTAGTTGCACATGTGTAGCGAATGGCTCCACCTCTGTTTCTTCATTGCTGCAAATTTTTTCTTTCAGGCAGATGTATCGCTCCAGATCCGTGCAGTCTTGTATCCAATTTCTTTGCGCAGAAGGAGAGCATGAGGCAGGAATTTATCACAGAATAACGGTGGTCTACAGAGAGCAGGGTCTCCACAGTATTTGGCAGTGTGGGGTGGGGTGGGGGAAGATCTCATTCGTCAGATCACGACACCTGAAACTGCTGCTGCACTGTACATCACATAAGCCACAACAAGCCTGGTTATGGAAAAGTCTGCACAGTAGGTGCCCAAACGTATCAGAGGAGCAGCAGTTGATGAGAATGGGTGTTGTCTTGTTTGGTTATGTAGCGCAAGGAACGGATTGCAGTGAAGCAGCAGGTCACGTGTGGGGATCTAGGTGGGAACAAAAGTCTGGCAATGTTCTGAAGCAAGTGGAAGACACCCATTTACACCCAAACAGATACATTTGTCATGGCGACTTTTCTGCATTTGGGCACAAATGGTTGACCCATACATTACCAGATTTTTGATCCTACCAGAGTATGTAGCAATTGGTTTGAAACCCTGGTATAGTCATCAGGTCAACCAAAAGGTCAGCACGAGTTTCACTTTTTTTTTATCCAGACAGGTATATTTCATGCCCTACCGTCCACCAGTATGGAGGGAGAAGAGAGTAGTGTAATGAGGCCCCGTGCAACGAGCCAGCCAAGTGGACAGGGTACACGGTGTCCATATAGACATTCAGGACAAAAAAGAAAAAGGAACCCTCATGCTGACCTTTTGTCTGTCAACTGAACCATTGTCAACATAATGCTTGTGTCAACCTATTTCATGTGTTGACCTAATATTGGTCGACCCTATGACCCATACCCTGGCATAGTATATAATTTCTGCATCAGTATATTATACTTTAAATTTCACCCCATTTGAAGAGTTACTGCACCACCTTTCAGCTAGTCATTGCTTAGTACAGTGGTACGCAAACTATGGTCAGGACCACAAACAGCTCCCATGCTCCAGGTGACCCAGCAAGTGCATCCAGTACTTACTGACATTTTAAGAGCTCCACAAGTTGAGCATATTTTACATTGCTGAAAGACTGTTTTGGGGTCCTGAGGACAGTTCGAGAACCCATGAAGTCCAAACATTCCACCATTTTATTAATTTGGGAATGCTTAACCCATGCATGTCCAAACTATGGCCCTCCAGCTGTTGTAAAACAAAGTCCCAGCATGCCTTGCCACAGTTTTGGTATTAGAGAATGCTAAAACTATGGCAAGGCATGCTGGGATGTGTAGTTTCACAACAGCTGAAGGGCCACAATTGGACATGCCTGGCTTAACCTATGGCAGCGTATCCATGCACCACAGAATGGCTAGGCCTAGTTTTGTACATCCCTTGTAACAGAAGGATACTGTAATATTTCATGCTCCTGGTGGTACAAGCTCCATTTGCAAAAAGAAAAGTGATTATTGCTTTTGCTGCCCTCCCCATGTCCATTGCAGCAGAGGTATAGGGTGAGCAGACAATTATTTTTAACTATAAGCCAGTGCCTTGTGCTTCTTTGCCTAGACAAAAGCCAAACAGATACCGCAGCATGCTTTACCTCTTTAATACAAAATGTAGAAAAGGGTAATTTGCCCAGTTACCCAGCATCACTGAATAACTCCTGAATGAGCCCAAGTGAATATATGGCAACAAAATAAAGTTAAACAAAACTCATGACAAAAAGATAATTCGACTCAGGAACAAAAAAAAAAAAAAACCCACAAAATAAAGTAAATAAAACAAAATATTGAAACCTCAATTACATGAAGCCCACAGAAATGGGTTATTTAGCACAAGGCCATTTTAACATAAAATATAAACTCTGCTTTATTCTAGAATTACTTCAGGCTCAGCTTTTGCAGTCTCGCAGCCTCATCTGAATGAGCGGCCTCTGGAGGCTTTTCTGTAACTGAACGAGATGATTTTTTCTTAGACTTCTTTGATTTCTTAGGCTTGTACCCAGAGAGGCGTGAAGGCAGACTTCTCTTAGGACGAGGTGGCTTCACCTACGACAGGGGTGAAGCGGGTTAGTTTGACAGTTAAAATAGGTCTTTGTACATGCAAGACTAATTTGCAGTCTACACAAATCAGTGATGTAGAGCGATACTGGGCCTTTCCTCATATTCCAGTACTAGCCAGATTTTCACTATATAAAGTATATGAAAAAAAAAAAAAAAAAGGTACTTGTTTCCTAGCACGGCCACAACTAGGGAGGCCAATCCCGGGATCGGGATCGGCGGGATCCCGGGATTTTGGCCTAAAATTGCCGGGATTTGAATCCCGGGATTAGTAACCCCATTAGTTTTTGTTTAAAGCCGGGCAGCGCTGAGCACCAGAATATGGCTCAGACGCTGCCCGGCTGCCTGTTTCTTACACTCAGTGGCCGGTGCTGCTGTCGGGAGCTGGGACTGATGTGCTGACAAGCATGGCGGCGCCCAGGCTGCGCAGCGTGACCCCTGACATCACGTCACGCTGCGCAGCCCGGCCGCTGCTCTGCCTGTCAGCACATCAGTCCCAAAGCTAGACGCCCGCTGATACGCCCCCAGCCTTCCGCCCACCCGCCGGAGATACTGTAGCTGCTGCCCTGTCACCACCACCGCCGTAAGTGACCGTGCGGGGGGCATCTTTAGAAGAAATTTATAAGTACATCTCGGGGAGGGGCCTTTTTTTTTATTAGGGAGGCCAATCCCGGGATCCCGGGATTGAGCATTTTTCAATCCCGAATCCCGGGATTGAAAAAATGCCCCGGGATTGGCCTCCCTAGCCACAACCATGATCGTGGGCAACGTGAGAAAAAAAAAAAAAAAAAAAAAAAAAAAAAAAAAAAAATCGGGGTGCGATGGTACCGACGCGATGCCCGCGATTTCCCATAGGGAACAATGTTAAATGCCTCAATTTACCCGCGATGCCCCCGATTTCCCATAGGAAACAATGTTAAATGGCTCAATTTACCTAAATCATTGGGAACAATGGTAAATGGGCCAGAAACCCCCCAAAACACCCCTGAACAGTGAAATGTCCCCCCAAAAGTAGTTTACGCCACCCCACGATCAACGCGAACCCGAAGCGTGGCGAGCCCGCGATACGCGTCCTCCGACCTTTTCATACCCCCACTATCCACGTCGGCGTGGAGTTGAGAATAGAATAGTGTGGCGAGTGCAGCGAGCCCGAAGTGTGGCGAGCCCCGCGAGGGGACGCGGATACCTGTGAAGCCCGCGAAGGGACGCGTTTACCTCTGAAGGTATCCGCGTGCGCTCGCCACGCTTCGGGCTCGGTGGCTCGCTGCGCTCGCCACACTATTCTATTCTCAACTCCACGCCGACGTAGATAGTGGGGGTATGAAAAGGTCGTAGGACGCGTACCGCTGCACTCGCCACGCTTTGGGTTAGTGTTCATCGTGGGGTGGCGTAAACTACTTTTGGGGGGACATTTCACTGTTCAGGGGTGTTTTGGGGAGTTTCTGGCCCATTTACCATTGTTCCCTATGAGGATTTAGTGAAATTGAGGCATTTAACACTGTTTCCTATGGGAAATCGGGGGCATCGCGAGTAAATTGAGGCATTTAACATTGTTTCCTATGGGAAATCGCGGGCATCGCGTCTGGACCATTTAAGCCTTTTTTAGCCGCATACGATGCGATTGACTTTTTTCAATGGGAAAAATCCCGCGATTGTGGCCGTGCTAGGAAACAAGTACCGAAAAAAAAAAAACCTAATTCTAATTTAAATATCTGTTTTTCAAATTTTTATGGTAAAAAAAATAAATAAAAAGTCTGACAGGAAAGTCAGTGCTTTCCCTGCACATTTCTGATCAAAACTCAATCCAGCACCTGTGTATAATGCCCATATGTACCTTTGGGCTCATATGGTGTGTAAATACCTACGAGAATTATATTATCAGCCCTCCAGTAAGAAGTCTGCATCTGAATTAGATTTCCAACTTGTAATATTTGAGAACCCCTATATTGGTCTGTTACTGGTCAAACTCAGGAACTGGGGTGCACAGGTGCATTACTGACATTTTAAAAGATCCACAGGTGGAGCTATTTCACTTGATTCCGTGAGGAGACCTGCAAAAACCTGCACCGTGTGGGGTCCTGAGGACAGTCTTTGAGAGCCTGTGGATTAATCCATCCAAGCCCATCACTTAGTTCCCTGGACTATTAATCTCAAAAGACCATCAAACCCATTCCCCACATGAAAACCTGTTTGGGGGTTTTACCTGAAAGCAGCAGTCTACCAGACTGCATGATGTACTCTTAAGAGATACAGTTCTAGTAAGGGTGCTTAGACCCCCCTACACTATGCTACAGATTTAAAGCTATAGGAAAGCACTTGCTAGAGATGTGGCCACATCAGGCTGGGCTTTCCCTGACATGGACGCATATCTGATGAGACCTGCAGATCAAGTAACCACCCCCCAGCTGCTGGCGAAAGTTCAAGTACAACCCTCAACATAGTTTAACCCTTGGAGGCTACAGAGTAGATGGACCATAAAGGCAAAAGTCTGATGTTTGACCAGATTTTTGTAAAAAAAAAAAAAAAAAAAGCTTTACGAATTTTAAAAAATGGATATACTCTATTTTAAATAGGTATTAATCAAAATTCAATCAAAAAATATTAGCCAGTTAATCTATTAAAGAAAAGTAAATTAAGTCAAGCAGCGCTCACCATCTTTTTCTTCTCTGGATCATGGGTATTTGTATGTCGCTCCAGACTTTGCTGCAACAGAAAGGATGTTTTTCAAGGACAGTCTTTCGGAAGAGACTACAGCATATTATGGTTGATGTCCTTGATGGCTAACCTTGACACTGCAGCTGTTGAACTACACATCCCAGCATGCTGGGATGTGTAGTTTAAACACATCTGGAGTGTTAAGGTTAGCCATATCAGAATCATCCACATTAGTATTAGATTCCACAACATGTGTGAGGATCCAGTATTGGTTCTTAGTTATACCTTCACTAAGCAAGATTGTGTCCAGCTGGAACTTACTCTAGTGCAGTGGTTCCCATACTGTTCCAAGTCACTCTAAAAAGTCCAGCTTTCAGGCACATCCCCTGCTTGAGATTGAGCATTAGCACCTCTGTCATTTTTGCATTTACAATCTTTAGCCAACCTTGGCTATGGTTAAACCATGGATCATCAGTGTGCTTTTGAGAACAAAGGTGGAGATGTACTGAGCCTTGGAAAGGGATAAGTACCAGCCAATAAGCAACTAAATGCCATATTACAGGATCTGATTGACTTTGTACTAAGCTTTGGAGAGAAAAGTACCAAATGACCTAGAGGTTGGGAACCTTGACCCACAAGTTCTCATGTTTTTGACAGTTAGTAGAGGCAGGTGGGAAAATGACTAACCTGAAAGCTAGAAATAAACACAGCTGTGCATGATTTTAAGAAATCCAGTGTTGAGGTGAGAACCACTGCTCTAGAATGTATTTGAACGGAAAACCCATCCTTTTCATTAGATAGGTTTTGGAATACACACACAGAATGCAGTGTGGTTCTAAATGAGCTTGGAAGCTGTATGATTATGTTCTAGGGAAGGTTCCTAATCTCTAGCCTCATTGTAACCCAAGATCCAGTTTCCCCTGAAAGGATCACAACTGAATTACCACGCCAACATTTTATTTTAACCATATGTGCTCAGTCATGGATATACTTAAAGCCTGGACTGTCCTGATTCCCAAAGGAATGTGTTTGGGAACCACTGTACTAGAGTAAAAGTTCTCAATGCCTAAATGGGAGCTTATAATCTGCCCGATGTTTAGTTGTGGATATTAGTGTCCAGATTTCCCTGCACCAGCCTATGATAATGAAGAGGAAACAGTGGCCACAGAACAGAACTGTTTGGAATGTACCTCGAGCACAGGAAAGGGGGAACCTTTGGCTATCCAGCTGTAGAACTATACATCCCAGCATGCCCTGCTACAGTTTTGCTATTTGGCCATGCTAAAACTGTTGCAGGGCATGCTGGGATGTGTAGTTAAACAGATGGAGGGCCAAAGGTTCCCCATCACTGCTCTGGTGGCATGGCCATAACATTTCTATGCCATGCTGAATCTTACAGTACGTGAATATGAAAGACCACCTCCATTCTGTGTCTTTATAGAAAAGGCCAACAAACCCAGACAGTTGCCTCTTGTCCTTTATAAAGCGCTACACATGGAGGATGGAAACGGACCTTAATCAAGCAGTGGCCTTGATCAAACAAGCTTGTGTGTGCACTTTTATGTAGCTGCAAACAAGGACACTGGTCCATTGATATGGCATTATACTAGGTTGAGGTTCCAAGTACCTATTTAGAAGCCATTGTAATTTTGTATTTGTTATTTACATATCAGATTACCAAGCACATAAAGTTCTTCTACCTAACAGAATATTGATCTATATTAGGAAGTGGTCTATGTCCTGGATAAAACTCCACAACAGAACATGGACAGAGCGCCCAGTGCCACCACTTAAGTGATCCACTGAGATGCTAATCTTCACTGACCAATGCCGAGTACAACTGCCCACAATGCACAGACCAGCTACTATGATACATGCCAATACTTGCCTTCATTGCAAATGCTCTGCTACAGCCAGCATGCTCACATATAAAAGGCCGTAGATTGTCATGGAAGGAAACAATGTGGCTTTGGAGATTGAATTTTGTGGTATAAGTCCGGGTACAGTCTTCTCGTGGGCAGCGATAGAAAAATCTTTCTACTTCATGGCTTTTCTTATGCGCTTTCAGGTAGGACTTGTTCTTAAACTTGCGGTTACACACGTCACAGTGAGCTGGCTCTGGAATAAGAAAAAAAAAAGCCTTAGGGCGGTATTCAATGAGGCTGATCGCCAGGTTTTTATGGCGATTTTGTGCTGCAAGGCGAATTTTTGACTAAAACGGTGAATCACCCTATTCAATGACCAGATGGCGAATACATTTCAAGGTTTTTTCGCCATAATTCACCGAGTAGCAAACGCTATCTTTTTATGGTGAAGTGGAAGGTGAACTTTTAAAATAAAGTGTTTTGTTTTTTACATTTGGTGTCAAAGAATAAAATTTTATTCTGAGGGGCATGCTATTTTTATTCATGTGCTGTAAGCACATGAATATATATTTAATAAAAAAATATATATATATATTTTTTTTTTTTTACACAGAGCAGCCAGCAGGGGGCCGGAGCCGAGCCGCTCATTAGATATTCATATATTTACTTCACCCGATCATTACATATGCATGATCGGGTGTAGTGAATATACCCGGTCCCCTGCTGGCACCCCCGGGGGGCAGCCTGTGCTGCTTGGCACCCGGGGAGCCCACCTCCCCTCCACAAACGTTCTGGGGCAGGCAGGGAGACTTCCATCTCCCTGCGGCATCCCCGCAGGAGTCAAAATTCGCCGGTCAGGGGCAGAGAGCCCCTGACTCGTTGAATACTGGAGCCGGCGAGGCTTCGGAACGCATCGACCAGTGGCGAATGTGCAGCGACTCCTAAACAGGATTCGCTGCACATTGCCAAAATCATCATTGAATACCGCCCTTAGTCTGGGGGACACTAAATGCCCAAGTCTCTTTATTGCAATCAAAGAATTCAGTTATCTAACTTCTATAATGCCCATAGACTCATTTCACTATGGTAACAGAAGCCTGGCCAGGAGGAAAAGGCAGACTGCAACCCAAGAAACTTCTGCTGATTAAGCCAAAATGGTGAACAGTTTTATTTATTTACAGTTTGTAAAGCGCTGCATAACCGTATAGTTGAAAGTTCATATCAGTCCCTGTCCCGGTGAAGCTTACAATCTATATTCCCTACAACATGTACACATCCATTATAGGGTTAATTTTGTTGGGTGCCAATTAACCTACCTACAGTACAGGTATATTTTTGGATTGTGGGAGGAAACCAGAGTACCCAGAGGAAACCCACGCAAACACAGGGAGAATAAACGAGCTCCGCACAGTTAGGGTCATGGTGGGAATTGAACCCATGACCTCAGCGCTGTGAGGCAGTAACGCTAACCATTACACTGCCCGTACTGCCTGTGAGGGTTTAACCATCTGGACATAAAATGTGGCCCTAACCACTGGCAGCAACAGGAATGAATGTGACATTCAAGAGGCTTGACCAGTATCTGCCCAACAAAGGAAGGTAGCCATTTTAAATTGAGGATGTATGTCATTGGAAGAGATTACATTAAGTGAATATCAATAAGGCCATATATTCAGAGTTATTCTACAATTAGTGTAAACATTAGGACATTTATAAAACTTTATTCAGATGGCCAACCCATAGAACTTACCCGAGTGACTGACCACAACATGTTTCATGTATTCTGTCCAGGACTTTCCCACAAATGAACAGTTGTCGTCTTTTTGGCATGTGTAACCTACAAAATACATTAAAACCTCTGAAGGTTATAGATTAAAGTAGATGTGCGCAGAACAGATTAAAGTCAGTGAAATTACTCAGATTTATAGGACTGCAGATTTACCATTTGCAATGCATATTGCGCCACACAACAGAAATAGGATAGAACGTTTCCATAATCGATCAATGAAATGACTTCAATACCTGCATGAACTTTCTCATGGCGCTTAAGTTTAGTGGAAGTCGGGAAGTTTCTATCACATCCTTCATGAGTGCATCTAGATTAAGACACGATTAAGAAACCACCATTAAAAATTATTCCAATCTCAGAATTAAGCATTCATTTATCTTTGTAACTAGATTGTATACCATTACTAATAATTAAATACTTACCAACTATTTAAACCAGGGACGGGGGAACAGTTGGTTCTCCAGCTGTTTATACATCTCCACATGCCCTGCAACAATTTTGGCATTGCCAAATAGTAAAAATGTAGCAAGGCATGCTGGGATTTGTAGTTCAACAGCTGGAAACCCAAAGGTCCCCTATGCTTGCTTTAAACCATAAACGTGGCAAAGCTTGCAGACTCCCTCCTATGGCTTGTGAAAAGGGAGTATACCCAACTCCTCACAAGACACTCCTAGCCTCCAATTGCTCCCTGAGGAAGCTGTCCTCAGGTAAGACTATGCAATCGCAGAGCCACCCAGATAACTTCCACAAGGTATTCTACAGTTATGTCCCCTCTACATGGTAGACCGCTTTATGCCTTTCTACACTGACATCCTGCAGACTCCAGGCCAACACTGCTGATTGCAAATGTGGTGTTTGATTGTATGATTGTCAATCTTTTGCATCCAATGATTATTATGTAGCACTTTTCTTGTATAAATAAATCAAGCAAATGTGCAAATTGCACAATTAGTCACTTTGCAATAAGTTAGAACCAAGGGTTCTTCACCAAGGCCCCAAAAGAAGGCATAGAGATATGTTAAAACAATAAATGGGCCCCTTACACTTGTGAGATTTGACCCAATTCAGGTGGATGGAGTAGATTTAGCGGACAAAATCTTATGTGACTGATGTGTAGGACACAATGCACAATCCTGTGCCATTGGGTATAACCAAGAGATTGTAAGAGATTGATCCTCCTGCACATAGGATAAATCTTGAGTCAATCAGGTCCAATTTGTTGAACAATAAGTTAAAGTGTAAGAGGGCCTTAAGGCGCCTTAACTAAAATATGTAAACAAGATGCAAATGGAAACACAAACAAGTGCTTACAATATTGACAGTACAACCAGTTTATTGGAAGATGATTGTTCAGTGATCCATATAGCTTGGCCCATTCAAGTTTTAAACTCCAATGAAGAAGAACCAGAAATGGAAACAAATATCACCGCTGGTGCATTATCTTTTGCACAAAAAAAATTAAAAAACATGCACTCACAATGATAAAAGATTTAAAGCATATCTATAACTCAAGTGGTACCGGGATGTCCAAAATCCCGACTGGGAGATAAAGTCCGCAAACCAGAATAAGGTCCTTCACTGAAGTCGGCAGGTAAGGCCCTCCGCGAGACTAACATATATTCTTTCCTGGACTAGTTGCCGACTGGACCTTCCGGAGGGACTTACCTGCCGACATCCGTGAAGGAAGTTATTCTGTTTGGCGGACTTTCGTCTCCCAGATGAGTGCATTTTGTAATAAGTTGATGTTTATGCAAAAGATAATGCACCAGTGGTGATAGTTGTGTTTCCAGTACTTCTTCGTTGGAGTTTAAAACTTGAATGGGCCATGTTATATGGATCACTGAACAATCATCTTTCAATAAACCTGTCAAAAAAGCTGATTGGACTTACAAGAAAAGTGCTTACCATATTGAATCCCCAAAAGAAAAGCAGGTCCCTTTTACCCGTTTAGGTCATTATTAGTTGTATACAGAATGTTATATAGAGGCAAGCAGCTCTTAGGATCAAGCATGAACACCAGGTAATTTATGGTACTGTAACCTATAACTTATAATCATTCTGTATAAACATAGCATAATTTTAACCATGGAAATATTAACCTTTGTTTGCTTTATTTTAAAGTCAAATAGCAAAAAGTTACCCCCCCCCCTCCCCCCCACATCATGCATACATCTAGGCTTGTGATTCTTCTACCCTAGAGAGGATAGCTGGCTCACAGGTAACGCAGACTTACTTGAATGGATGCTGGTTTGTGTGTAAGTACTGATGAACCTTCAGTTGGTTATGTTTCTTGAACTCTTTGCCACAGTCTGCGAAATAACACTAAACATGAAAGGCACAAATTATTTAGTCACATATCTGGACTTTATAACCACTAGTTGTTGTTACAGCAATTATATACAGTACGTCATGTGTAGGAGAGCCAAGGAAAGAACAATGAGAGATCAATACAGTATCCCCAGAAGACCCTCACTTTACTGTCCAGATTCTGCGTATCAGTTTATTGCCCCAGCAACTTTTAAGTTATACATTTAATGGTAAATTGGTACAGGTCAGGTCTCTTATCCGTGAATTCCCAAAACTGAAATATTCAGAACACCTTGGTTTTTCAGAATCTTTTCCCAACCCCCCCCCCCAACCCCTGTTTTCATACTCACCTTGTCCCCCGATGTCCACGGCAGCCTCTGGTAACCTCTTTAGCTGCATTTACGGTCCCAGGGGTGCAGCTGAAGAGTATCCTGAAGGCCACTGTGGAACCATCGGGGCACCACCAGGGGACCAGGTAAGTACAGAAAAAAAAAATAATAATCTCTCAACCAAAATGCTTGTGGACCAGATCATGTCGGACAAGGGATACTCAAACTGTACAAATGAAAGGCTTGTACATTCTGCATTGTACCAGCCAATCTGGCTAATAGCACCTGTGCCAACTACAATATAAAGCTATTTTTTCTATGGGCTAAACCAGTGGTCAGGGAACTCTGTCCTCATTACCCCACGCAGTGCATGTTTTGCAGGTCTCCTCACAGAATCACAAGTGAAATAATTAACTCCACCTGCGGACCTTATAAAATGTGTCTGAGTAATTAGTACACCCGTGTACCTGCTGGGTTACCAGCAAAACATGCACTGTGGGGGGTAATAAAAGACCTAGTTCCCTGAACACTGGGCTAAACAGTCATAAGGCAGAAGTTGATCCATTTACTAAAACCTGTGACATCAGCGATGCATGCCTGTTACTGGCTCCTAGTAAAGAGATGGACTTCATACACAACAATCGTGCTTCTGATGGGCAGTCTCCTACAGCTGCCTGGCTTCATACACAATACATACCATAAAGATCTGCTGCGGAGCAGCGTGGGCCCTCCTAAAGTGTTTCTTCATATTAGATGGTGTAATAAATCTTAGGTCACAATCTTCTGCTTCACATCTGAAATACAACCAATAAGGTACCAAATTATGTGGCATGCTGGAGACCAGACCATTGCAAGGAGGGCAGAAAGGAGCAACTCAATGTTACAAAGCAAACAAATGTTTCAGGAGTTGTTAAAGAAACATTCGTCTGACACGTCTGGACTTAAAAGCATTTTATTTTGTGTAATAATGCTGTATGTCCAGACATCCTATTGCAGGCAATACATTTACCAGGCTGCAAACACAGGGAACTAATTTAGCCCAATGGTATCAGGCTATACATTTATAGAACATTTTAACATGTGGAAGGTTTTAGACTATACTGGGCCAGATGGATCAAGCTTCAAAAAGTGATAACATGGAGAGTGAAAACAGCCAGCCAATCAGCTAACTGACTTTGTACTTCCTGGGTTTGAAAAATGATAGGTGGGAGCTGATTGGCTGGTTGTTTATCACTCTATAATTTATCACTTTTGAAAGCTTGATACATCTGGCCCAAAACTTGGTATCTGGGATACGTTTACAGACCCATCACTGATAAGTGCTAATACAAGCTGAGTCTCCCATTCCTGAATTTCTTATTCTAAAAAGGCATTTTGGATTTTTCCACAATTTGGAATATTTTAATACCACGGTGAGGCCTCCTAGAATGGGACACCAGAAAGTGTTTAACTGATGCATGCAAATCAGGGCTTAAAGTGAGAAAATCCCTGGATGTCTGAGATAATAGGTCAAACACACATCAGAAGTACAATAGCAGGAGCAGTTCCAACCCCACCGTAATGGCTGGAAGCCCTCAAGGCCATCAGGTAAAGCAGTCACAGTAAGTAAGGCCAGAGAGGATGACTGAACCCACAAATCTGAAGGGGGAAAGGCAGTGGATCTCCAGTGGAGATCTGTACACCCAGGGACACTGACCTTTTGTGATGGTTTGAACAGCAGTTATAGCAGCATGAAAAATTTGTATTCCAAGCATTTGCTTTTGGAATACAAATATGGGAGACTCATCCTGTACAGCAAGTGTAGGACCGGTATGTAACAAGTAATGGGAGCGTATACTTACTTGAAAGGTTTCTCACCGCTGTGAGTCATAGTATGACGAGTCAGGTGATACAAACTTGTGAAGCCTTTATCACATCCTTCATATTTGCACATAAAAGGTTTCTGGAAGAGAAAAAAAAAAAACTTATTGCTTAAGATATTGCTGATCGAACCAATTTAAAAACGGACATCAAATGCATTGGAGAGAACCTGCAAGTTTCTCAATATCAGTGTTGGCTGGTTTAACCCTTTGAGTGCCAAGTGAATTTGTCAAAATAGGAGTGAAAATTGCCAAGCAAACATTTTTATTCATCATGACCTGTAGTGTTTACAATATAAAGGATATCTATCTATATCTTTTTTTTTTTTTTTTTTTTACACATTTATTTGTCCTTTTTAGCCAATATGTTGCACATCTCAGATATTGACTCATTTTGTGCATCTCACAGAAGTTGTCATTTTTAGTAGATATTTTGTGCATCTCAGATGTTGGCGCTTAAGGGTTAAACCAAATAGTTTTTTTTTTTTTATATGCTTTGACTGGCTGGCTCAAAGCATTGCCTCCTCCATAATGTGAACAGGACCAGGGTCACTTGTCCTGGGTTACGCATTCACACTGCAAAAGTGTGGGTTTACCTGGGAGCTAAAGATGCAACCAGTGTCATTCCTAACTACTGTGTAACCACATATAATCATACTATGCCAAACAAGAGATTCCAGGGGGTCACCAGGCACTTAAGAGAAGGACTCAGTAATTTTTCCTCAGTTTGTAGGGTCCAACACAATACTGAAGTATGTAATGCTTAATATTCTCATAACCAGGATTTGTGGGCGTTAAACCTGTACCCTGAAAGTTACCCACTTATTGCAAGTAGACCATATGAGCATGGGGAGAAGAATCATGTGTTGAATTGGTCCTTTAAAGCGCAACCAATCCTCAAAAAGTTTTCCAACCATCAAAATGTAACACCACACAATAGTGTAAAAAACAGGAAACAAAAATGGATGTCGCCATCTGGTATGTCTACAATGCAGGTAGACAGTAAAGTGGTATACCAGATGTCCCACAACTCCTGCTGAGAACAAATGGATCCAGGCCCTTCACCCGGATTTAAACCAATGAGTTGATACATTTTCGGTATCTTTCAAGAAGGCACGAAATACTGACCGCCACCCCAAGTATTTCATGCCTTGAAAGATACCAACTCTGTAAATCCAGAAACAAATCTTCACTTTGCTACCTAGTAGTGTTCGAGTATCCTACTCTGTTTAAAACAAAGACTCGAGAATTATAAACCACTGTTGACCCAAACAACTTTTCTAGTCAGGACCAGTGGTCGAAGTGGAAATTTTGAAGTGGGGGTATGGAAAAGTAAAGAGTGAATATAGTGTGCACCTTCGGACACCCCCCTATCCATCAACGTCCCCTGCCAGACTGCCCCGTTGTACAGGGGTATTACAAAAGCACAATATGTGCTGCTGAGTGATCAGAGAGCATCCTGAGGGGGAAAAAAAAACTTTTTTTTTTTTTTTTATCTTCAGATTAAAGTGGGGGTATGCCATACCCCCGTATACCGCCCCACTTCGACCACTGGTCAGGACCATATATTAAGTACCCCAAAATACATCACACTACAATACATTAAGCTCATTGGAGTACTCACAAGCATCAACCATGGTACCAGATACAGGAGTGAATAGGGTATCTCCCCCCCATCCCTTTGCAAACATTGCACATATGCTGAAGTACATGTCCGTACATGCCCAACTACATGCTCAACTATCAGTGCCACACTCCAACACTTCCAAGAAACCCATTAACCATTCCTACTTCACCTAAGCCAGAAGTTTACCTAGAAGGATCCCATGACAGCTGTATTGTTCTTCTAATATACAGAAAGGAGAATGCAAAGTTACCAACAAAACACAATAAGCAGGCATAGAAGTCACTCAACACGAGCAGTTAACTACACTACCATAATTAAAGCTATGCCAAGATTAATCAGCGTTAGGGCATAGCCCATACACAGGGTACTAACATAGCTGGCACAGACACGAGTGTAGAATACAGAGGGGGCAGCAGCAGGCTGAGTGGGAGCTGTCAGCTACAGCACACGTGGTAAGCTGCGGTCCTTATAGCAGGTAGATGCAGCTCTGGCCTGGGGAGAATGGGGGGGGGGGGGGGGGTGCAATACAGGGGACATGGTGGGGTGCAACGTCCCATACCCCAGAAACATGGACCCTGGTGGTAAGCCCGGACACATCCTCATTCCTCACCTCCCCCGTGTGCTTGCACAGATGAGCATGCAGCTTCCAGCTCTTGTTGTAGTTGGCGCTGCAGTCGGGAAAGGAGCAGATAAACCGCTTGTACCGCGCTGCCGGCTCCTTCTCCCCCATTATACCGCAGCTGTCACACACCGCCTCTCTCTCCCGGGCCGCTACCCGTTCGCACCAGGAGGACTCGCAAGCCGCCATGGCCCGGCTTTCTGAAGCTGGGCGGAACCACCAGTGCTCACCATGCAGGGATAGGCTTAGCTATTTTACTCGCCTAGGCCTCACGGCACCGGGTAGGGCATTGTGACACCCTCATGCCTGTATTTACTACTGTTTCCCTTAGCCGTTACCCGTATGTCGCACAATGTACTGCCTATGTCACTGTCCAAGGGTGAAAGCACCACAAAACCTCCCCCCAACAAACGTCTCATGGTACTGGCGAGCTCCGGTCACGTGGGTAACTTTTGAAGTGGCAGCGCGCCATCTTTGTCATGGGAAAGGGAAATTCTGGTAAATGTAGTAATGCACTGTATGTCGGCGTGTAAGTATAGAGTTCATTCTCTATAATACTAGTAAAGCAGTTCCTTCCCATATGACATCACTGTTCTGTTGTTGCATCATTTTGTAGGGCTAATAACTAGTTTGTGTATATTGACAATGTTGACAGAATACAGACGTGATTGCCCCGCCACCAACTTTTTGCTCATATTCAGCTAAAAATATGTAACAGGCCCAGACCTCAGTTCCATTCATATTGCTACTTACTGCCTTAGCAGTTCTGGAAACGGCAGCAGTGGCATCAATCACAGCATAGAGAGGCAAAGAAAAGACTTATTGTATTATTGGCTTTTTAAAACTAGGTGGCCACCTGCAATTTATATGGTAAAAATTATATTATTTTTTAAATAAATTGATATTATTATGCATAATTGTGTTGGATGGTACTTCAGACCCTCATGCACCCAGAATATAAGCACAGTTTTTTCATTGTCTACTCTAGATTATTGGTTAATCAGGCCCTGCACAGGTGACTTAATAAATAACTCAAGCATGGAGATCCTTAAAACTTGGAGGGCGAAATGTAATAGGGTGTGATTTTTTAGACATGTGCGATTTTTGGTCAAAAACGGCCGAAATCGCACATTTTCCGAAAATCGCACATTTAATAGGTTGAAAATCGCGGTAAAAAATCGCACTTTTTACCGCGAAATCGCACTTTTAGAAGTGCGATTTTTAGTCACATTTCAATTCGCATCCAGATGTTTTCCCATTATAAAGTATACAACTCGCAAATGTAATAGGGTGCGATTTTTGGTCAATGTTACCAAAAATCGCAAAAAAAATAGACCAGGTTCTGACAGGCGAATTTGACAGAACCATGCACAGATCATTGAGATCTGTGCATGGTTCTGTTAATAAAAATGTGTAAAAGTGTTTTTATAAAAAAAAAAAACGGCGTGGGGTCCCCCCTCCTAAGCATAACCAGCCCCGGGCTCATTGAGCCGGACCTGGTTCCAAAAATACGGGGGAACAAAAAGCATAGGGGTCCCCCGTATTTCTGAAACCAGCCCCGGACTCTTGGACCGGTCCTGGTTCCAAAAATACGGGGGACAAAAAATCTGGGGGTCCCCCGTATTTTGAAACCAGCACCGGGCTCCAACAGCCCGCGGTGTCATGCCACAGCCGGGGGACACTTTTTATACAAGGTCCCCCGGCCAAAACATGAGCACCGTGGCTGGTCAGCCTTGGACGGGGTACCTGGAGGAGTGGGGACCCCCCCAATAAAGGGGTCCCCCCCAGGCTTCACCCGTCCAGGGCTGAAGCCCGGGGCTGTCACCGGCGTCCGTGGCCAGTGGACGCCGGCCTGATAGGGTTAAATCCATCATACATATCATTACATTGCTTTTTACCGGCGAACTACAAGTGCCAGCAGACCTCCCCCGCATGCTGGGACTTGGAGAACCACAAGTCCCAGCATGCAGGGCATTAATGGGCCCGCTGGGACTTGTAGTCCACCTGTAAAAAGAATGTTTATAAAAAACACACACACAGAGAAGTACAAGTTTATTACACACACACACCTCAATTTTACACCAGCGTTACTTACCATTCCTGGATCCAGCGCTGGTCTGGCTGCTTTACAGCCGGCTCCCCCCGCACTGACAGGCAGCGGGGAGAACCGCTTTCTCCGTTGCCTGTCACCGGCTTTCTCCGTAGCTTCTGTAGCTCTGTCCCAGTGCTACAGAGGCTGAGAGCGTGATTGGCTGAGCTACAGTATGCGTCTCCATGGAGACGCATAGCTCAGTCCTGATTGGCTGAGCTATGCGTCTCCATGGAGACGCATACTGTAGCTCAGCCAATCACGCTCTCAGCCTCTGTAGCACTGGGACAGAGCTACAGAAGCTACGGAGAAAGCCGGTGACAGGCAACGGAGAAAGCGGTTCTCCCCGCTGCCTGTCAGTGCGGGGGGAGCCGGCTGTAAAGCAGCCAGACCAGCGCTGGATCCAGGAATGGTAAGTAACGCTGGTGTAAAATTGAGGTGTGTGTGTGTAATAAACTTGTACTTCTCTGTGTGTGTGTTTTTTATAAACATTCTTTTTACAGGTGGACTACAAGTCCCAGCGGGCCCATTAATGCCCTGCATGCTGGGACTTGTGGTTCTCCAAGTCCCAGCATGCGGGGGAGGTCTGCTGGCACTTGTAGTTCGCCGGTAAAAAGCAATGTAATGATATGTATGATGGATTTAACCCTATCAGGCCGGCGTCCACTGGCCACGGACGCCGGTGACAGCCCCGGGCTTCAGCCCTGGACGGGTGAAGCCTGGGGGGGACCCCTTTATTGGGGGGGTCCCCACTCCTCCAGGTACCCCGTCCAAGGCTGACCAGCCACGGTGCTCATGTTTTGGCCGGGGGACCTTGTATAAAAAGTGTCCCCCGGCTGTGGCATGACACCGCGGGCTGTTGGAGCCCGGTGCTGGTTTCAAAATACGGGGGACCCCCAGATTTTTTGTCCCCCGTATTTTTGGAACCAGGACCGGTCCAAGAGTCCGGGGCTGGTTTCAGAAATACGGGGGACCCCTATGCTTTTTGTTCCCCCGTATTTTTGGAACCAGGTCCGGCTCAATGAGCCCGGGGCTGGTTATGCTTAGGAGGGGGGACCCCACGCCATTTTTTTTTTTATTTATTTTTTTAGCACAAAATCGCATTTATGAAAATGCGCACATTTTCATGACTGAAAATGCGCACATTTTCATGACTAAAAATCGCGGCAAATCGCGGCAAATCGCATTTTTTGCCGCTAATTCGCATCTCATTACATATGCGAATTCGCGGCAAAAAACGCGATTTTTAAAGGTGCGATTTGGTGCGATTTTTTTTTAGTCTAAAAAAACGCACCCTATTACATTTCGCCCGGAGTGTGATTTCGGAGTTTGGAAAACTCTGCTCTTTGCAGTTGGAACATGGAGTTAAGGGGCGCATACATCATTGACTGATTTGCAGTTTCTCATTCTGCTGTCAACTAGCTCTGAGAATCAGGAAAAAAAAAAATCAAAAAATGGTCAGAATCAGTGAGTCTAGGATTTTTAACATGGCCAACATTTTTTATCGCACACTGTAAACCAGATTAACTGGTTTAGTGGAAAGTTTATCCTGTGGAACATTTACAAAATGATGAGGGGTAAGATTTAGTAAAGCATCTAATAATAAAAATTGATGTTGCACGCATGAACCAATCAGATTGTAGCTATCCTTTCTATATTACATCTTGGGAAATAGTAGACAGATTCTGATTGGTTGATGCACGACACCACCACTTTTCATTGTTACAAGCTTTAGAAAAGCATGGTTGTCATTGTGGTTGATCCATGCCCTTTCCAATGAACAGGGTTTTGGTAATCTGATTAACTGTACTCTAGTCTGTACGCAGGGGCGGATTGGCCCACCGGGAAACTGGGCCATTTCCCGGTGGGCCGGCCCAAAACGCCGTAAAAACGGGCCGGCCGTGCGACATTGCCCACATCCAAAATGGCCACGGGAGGGCTGCTGCACATGCGCGATAGCGCACAGCACCTCCCATGGTACTTTGTGTGCGGCGTCAGCTCCTGCTCCTCACCTGGAGGCAGCAGAGCATGTGAGCCCCCCCCGCCCTGCATAACAAACACCGCCCGCCGCCTCGCTCCCCCCAGCATTACAGCAGCGCCACCCAACCCCCCCTGCCCCCCCCCCCCCGGGCTGCTGCACAAGTTCTCCCGGGCTGGATAGCAGTCCCAATCCTCCCCTGTCTGTACGGACAGTATACTTGTGAGTAAATGGCCCGTTGTTTATCATGCTTTTTACCCACTGGTGGAGAGAATGGTTGTAAATCTTTATATTTCTCATATATCAGATCGCAGTTTTCTGTTTGATAATGATGGGATATCTGTTTATGATTGACATTTCCATGCAAATTCTTTCATCATCTTCTAGAGCAGTGTTGGGCTGTGGGAGGGAAGAATCAAGCGACGGGAGGGGCCGCGCTTTGGGGCTGAGATGTGCTGCGGAAGTTTGGATCCCTTGCAAGGAGGATACAAGCTGTGTCGGTTGGGGAGAGGGGAATCGAGCTGCACATGTCGCGCTGCAGGGGCTCCCTGCATTCAGGTGACACCACCCGAAAATCTGGCAAAACCGGTAATCCGGCTCAGTGCTGGAACCGGTGATGCACGAAAATCGGTGGTGTACCTGTATTTATTTAAACCCTAATTATAATATAAAGCCTAAAGTTTCAAAAACCAGTTTAATGCTGTACACAATTTCATTTTTGTACTATTTTATTATGATGAATAAAGTAAAAGTACGGAGATAAATCGCATCATTCTGAGCTGTAGAAAAGAAGCGTTTTATAGCGTACGATCATTTTGTACTGGGCCTGGCGGCAATAATGAAAGTTTAACAATCTGTTCAGCTACACTTTATGCCTCGGTACCTGACTCAAGGCCAAAAGTCACCTTCATCTTTGTATCTTTCTCTGAAATATACTTGTTCCATTACGGCAGAGCTTTTCATTTCGGTAACAGCAAAGACAATCAAAGAACCATAAAGTAATCTCTTTAGGCAGAGTTCCCAGAACAATTCTTCAGCTTGGTGTCAGAATCCAGGAACAAGCTCACTATTCTGTAAGGCTAGACACTGTGTATTCACCATTAATTCTGGACGAAGAAGAAAAATGGAAGACCGTCGATAGCATCTCTAGATCTGCCGTTGTCCTATATCTTACTCGAAGTGTATGAATGCCTGGACTAAATCGAAAATGATCCTGGCAGAAATGTATTAAGACAACGTTCCTTTTTGTAGAACGGGGAAGATGATATACTGTATAGATGTTTCGTGATTTAGAGAACATTGCTACACCCTAGAGCAGGACTTTGCATTGTTAACTCTGAGCTTCATTTCAAACACTGTTACCCAATCGGAGCCTGGGGGCCAAAAGTCACCATGGCCCTAACTGTGCGGTGTTTGTATATTCTCCCCGTACTTGCGTGGGTTTCCTCCGGGTACTCCGGTTTCCTCCCACAATCCAAAAATATACTGGTAGGCTAATTGGCTCCCAACAAAATATTAACCCTCGAATGTCTGTGTGTGCGTGTACATGTGGTAGGGAATATAGGGGTAGATTTATTATAGCGGCGCTAAAAGCTCAGTAGCGAGGCGAAGCAGGAGGGGAGAGCGACAAGATCTACTAAGATCTTGCCCGCCGAAGCGGGGGAGCGCTATCTTCCCCCTCCGGCGATGCCTCTTTCAGCTGACAGCGCATAAGTTAACACTGCTTCTCCCCGGCCGGCTGGACTGCGCATGCACGGGATCTCGCTACTCACGCGAGATCCCCAGCGCAGCTCAGAGCCAGCAGCAGGGACAGCGCTGTCCCTGCTGTGGGCATAGGGCATCGCCGCCTGTAGCTGTCGAAGTCGATAGCTGCAGGGGGCAGAATGGTCAGCAATGCTGACTGTTCATACATTAGGTAGGAGGCTATGCCTCCTGCCCCACACCGCCGCACGTAAGACACCCGCTCAGCGGGTGTCATAGCGCTATCCGCTGCTTTAGCGCATGGGGATAGCGCATCTGCCCCTGATCACAAGTTAATAAATCTGCCCCATAGATTGTAAGCTCCACTGGGGCAGGGACTGATGTGAATGTTCAAATATTCTCTGTAAAGCGATGCGTAATATGTGTGCGCTATATAAGAAACTGTTAATAAATAAATAATAAATTAGTGACTGCAGTATTAGGTAATGCAAAAATGTATTCCTACTGTGTCCTACAGCATGGACAGGTACTGAGACACAGGGCCGGATAAAGGCTGGTGGGGGCCTAGAGACAACGACGCATTGGCATCCCGTCCGGGATGGCAGGCAATGCCAGGAATCGAGGCCCAAATGGATGGGGTGAGGCTAAAATAATACAAAATCCTGTCATTTTAGCCCAGACCCTTCCTTGGGGACATGTGATTTGCAGGATTTACCGGGAAAGTGGTGGGGCCTAATGACATGAATATCCTGCACTTTCCTCCAAGAAGTGCCCTGCTGCTTCTCCTTTGCCATGTTGACCTTTTTCAGCTGTCAATCTAAGCCCTGTCAACCTTTTGTGGTCGTGTCGACCCTATGGCCCATACCCTTGTCCAGCAGGGGGCGGCAACACAATTTAGTGCATATATTATCACCCTGCCCACTTTACCTCCGTGAATGCAGGTGTGAAGAGATTTGCCCACATTTTATGTTTTACATTTATGTTTGTGTATTTCTGTCCTTCGCAGAGGCGTAACTGGGAGGCAATGGGGTCATCTGCTGCTGGGCTCCTGCTCCCAAGTGGGCACCTCTCCTCCCCTGTTAATTGGAATCAGTTTATTGAAAGCCATTGATATTGCTTCTGTGGCTGACTCCCCCTCCTAGCAGGACCATAGACAAGTTACACTCTCTAATACATAACATACATACATATTTATACTGTATAAAGTGGTCGGTGGGGGCACCAATATTTATTTTGCCTCTCCGGGCAACTGGGACGAACTTACTCCACCGGTCCTTCCTATCTTCGGCCAGATGCACTAAGCTTCAAAAGTGATCAAATGGAGAGTGATAAACAGCCAGCCAACCAGCTCCTGTCTGACTTTTTCAAACACAGCCTGTGACAAGGCAGGTAGGAGCTGATTGGTTGGTTTCCATTTTATTACATTTGATGCTTAGTGCATCTGGCCCATTGTGAGAAATGTAATAATCTTTCATGGTCCAGTCCTGTCTTTTAATCTTTCCTGTCAAAATCAATTCAGTGATGATTTCCAAAACCTGTGAATTCTGCTCCAGTATTGTGTTTTGGGCCTTAGTAAATATGTGAGTTGCAAAATCACCGTGAAACGACCAGGATTTAGAACATTTCCCTTAGTAAATTTATCCTTGAGCTTTTATCAGGCTTTATTATGGATTTAGCAGGCCCATAAATGATGACCATGGAGGGATAGCCTCAATGGTGTGAAATTTCATGTCAGGGAACCATCGATGGTGGCTTCACACACCAAGCTTAAGTATACAATGAGCTCTGAGCCAATAAGATGACAGAGGTGGGGCTTCGCGTGTGTTGTGTTGCTCTGTAGCATTGATTACAGCGACTCCTATATCAGAGAGGCCTGTAAGTATATTCTATGGGGTTTATTTACTAAGATGGGAGTTCGTAGAAGATGGGATGTTGCCCATAGCAACCAATCAGAATCTATTTATTTAGCACTTCTAGAAGATAATAGAATCTGATTGGTTGCCCATAGCATCATCCCGTCTTCAATAGAAGTCCCATGTTAACGCTTTGAGTGCCAACATCTCTGTGAGAAATGTGCAAAATATCTGCTAAAAAATGCCGGCGTCGCTCACATTTGTTATATAAATTCAAATAAAAATGTTGTATATAAAAAGATGACATTTCCTATATAAGGTAAACATTACAGGTTGTTACGATGAATAAAAATATTTGCTTGGCAACTTTCACACCTATTTTGACAAATTCACTTGGCACTCAAAGGGTTAATAAATAACCCTCAAGATATTGAGCAGTGAATTATCGTTTGCAGTGAACAGTTCTTACATTTGTTTTTGTTTTTTTTTGACCATTATATACATTTTTATATACATTTTTAGAACATTTGCAGTACACTGGCTAGAAATCTGTATTCCTATCTTATAGGGGAAATACTGTGTGAGGTTCAGATCATATGATGAGCAGATATCACATTAATAAAATCATTAACCTAAAATTGCAACCTTGCAGAGCTACTGAGTAGGTCAATAATATTTTTTGCTCCACACGAATTATCCCGGTGACCTTACAATCCATTAAGCACATTTTGTCATTTACCGCCTCTCCATGTAATTTGGTATCTGATCTTCATAAAACCAGATAAATGAAACATGCTGAAGTACTTTCTGATTTAATGGAGGTGTTAATTATCTCTGTTATGAAAATAGTATTTGAGTTTGGAGGAAAATGGCATCTCTCTTATGAAATTAAGGGAACATAATAGCAATGGTACAAGCAGTTTCTGACTCGGTGAATGGCTAGCATATATTGCGTGTAGAATTAAACAGTTTTCCCCCAGAGATCTAGAGATAATAGATACAAATATGGAAATAGAGAGGATCATTTACACAGCTGTGAGTCTGTGGATGTGCAGTAGATACGTTTTTATGTAAATGTCTCTAGTTTGACCTCTGTGTGCGTGTACTTATTTTCTTCTATGGGGAAATGCATCTGTGGTAACGGTCTGCATGATTAAGGTGTGAGATGGAAGTGAGAACATCTTGCTGTATCCAGAGCAGGCCCTAGCTAATTTGATGCCCCAGTCGCTAGTTCCGCCCCTTACCCATTGCTCCTTATTCACATACACACACACCTTATTCACCCTGCACCACACAGTAGTACTGATTATACAAAGCCAATGGGAGGAGCAGCTGCTACAGCTGGGCATACAACAGCAGCCCTCTTTCGGGGAAGGTGCCTAATTTTGCATGCCCCTAGGCATTTGCCTAGTTTGCTTCTGCCTAGGGCCAGCTCTGGCTGTATCTACTACGGCATTTTATGCAATTTTAAATTGACTTAATTTCACATTTTGATTTTCTACCCCCCCCCCCCCCACCCCCTGCCTAAATGTATAGCTTTTGTGTCATTGAAAGGTCTGATTCAGAGTTTGGTGCATAGAGACTTTTGCTCTGAAAAAGCGAGCAACCCTATTCAACTTGCACTTCTCGCAGTCTTTCTAAGTGATTTTCGCCGTGTCTCTCCGTGTAGCAATTCTCCATCTTTTCATGGAGAAGTGGAATGTGAACTTTTAAAATAAAAGTTTTTTTGTTTTAATTTTGGTGTAAAAAAATCAGGAATTTTATTCTGTGAAAGGGCATGCTATTTTTATTCATGTGCTTATAGCACATGAATATATATTTAATTTAAAAAATACATATATATATATTTTTTTTTTTACACAGAGCAGCCAGCAGGGGGCCGGGAGCCGAGCCGCTCATTAGATATTCATATACTGTATTCACTGCACCCGATCATTACATATGCATAATCGGGAGCAGTGAATACACGGTCCCCTGCTGGCTCTCCTTGGGGGCAGCCTGTGCTGCCTGGCTCATGAGGAGTCCACCTCCCCCCCACATACGTTCTGGGGCAGGCAGGGAGACTTCCATCTCCCTGCCTGCCGCCGTCCTCAGGCTCCCTGCAGCGTCACCTCATACGCTGGATTGGCTGAGACTCGCCGCGAGGGGCGGCGAGTCTCAGTCACATTGAATACTATCTAAAGTGCGTGACGGAGAGTCTCCAAACATGGAGAATCTCCGCAAAAACACGTTGAGTGCATGGCGAGCGAAAAAAAAACGCTCGCCATGCACGGAGAATATTGTCATTGAATACTGCCTAGAGACTGGGGGAGATGTATTAATGTGCCCATAAGGATTGTAAAATAACGGCTCCCGCTTCTCCTGCACAACGAGGAGAGCTGGCACCCATAGCAGCCTAATGTATTAACCTCCCCCTTGCCGATAAGGAGAGTCGTTATGTCCTGTGGCTCTCCTTATCAGCGGCTCCGTCAGTGCTGCACATGCTCCCCCCCAGCCGGCTCACTAGGCATGCGCAAGATCTCGCTATTATCGCGAGATCTCGTGATTCAATGGCGAGACGCTGCATAAATGTGGATCACGGTTTGTGGAGGCCCCAGGACAACTCACTTGTGGGGACCATTATAAATAAATGAATGCAACACAACAAGAATTATTTTCCTGGATGACTGACAAGGCTGCTGTCCAGATGCCCTGATGGTTCATGCAGAACACTCACCGGCTGCTCAGTGAGATATGCAGCATTTATAGAAAGGAAAGGGGGTTCCACCAGCTTTTTCCTCAAATTACACCTACCCATTTATTTTTCCCTCATGTGACCCCTGGCCACCAATGTTTTTCTGGAATGCCCCTCTAGTAGATCAGAATCAGAATCACCCCCTGAGTTCGTAGTATGGTAGTAACTGGAGCTGAAGAGAAGAAAAGCTTGATTCGGATAATTCACCAGGCTGACTGGACCGGAACTGAAGACAAAAAATAAACATTTGATCCAGTTAATTCACCAGGCTGACTGAAACGGGGTTAAAGACAAGAAGAAATGCTTGTTTCGGACAATTCACCAGGCTGACTGGACCGGAGCTGAAGACAAGAAGAAGAAATACTTGAACCAAATAGTTCTCCAGGCTGAGTGGACCGGAACTCAGGACGTGTCTAGTACAGGGACTGCATTGTGTTGTACTGGCGATTGCTGCTTACTGCCAGGGCCGGTGCAAGGCACCGGAGCGCCCCAGGCGAGTCGGGGTGGGGGCGCTCCAGTGCCATGGTGTGTGTGTGTGTGGGGGGGGGGGGGGTACCTGTTGCGCCTTCTGGGGAGGAAGGGGTGTCTATTCCGGGATCTGACAGGAGCCTGCGCGGGTACCTGTCCTGCGACGCTTTGTGTATAAACCTGGCGGCGGCAGGGGTCCCTGCAGTGAATAATAAATAACTAGCTCTATCCGGCGGTCGGGCGGGAAGTGCATCTGTTTTGCAAAAACTGGCCGCACGCTGATTGGCTGAATCAGCGTGCGGCCAGTGTTTTCAAAATAGAAGCGCTTCCCGCGCCGCCGCATAGAGCTAGTTATTTATTATTCACTGCAGGGACCCCCGCTGCCGCCAGGTTTATACACAAAGCGTCGCAGGACAGGTACCCGCGCAGGCTCCTGTCAGATCCCGGAATAGACACCCCTTCCTCCCCAGATGGCACAACAGGTACCCCGTGGCATGGGGGGCGAAATGCCGCCCTCCAGTGGCCGGCGCCCTAGGCAAATGCCTAGACTTGCCTAGTGGTGGCGCCGGCCCTGCTTACTGCCCTGGTAATTTATACTACCTGGAGCACTCTGTTTGGCTGGACAACCCTGCTGCTGTAACTGGTTCACAGGAGGCACGGGACCCGGCAAGATGGTGGCATCCTGGAGACCTACGCCTCTGGTCCCCACATGCTGATCTTAGGCCGGAGGAAGAGGGAGAGCCAAAGCTCACACTGCACAGACAGGAGGCCATCTGCACCAGATAATGCCACCCCATCCGTATGGGACGGTGGTTGCCCATGGCAACATCACATATGAAGTAGAATACACATCTTAGTAAATTCCCCCCACTGTGCCTCTACACTCTGCTGCTGTTATTCCTGCCAGGGGGAGGGGACCCACGTAAATTGCATTCTGGCCCCATCTCGTGTTAAAACAACTCTGCCTGTGACCTCTCAGATTTAGCATTTTGTAAATATATTTACATCATTTTGTTGGCTACTTTTATACTGTCTCTGTACTGTATACCACACTGTAGTACATGACATGGCCTGATATTCTTACCTGGATGTCAAAAGATAAAGGGACAGATTCTCTAAGCTTCAAAAGTGATAAAATGGAGAGTGATAAACAGCCAGCCAACCAGCTCCTGTCTGACATTTTCCAAACACAGTCTGTGACATGGCAGGTAGGAGCTGATTGGCTGGCTGTTTATCACTCTCCATTTTATCACTTGAAGCTTAGAGAATCTGGCCCAAAGACTGCAGCCTACCACCTGTAGCTCACAGCTGCCAGATGGATTTCCTTAATGAATCACTTAAAGTATAGAAATTGAGCTAATACGGATAAAGTGCAAACTTAACGCGGCAAAATGACTTTCATTTACATCTATTAGCCACAAAACAATTACAACGAAAACACGTCCATCTACATATTAATTGTCTGTGTCCATGTTGTTGTATCAATTACTGGCACACTCTTATGTCCGCACCGTTCCTATCGGCAACCAGAGAATGTTCGGTAGCGTCATGCATAAACCCAACAAGTACGTTATATAATGGTTTTTGATTTGCTGTAATGTGTTATAATTATAGCGGCTGTTGTACAATTGACTTCAAATGGCTGCCACCAGATATAAAGCAGTATTAATAAAAGTCATACAATCTTGTAAATATATTTCAGTGCATAATCTAAATGGAATAATTATGTGATTATATCCAATGGGGTATGATGATCTTTTCTCTCTTGAGCTGACTATAATCCATAACTGTATTAGCATTTTCTAATAGGCCATTTACAAGGCAAGCTCGGAGCATTGGCTCAGATGTGATTATTCAGCCTCTTTATAAATGGAGTCTATATCAGGAAATGAAAGATCAGTCATTAGTTCCAATTACTCAGTGTCTTGTCACATTAGCGAACATGAAATATAAGCTCTCATGGGGATGACAGAGCTGTTTTCTTTAACGCTGTGTAAAGATCCAGGCCTTGCTGAGGTTTAAATTATTTAATGCAAATATTATTTTTTCGATTCTATGATGCTTGCACAGTGCATTTATTTCATTAGCTGGAAACTTCTTGACCCGTTAGATACCAGAAATGTCCTTATAAGCAGCTTTTACTCAGGGTAGCAGGGCTCATTTACTACTCTTGCTTTTCGGAGCAACATTGAGATAGATTCCAACATCCAGTGAAAGGTTAATAAATCAGTGTCAGATCGGTTGCTTTTAGGGATGCCAATCCTCGTATTCAGGATTGAAAAATGCTCAATCCCGGGATTCCCGGTATCCTGGTATTGGCATCCCTAATTTAAAAAAAACATACCCTCCAACTGTACCGATTTAGCCGGTACAGTACCGTTTTTTAATGGTCTGTACCGGCTAAATCAGATTGTACCGGTTTTTGAAGGGTGTACGGGGCTCCTCCTTTTCTCCATGACCGGGCATGGCGTGGAAGGAAAAAATTATTAATTCTACTGATTTTGGCCCGTCTCCGGCAGGTTAGGTCTCTGGCACCCTCTCCGTTCCCAGTGGTGTATTGCGGCGGGTCCCGGCAGCGTGCGTCGCATCATGATGAAGCCCGCGGACCCTCCTGCACTGGAGAGAAATGCTGAAGGCAGATGCACTGAGGCACTGAGAATCAGTCATGTTGGGAGGTGAGGGAGCACGTTAATTTGTATATATATGTGAGGGTAGTGTTATATATATATATATATATATATATATATATAATTATGCCCAGTACGCATTCGGAAAGGGGTGTGTGGCCACCTTTACCAATGAACATGCCCCCTTTGAGATTGGCCACGCCCCCTTTCCGAATGTGTACCGATTTACAATCTTCATATGTTGGAGGGTATGAAAAAACATGAGTGAGCGGCAGACATGTTCAGGGGTGTGGCCTGTGCAAAGTGACCTGTGACTTCACATCACGTTGTGCAGAGCTGCAATAGTGGCTGAAAGAAGATGGTGCGACATGCGCCGCAGTGTAATCCCCTTGGCTAGGACCATAGTCTGCCCACAGCCTTGTAGCTCCTCCCTAAAGGAAGTTCATGGAATATAGAGGCTTACTTCTAGCATCATGCTTCGTTTCTTGCTGGGAGATATAGTTCCACAAGCTTCTTGCCTGTCACACATGAGGTCCTGGGTTGGCGTGTTGTGCTGAAGGTGGAACCTTAGGAGTGTGGCAGAATCTAGGTGGTTTAATGAGTACAATGATGAAAAAGAATATAGCCTGAAGGCTTACTTTATTGAATTATGAACAATATACCGTGAAATACTGGGTAGAACAGTACAAATGAATGCAGGAAAGCTGGATGAATGCATACCCTCAAACATGGCCTATTCCGTTAGGTGCAAAATGCTCTGTTTCTGGACTTCGCTGCCAGCAGCAGTTGCAGTGGTTGGGCTGCAGCACAGTCCAATATTCAAAAAGGGGAGCCACACCAAACATCACTGTCCTGGACTCACTGACAGTGGATGTGACCCCCCTCTTTGAATTTTGGTTTGTGCTTGAGTCCAACTTCTGTAACTGCCACTGGCAGGGAAGTCCAGGAACAGAGCATTTTGTACCTAATGGAATGGGTCATGTTAGAGGGTATGTGAATGTTGGCCAGCTATTCAGTAACACAGGGAGAGATTATACACAAATGAATGCAGGAAAGCTGAAATATTGCAGGCCAGCTATTTGGGAACACCTGGATAGATGCTGTACCAGGATGGAACCAGAATGGCGCTTGGACTGGAACCAGTATGGACCTATGACTAAACTGGAAGCGGAATGGAGCTTGGACCGAACTGGAACTGGAATGGTTTCCTCTAGAGCAGTGCCTAGTTACCAGGGTAGATCTGGATTAGTCTGGAACCGCTGGAATGTACCACAGAGGAACAGAAACACACAGATAGATTTACTATGATGGGCGTTCTATTGGAGATGTTGCCCATAGAAACCAATCATATTCTACTTATTTATTTAGCACCTTCTAGAAGACAGTAGATATAATCTGATTGGTTGCCATAGACAACATCCAATCTTTAATAGAACTACCATCTTAGTAAATTGACTCCACAGTGTTGAGAGGCGCAGGGCTGCCATCAGAAACTTACCCTTTTTGAACACCTGGAATGCCTGTTGGGACCTGTGTCTGCAGCACTGGCCGCAGTACTCAACCTCTACATTGCTTCAAGGGTAATGTGAAATTTGTTTGACAGGCTACCTATGCCTGACACTGTACAGACAGTCACTTGACACTTAGGGGGAAATTTACTAAAGGAAATTTGTAAAAAATAGGTGTATTTGTGTCCAGAAATATACTTATTTTTGACATTTACTATCCCGAAAATACGGCAATTCCTATTCGTATTGATAGCACATCTGTCACGCTCCCCCGGACCGCGGGGGTCTCTTACCGGGTCCGGGGTCCAGCGTGGGGCGGTAGTATGTCCGGAGCCCGGGCGGCAGCGTCTCAGCGGTGATCTGAGACAGCCGTCCGGGCAGTAATTCCCTGGCAGCAGCAGGGAGCTCCGTGCGGCGTTCACCGCCGCGTGCACTTCCTGGTTGGCGGGCGCGCGTCCACTAGGGGCGCGCGCGCCGCACTGTGCACAGTTTTAAAGAGACAGGCAGGAAATTGGGCAAGTAACCTGCAGGGATAAAAGGAAGTCCCTAGCAGGTGAACTCTGCCAGAGTATAGGTTCACACCTGCTCCAGCGTCCTTGTGCATTATATCCTGATCGTTACTATCTTACAGACCCCGGCTTGTTTCCCTGACCACTCTCTTGTCTTATCCCATTGTACCTGCATCCGAGTTACCCCGTGTATGACCTTGGCTAAACCTCCTCGACCATTCTCTCAGTCTCATCCCAGTGTCCTGCGAAAAGTGCTCCCAGTGTATGACCCGGCCCGGCTTTGGATTCTCTCTTGTCTTCTTCCTCGTGTACCTTCTGACCTTACTGTGAACGACCCGGCTAGACGACCACGCTTACCATATTCCCATAACCCCACCAACTCACACGGGAAACCTGACCAGAGGGCCGCGACCGACGTGTCGGGCGCCGCTGAAGCCCAAATCCCGCTTGGAGGGGTCACTGGCAGAAAACCCCCGGCACGGTTAGACTCCGCGCCTCTGTGTCAGGTCAAGCCAATTCCCGAGTTGGTAGGAATCGTACTATTTGTGACAGAATACTCTGGCCCATACGAATATGGATCCAGCCAGTGGTCCGTCGCCTAAAGAACTCCTGGAACACTTGTTAACGAGAGTAAACAAGCAAGAACAGGATCAGGCCCAAATCATGCAATGTTTGCAAACACTGATGCAGCGTATGGAAGCACCGCCGGTCCCTCCTCCTCCGGTACCAGCACCCCCAGTCGTAGTGGCCAACGCTGCTCCTCCCCGGATTCCAAATCCGACAAAGTATGGTGGAGATCCAAAGGAATGTCGAGGATTCCTAAACCAATGTCTTATCCAGTTTGAGATCCAGGCCGCATCCTTTTCTTCGGAAAGAGCTAAAGTAGCTTATATCATTTCGCTACTGACGGGGCAAGCCTTGTCTTGGGCCTCACCTCTGTGGGAGAAAAATGACACCGTGATTAATAATAGCACTGATTTCATCGCTGCGTTTCGCAAGGTGTTCGATGAGCCAGGTCGGGTGACGTCGGCTGCCTCAGCAATTCTTCGACTGAAGCAGGGAACCCAAACGGTGGGACAATACACGATACAGTTCCGGACCCTCGCTTCCGAGCTAGGGTGGAACGAGGAGGCTCTGATAGCTACCTTCACGCAGGGGCTCTCGGAGAGAATTAAAGATGAACTGGCATCTCGGGATCCAGCAGAATCACTGGATGAGCTTATTTCTTTGTGTACCCGGGTAGACCTTCGTCATCGTGAGAGGGAGAAGGAGAAGGAGCAGTCTCGGAAGTTCAGCTTCAAGCTGGCACCTCGATTTATTCCCCCCGGAGGGGCCTCTTCTTCAGCACCCTCAGTTTCAGATAACCAACCCGCCGAGGAACCCATGCAGATTGGGAAGTCTCGCCTACCATTCGCTGAAAGGGAACGGAGATTCAAAAACCGTCTGTGCCTTTATTGCGGGGAGTCCGACCATCGTCTCTCCAGTTGCCCAAAACGTCCGGTAAACGACAAAGCCTAACTGACAGTAGGGGGGTCAGCCTGGGCGCATTGTTATATACCCCGTCTCGAGTTCCCGCAGTGGGATTCACTATAGATATCACGCTACGGAATCAAAATTCCTCCCTAGTGCTGAAGGCCTTCCTAGACTCAGGCGCGGACGGCAACTTTATCACAGCACAAACCGTCAAACGCCTGGGAATTCAATGTCAGAGACTGGCCAATCCGTTGCATATTGTGGGAGTGGATGGTAATAAATTACCGTTTTCAAGCATTCATTCCAGCTCCTCTTTGGTCCACATGAAAATAGGAGCCCTTCATCAAGAGCTTATTTCGTTCTTCGTACTCCCTTCGGCAGAAAATCCTGTTATTTTGTGATTACCCTGGCTACAGTTACACTCCCCCATACTCGACTGGAGGAACCCACAAGTACTGGCGTGGGGTGCGGAATGTCAGGGACGTTGTCTCACCAAGGTGGAACGACCCCAATGCACTATTTCCTCTACCAAATTAGACCCAGAGGTCAAGCTTCCAGCACCCTATCGAGCCTTTCAGGACGTATTCAGTAAGAGGGAGGCGGAGAGATTACCAGGCCATAGGGATTGGGATTGTGCCATCGATCTAATACCCGGGAAGTCGCCTCCACGTGGCCGGGTATTTCCGTTATCCATGGCTGAGTCTCAGGCAGTTTCGGAGTACATTAAAGACAATCTGGAGCGGGGCTTTATCAGAGAGTCAAAGTCGCCTGCTGGTGCAGGCCTTTTCTTTGTTAAAAAGAAGGATGGGGGTCTGAGACCATGCATTGATTATAGAGGACTTAATGCTATCACGATAAAGGACCGATTTCCTCTTCCCCTAATTTCAGAACTCTTCGACAGGATCAAAGGGGCATACGTTTTTACGAAGTTGGATCTTCGCGGAGCATACAATCTGATCCGAATCAGACCGGGAGACGAGTGGAAGACGGCCTTCAATACGCGTGACGGGCACTTTGAATATTTAGTAATGCCGTTTGGTCTTAGCAACGCACCGGCAGTCTTCCAAAGGTACATGAACCATATCTTTCAGGATCTCTTAAATAAGTTCGTAGTCGTTTACCTGGACGACATTTTAATTTTTTCTAATAACCTCCAAGAACATCGGCATCACGTTCGCGAGGTACTGTCCCGCCTTCGGGAACACCAGTTATACTGCAAACTGGAGAAATGCTCCTTTGAACAGCAGGAGATGCCTTTCCTGGGGTTCATTGTTACAGGCACAGAATTGCGGATGGATCCCAAAAAGCTGTCCGCGATATCCGACTGGCCCCAGCCTATAGGCTTAAAGTCTATCCAGCGATTCCTGGGATTCTGTAATTTTTACAGACAATTCATTAAAAATTATTCATCCGTGGTGGCCCCAATAACTAAGCTCACTCGGAAAGGAGAAAACACTAAAGAATGGTCCTTGGAAGCCAAGCAAGCTTTTTCTTTACTTAAGCAGCTCTTTGTATCCGCCCCCATCCTAAGACGTCCCGATCCTGATAAACCTTTTTTCCTAGAAGTGGATGCCTCTTCAGCAGGGGTTGGGGCAGTTCTTTCCCAAAAGGATGACGCTAATAAATGGTATGCCTGCGGTTTTTTTTCTAAGAAATTTCAATCTCCCGAAAGAAATTATGCAGTTGGAGACAAAGAGTTGTTGGCCATCAAACTGGCCTTACAAGAATGGCGACATATTTTAGAAGGGGCAAAATTTCCAGTAACAGTTTATACGGACCACAGGAACTTGATGTATTTAAAGACGGCTCATTGTCTCAACTACCGGCAGGCTAGGTGGTCTCTGTTCTTTGACCGTTTCAATCTCATTTTAACCTATCGTCCAGGGGCCAAGAATATCAAAGCGGATGCTCTCTCTCGACTCTTTGGGCCAGCTTCTTCGGAAGAATTGGAAGAGCAGAAACCTATTCTAAAATCATCTTGTTTTATCGCCTCCACCAGGAAAATTAAGATTCCAGTCGGGAAAACTTTTGTGCCTTCAAGTTCACGAACCAAACTTTTACATTGGTACCACTCTTCTCGTTTCGCCGGACATGCTGGCGCTAAGAAGACTATGGAAATCCTTTGCCGTCACTACTGGTGGCCATCGGTGAAAGCAGATGTCATGAACTTTGTGGCTGCCTGCGACATTTGTGCTCAACATAAATCCTCTTCGCAAGCTCCGTCCGGGTTACTTCAGCCTCTTCCAATCCCCAGTCATCCCTGGGTAGATATCTCAATGGATTTCATTACTGAGCTCCCTGTTAGCCAGGGCTGCAACACTATCTGGGTGGTAGTGGATCGCTTTTCCAAGGCAGCCCATTTCATTCCACTAAAAGGTCTTCCGTCTGCCCCCAAGTTAGCCGAGATCTTCATTAAAGATATTTTTAGGCTGCACGGTTTTCCCCAAAGTATTGTCTCAGACAGAGGGGTTCAGTTCACTTCCAAATTCTGGCGAGCCCTTTGTTCCTCTTTTAACATCAAACTTAATTTTTCTTCGGCCTATCATCCCCAGAGTAATGGACAAACCGAGAGGGTTAATCAAGACCTGGAAAAAATTTTAAGAGTGTATATCTCAGCCAACCAAGATAATTGGGTGTCTCTTCTTCCCTGGGCAGAGTTTGCCCACAACAATCTGTTTCATGAGTCCACCGGCAAGTCTCCTTTTTTCATTCTAAACGGGTTTCACCCTAACCTTCCAGAATTCTTTTCCAAATCCGTCAATTCATTACCAGCCGTTCAACAGACGGTTAAAAGATTTCTAGACATTTGGTCAGAAGTAAGGAGAAACTTGACTAGATCCTCTGATCGTTATAGGCGCTACGCCAATTATAGAAGAAGAAATGCTCCTCAGTTTAAACCCGGTGATAGGGTCTGGCTCTCCACAAAGCACTTACGACTCAGGGTCCCGTCCATGAAGCTTGCTCAGAGATTTATTGGCCCGTTTCGCATCCTCCAAGTGATTAATCCTGTAGCAGTAAGACTCAAACTTCCAAAATCCCTTAGGATTCCCAACGTGTTCCATGTGTCACTTCTCAAACCGCTTATTATCAATAAATTCTCCACCAGCAAACGTCCTTCCACTCCTATTCTGGTCGGTGATCAGGAGGAGTATGAAATAAATCAAATTTTAGATTCCAGAATCTCCAGAGGAGTCCTCCAGTTCCTCATTGACTGGAAGGGATTTGGCCCTGAAGAGCGCTGTTGGGTTAGGGCATCTGAAGTTCACGCTCCACGGGCACTTCTCAACTTCCATCGAAAATATCCCAACAAACCCTTCATAGGGTGTTCGGTGCCCACCCCTAGGGGAGGGGGTAATGTCACGCTCCCCCGGACCGCGGGGGTCTCTTACCGGGTCCGGGGTCCAGCGTGGGGCGGTAGTATGTCCGGAGCCCGGGCGGCAGCGTCTCAGCGGTGATCTGAGACAGCCGTCCGGGCAGTAATTCCCTGGCAGCAGCAGGGAGCTCCGTGCGGCGTTCACCGCCGCGTGCACTTCCTGGTTGGCGGGCGCGCGTCCACTAGGGGCGCGCGCGCCGCACTGTGCACAGTTTTAAAGAGACAGGCAGGAAATTGGGCAAGTAACCTGCAGGGATAAAAGGAAGTCCCTAGCAGGTGAACTCTGCCAGAGTATAGGTTCACACCTGCTCCAGCGTCCTTGTGCATTATATCCTGATCGTTACTATCTTACAGACCCCGGCTTGTTTCCCTGACCACTCTCTTGTCTTATCCCATTGTACCTGCATCCGAGTTACCCCGTGTATGACCTTGGCTAAACCTCCTCGACCATTCTCTCAGTCTCATCCCAGTGTCCTGCGAAAAGTGCTCCCAGTGTATGACCCGGCCCGGCTTTGGATTCTCTCTTGTCTTCTTCCTCGTGTACCTTCTGACCTTACTGTGAACGACCCGGCTAGACGACCACGCTTACCATATTCCCATAACCCCACCAACTCACACGGGAAACCTGACCAGAGGGCCGCGACCGACGTGTCGGGCGCCGCTGAAGCCCAAATCCCGCTTGGAGGGGTCACTGGCAGAAAACCCCCGGCACGGTTAGACTCCGCGCCTCTGTGTCAGGTCAAGCCAATTCCCGAGTTGGTAGGAATCGTACTATTTGTGACAACATCAATACGACTACGAATTGCCATATTTTCGGGATAGTACCGTATATACTCGAATATAAGTCGACCCGAATATAAGCCGAGGCACCTAATTTTACAACAAAAAACTGGGAAACTTATTGACTCAAGCGGGACCCTCACTCGAGTATAAGCCGAGGGGGGCTTTTTCAGCATAAAAAATGTTCTGAAAAAGTAGGCTTATACTCGAGTATATATGGTAAATGTCAAAAATAAGTGTATTTCTGGATACAAATACACCTATTTTTTTACAAATTTCCTTTAGTAAATTTCCCCCTTATACGGCCTACACACATGCCGATTTTAAGGCATTTTCTAAGTGATTTTGCTTAGTTTGGCAAAGTCGCTTAGAAAATGCCCTCACATTGGTGTATGTGTGGGGACTATGGGGGAAATTTACTAAAGGAAATTTGTAAAAAATAGGTGTATTTGTATCCAGAAATACACTTATTTTTGACATTTACAATCCCGAAAATACAGCAATTCCTATTCGTATTGATAGCACATCAATACGACTACGAATTGCCATATTTTCGGGATAGTAAATGTCAAAAATAAGTGTATTTCTGGATACAAATACACCTATTTTTTTACAAATTTCCTTTAGTAAATTTCCCCCTATATCGGCAGCAATGCGCGTCTTTATCGCTGGCCGAGATTGATGGACAGTGTCCATCAATCTCGGCATCGGCAGGGTTCTCCCACCGAAGAACACTGGCGCTGTCTGCTCGCTTAGCACACAGAGCTGACAGCTCGCTCTGTGTGTGGGCTGTCAGCTCTGTGTGCTATGCGATACCGGTGCAGCACAGCCCGACCTAGCATAGCTAGGTAGCCCTGCACACATCGCTATGTGTGTAGGGCCCATTAGGTTCACTCCTTCAGGCAAATTCCTTCTTAGATGGACAAAACCATGAGCACTGCAGGTGGGGTAGATGTTACTTGTGCAGAGAGAATTAGATTTGTTTTTGTTTTTTTACTTCAAGTGAGATCTATATTGCAGTGTAAAAATAAAGCAGTCAGTATTTTCCCTGCACAGAAACAAAATAACTCACCCTAATTCTCTCTGCACATTTTACATCTGCCCCCCCTGCAGAATAACTTCTTATTTTTTACACAGCTAACAGTGGACTAGTCACAGTGGCAATCCGCAGCGAACAGTGCTGCTCCGCGCAGCAAAGGCGGACGGAAGGAGCCGTCACACACACACACTACGTATAGGACCATTGGAGATACATGGGGAAGCATTGCATCCCCCCAAGCATCGCATCTGCCATAGAATCCCCCTATGGGGATACTTAATATTTGAGGCTAACCACAAATATTAAATGATAAATGGGCTCCTTGAATTAAACATGAGTGATGAGAATTCAGTCTTCTACTATTTATATACAGATCTGGTCATTAGTTGTTAAACACTGCCACCTGCTGGCTACTTAATTTTATGCAGTTTGGTCCTGATTCTGACAGACTCAGAGCTTACGGAGTCATTGTAATGCTGCCCCTGTGATCAGTGGCGTAAGTTCGTCCCAGTTGCCCGGAGGCAAGATGAATATTGGTGCCCCCCCCCCCACCCACACAACGTTATTCAAAATATATATAGTCTGTTATGAAATATATATTATATACTGTATGTATATACAGAAAAAGAGGGAGAACACATATATTTCAGAACTCAGCCACAGAAGCGATTTTGATGGCTTTCAATTAATGGATTTAAACTGCCTGTGGGGGAGTGCCCCCTTGAGAGCAGGAGCCCGGCGGCAGATGACTCCATTGCCTCCCAGAGTTCTGCCTCTGCCTGTGATTACACCCCCGCAGTCGTATCCCCTTGCAACCAGATTATACAAACACCCCCCCCCCCCCTCCGCAGCCTGAAAACTTATTTGATGGTTGCCAATGGTTGACATCAGCCGCAGAGAGACAAATCTGAGTGGGACAAGTCCAAATCTATACTGCAGTGTAAGAATAAATATATCCAGCATTTGTAGAGCAACATGTCAAAGCAGCCAGTATTTACCCTGCAGTGCCTTGCAGGGCTGCCATTGGAAATTGTGTGGCCCTGGTGCATTGCATGCACTGTCCCGCCATCCAACCCACAAGCTGCAGTGTCCGACGTTGGTGTGGCAAAGTTTGGAAGTCTCCTTCTCATTTGTCTCTCTGAGCAGCGATGATTCAATGCTGCGTGCATATCTGGTGAGCAGTGCTTAAAGTGCTCCTGGAGAGGTGGTGGAACTCCTTTCCCCTAACAACCCCCCCACCACCACCACCACCCCCCATTAGGCAGAGCCTAGATTAGTGCCAGGGAATTTGTGCCCTACCTCCCATAAGGGGATAATGGTTCCACAAGGAAGGGGTGTGGTCACACTATAGTACCGCCAATTAAAATTACAACACAGAGTAGCACAATCAAAAACACATTAAACCGAAGTGTAGTGCCATTCATTCATATTAAATCACACATTAGTGCCCCTTTTTTGCACATAATGCCCACAGTTGTGCTGCTTATACACATCTGTCTCTGTCACTCCAGCAGCTCACTCTCCATGCCCTGTGTCCCTCCAACAGCTTCTCCACCTCTGATTTCCTCCAGCCCCCTCTAATCCTGTCTTCAGCAAGCACAGAGGCTGCTCCTCATAGTGGCTCTTCTTCACTTCAGCGGCGGTTGTGCATGACATCACATACGCCGTGCTAGAAGAAGAAGCTGCTGGGACAGGCTTTTCAGTTGGAATTACTGTGCATGGCTGTGGTGGCGGTGGAACTCAGTTCCCCCTACCATTAGAGGTGGTGGAACTCAGTTCCACCCCGTTCCCCTCACTTTAACCCCTGCTTGTGATGGACTGGGTATGTCCCCAACTTAACAGAAAAAAATGGGCAGTGCCACACGGCCATTCCCTGTACCATGAGACTATACCCCAATGTCCCAGTCCCGACCTCCTCGATGTTGGGGTACATGTTTTCCGAAAAAAATGATTCAGCAGATTTTGTGCAGTGAATGGAGTACAGCAAACGACCTAAAAGTTATATTCCTCAAATACGCAAATAGACCAGAAGCATTTGCGCATGTAGCCCATGGTCTGCCCAGCTCATTCCTGCCGACACGTCTGCCATATTGGCCCACAAATACATGCATTTCCCTTTAAAAATGTCGGCTATAAATAGAAAAGTGCACTACTTCACGGGACAGGGGAATGGATCGTTAGACTGACAAGTTTTAGACTCAACAGTCATTAGGTCAACCATTATTAGTCGTCATGTAGTATGTCGACGAATGAAAAGGGTCGACATGCATTATATCTACCGGGTCAAATGGTCGACACAAGCAAAAGGTCGACATGCGACAAAACTCATTTTGGCCTTTTTCATGTCAACCTTTTGACAATGCCGACCTATTTCATGTGTCCACCTACTGCCTGTCAATCAATATTTGTCAACCTAATGACTATGAACCTAGACACTGTCGGCCTAACAAGCACATAACACAGGACAGCATATGCCTCGGGGAGACACTTTTCAGGGGAAGCCTGGGGAAGAGATAAAGTGGAAGGTGATAAAGCACCAGTCAATCAGCTGTGTTTGAAAAATGTCAGTTGGGAGTTGATTGGCTGGTGTGTATCACCTTCTACTTTATCTCCACTTTGGTCCTTATTCTGGTCCGTTCACACGAACCAGAATCTTCGCAAGGGCATCGAAGGTGGGTGTATGCGCATCCGCAGGGTCATTTCTGCGCATGTGCATACGCCAGGTGCGTGCGTCGACGGTGAACAGATTGTTCGCTGGGTGTGCGGGTGGGGGGCGTAGAGGGGCGGTGGGCCAGCTCATTTGCATATGGGAACGCCCAGCGTTTCATGGGCTTTATGAGAATGGGGCGATATCGCAGGTGCGGGGGTCGGGCAGCTGACATCACTGGATGCCAGCTGCCCGCCCACTTCCTTCAGAGAGTACACGCACATCTAAGGTTGCTCAGAGCAACCGTAGATGTGCGTGTGCCCTCCACATCATTGGATGATTGGCGAACATCAGATGATGTGGGTGTAAAACATCCATTCCCAGCCAATGTGAACACACGCAGCGAATGGGTGGCAGCCAGGCTTAATACATCGGCCTCATTGTCACTTAGGGGCATATTTACATCCAATAACTAGAATTCCTTAGAAGTTCTTTGGAGGAATATACTGCCTGGCTGCTCAGCCAGACAGTGATGTCATACTGATGTCAAACTGGCCCATCAAGCCGTTAGTCCTTCTTGCATTTGCCAGGAATGCCAGATGCCCAGTCTTGGCCTGGTCACCCCTAGAAGTACTACTAAAGTACAGCAAAAGTCACCATCACCTGACTGCGGAACCCGGCAAACATCGCTAAAGCTGCTGCACCAGGTAAGCCACTGCTACATCACCCAGAACATTTTAATCATGTTGACATTTCAGAAGTGTCGACATGATGAACGTCATCCTGGTCAGCATCGACATGCTGCTGACCTTGTTGACATTTACACTAATATCCACAAAATATACCATGCCCCAAAGAAAAAATATGAAGCAAATAATAACTATATATTTATTATACGATTACAAGAATAAAACACACTGGGACAGATGCACTAAGCTTCAAAAGTGATCAAATGGAGAGTGATAAACAACCAACCAATCAGTTCCTACCTGCCATCTGACATACCATGTTTGAAAAATGTCAGGCAGGAGCTGATTGGCTGGCTGTTTATCGCTCTCCATTTTATCACTTTTGAAGCTTAGTGCATCTGGTCCAAAGGCAGGAAGAAAGAAATATTTTTTTTAATTTTCAATTAACCACATTTACTAATGGAACATGTAGTATACACTTATTGAACACAAGACGACTAAGGGGCCGATTCACTCCTGTTCACAAAGGTTCCGAATTCAGTCCCGTCCCCGACTTTGAATGCGCATAGTCGCTCATGAGCGAACTCCTTCCTTTTTCACTCACCAGGGCGTTCGCAATCGCTGGAGTCCGCCCAGTGTTTTATGGGCATGGCCACAAAAATGGTGGGTGTGCTTATAGAAACAGATTCATTTCTATGGGTAGGATTAGCCCTGCGAATGCAGGCATGCCCATGCCTGGTCGGGGTGGGCGGCTGATGCCATATGACATCAGCTCCTCCCACCCATTTGAACTTAGAATGTAATGTAGCGCCATCTATTGTTGAACTCATGAACTACTAGCACAGTGACAATTTGAAATGCTGCTGAGCAGTTTGGGAGCCACTCTTACATAAATAGATTTTAGTGATCATTTTGCTGAATTTTCCTTGAATGAACCCAGATAGCATAGCCCATCAGACCTGCATATTACTGCATATATAACTCGTGTGGGTGAGGTACTGTTTCAGTTGAGGCCAGTGCTAGTCAGTATAATATCTGTGGTCTCACTTGTTTAAGGTACCCACTTAGGGCAGAGTGAAGAAGTTGAAACTGAGATAAACAAAATCGGCTAGTGTGGGAAAATTGTGACTTGACCTGAAGAAGAAATGTTTTGCTCTATATCTTCTGTTCCGGCAAGACACCTAAAGTTTCCCTTTATAGATGAAAGTAACGAAATGTATGAAGAAGCTTCGATCTAGTTAAAATTATGTCTGGACGTCTTAGAATGGTTCATTAATATACTTTAGCATAGTAAAAAAACAGTACTAGCTTGTCCAAGTGCAAAGTTACTGACTTTGGCGGGAGAAAAAATCCCTGATAACTAACCCTTTTTTATGGTAACAATTGTAAATATTGTGATTTCACCCGAAAGTGGTTTTTTTTTTTGGGAGAGGATGCTCTGTAATGGAAGTGACCAAGAAAAAAACTTGGGCCAAAAATCAGGGTAAATCTCTTTTGCTTGTCTTTTATAGAGTAGTGCACCTCTGTGTCTTCTATAGTCCAACTCTTTACTGAATGCGACAGTAAGTTCAGTAAACAATGCATTATGCTCTGTTATGTACAGTATTTTATACACTTCTGTTTATTTTCTTTAATTGTGACAGTTTATTTTAATCATGAATTGGTCTGAAAAACAGTTTTGCATCCCCTATGCTGGGAGCATGTGCCAGAAGAGCAAGCTGGGCAATTTGGCACTGGGGAAGAGATACACATTGGAATGCAAGAGTACTAAAGGTCTACTGAGAAACTGGAGCTGCCAATGAGAAATGGTAAGAGACCACGATTCAACCAGGGATGGTTAGTTGACAGTTCATCTTGTCGACATACAGTATCCATGAAGACATACTGAATGTCAACATGGTAACTGTCGACAAGTCATACCACACCCACATGCTATGCAAAATTTGACACAGCAACTGTCAAGCCAGAATTCTAAAATCAGATATATTGGGGGAAATTTACTAATATGAAAAACCTAGTTTTTCGTATTAGTATTTTCCCTACGACTGCATACGACTGTTTCAGTCGTATGCAAAGTCGTGTTCCGGAGGGGGATTTACAAAGCAGTCATATACGACTGCTTTGTAACCCTCCGATGTCGTAGGAATTCGTATTAGCAGCCATATATACGGCTGCTAATACGAATTATTTGTAGGCAGTCTGCACGGATCAGTCAGATCCGTGCAGGCTGCAAGGTGTAAAAAAAAATTAAATAAATAAATTTAAAAAAATAAAAACGGCGTGGGGTCCCCCCCACAGCCGAAACCAGCACCAGGCTGACAGCGCCTGGAGCCGGTAATTAAAAATCAGGGAACCCGACAAATAGGGGTTCCCTGATTTTTAACAACCAGCCCCAGGCTCCTTCTCTGGGGCTGGTTCCCAAAATACGGGGGACAAAATGACTAGGGGTCCCCCGTATTTTAAGAACCAGCCCCAGGCAAAACCAGCCAGCAGGGTAATGCCACAGCCGGGGGGAGTCTTTTTTTGCAAGTCCCCCCGGCCAAAGCATTATTTATTTATTTATTTATTAACAGTTTCTTATATAGCGCACACAGATTCCGCAGCGCTTTACAGAGCATAGTTATAATCAAAAACACATAACAAATTACAGTACAAGACAGTTTCGGACAAGTACATGGTTAATATGGATAGGTGCACCAGGGGACAGGACACTGAAGCAATTATCAGGGTGGCAGAGGTTTATATATTCTAAGAAAGGCACATAAGGAGAGAGGGCCCTGCTCGTGAGAGCTTACATTCTAAAGGGGAGGGTTAGACAGAATGGGGTGACACAGAAGGCGAAGAAGTGAGCTTAGACAGGTTAGGTTGAGAGATTGTCAGGTTTTATGCAGGAGGGTGGGAAGAGGTCAGCTTAGTCTTTAATATTTTAAGTCTAAAAAAGTGCTGGGTCATCCAAGAGTAGACAGCAGAGAAACAGTTGGAGGTATGAGTGAGGATAGAGTGAGAGAGATCAGGAAAGGATCGGTAGATTTTAGTATTATCAGCATAGAGGTGGTAGTGGAAGTTAAGTGAGCAAATAAGCTCACCCAGGGAGGACATGTAGAGACAGAGAAGAAGAGGGCCAAGAATAAAATGTTGGGGGACACATATTATCAATGGAAGAGCAGGAGAGGTGAAGTCATTAGAGGTACAGCTGTGCATTTTCAAAACAGACAGTGCATATGCAAGCAGAAAGAGTAATATTCAAAGTTTTAGCAGTTAAGAGTTGCACTTATGTTGATTGTAGTTTCCTTCAGTTTCTGTCCAGTTTAAGTCCAGGCTAAGTCTAGGCGACAGTGTGCGGTTGTATATTCCTACTTAGAATCTTCCTACTTTGAATAGTATTAACCCTACCGACCAGTCAGCCTGGCCAGGGGCCCTGGGGGAGTGGGGACCCCCCCAATAAAGGGGTCCCCCCCCTCCAGGACTTACCTGACCAGGCTGAAGCCTGGTGCTGTCCTCGATGCCCCTGGGCGGTGGGCATCGAGCTGATAGCGGTGTAAAAAATAGAACAAACGATTGTTTTTTACTGTGGCACTACAAGTGCCAGCAAGCCTCCCCAGCAAGCTGGGACTTGGAGAACCACAAGTCCCAGCCTGCTGGGCATTAAAGGGCCCGCTGGGTCTTGTAGTGCCACAGTAAAAAAAATAGTTAAATAAAACACACTGACACCCATTTTAAATAAAAGTTTAATACACACATTACACACATACTGATACTTACCTATCTTGATCCCGTTGGTAGGTCGCTGGCTCCGGTGTCGGCGGCTCCGTGTCGGCGGCTCCGTGTCGGCGGCTCCGTGTCGGCGGCTCCGAGGTCGGCGTCCTGTCCGAGGATAATCCATGTTGGACCTGTGGAAGGAAACCCAACTCACCCAGGTCCTCCATGGATGGTCTTCTTTCTTCATCTGTCGACATCCAGGTCTTCTGGCTGCTGCTGACGACTTCCAGCAGCTGCCGGCATCTCCCGTGACGCTCCCCGGCTTTCAGAGACGGAGAGATCCTTCCTCTTCGGCGTCAGGGCTCAGAATGAATTCTGGCCAATCAGGAGCCGCCTAGCCGCCTAGCGGCCAATCAGGAAAGGTCTTGGATGTCGACAGATGAAGAAAGAAGAGCATCCATGGAGGACCTGGGTGAGTTGGATTTCCTTCCACAGGTCCAACATGGATTATCCTCGGACAGGACGCCGACCTCGGAGCCGCCGACACGGAGCCGCCGACACGGAGCCGCCGACACGGAGCCGCCGACACCGGAGCCAGCGACCTACCAACGGGATCAAGATAGGTAAGTATCAGTATGTGTGTAATGTGTGTATTAAACTTTTATTTAAAATGGGTGTAAGTGTGTTTTATTTAACTATTTTTTTTACTGTGGCACTACAAGACCCAGCGGGCCCTTTAATGCCCAGCAGGCTGGGACTTGTGGTTCTCCAAGACCCAGCTTGCTGGGGAGGCTTGCTGGCACTTGTAGTGCCACAGTAAAAACCAATCGTTTGTTCTATTTTTTACACCGCTATCAGCTCGATGCCCACCGCCCAGGGGCATCGAGGACAGCACCAGGCTTCAGCCTGGTCAGGTAAGTCCTGGAGGGGGGGGGGACCCCTTTATTGGGGGGGTCCCCACTCCCCCAGGGCCCCTGGCCAGGCTGACTGGTCGGTAGGGTTAATGCTTTGGCCGGGGGGACTTGCATAAAAAGTCTCCCCCCGGCTGTGGCATTACCCTGCTGGCTGGTTTTGCCTGGGGCTGGTTCTTAAAATACGGGGGACCTCTAGTCATTTTGTCCCCCATATTTTGGGAACCAGCCCCAGAGCAGGAGCCTGGGGCTGGTTGTTAAAAATCAGGGAAGCCCTATTTGTCGGGTTCCCTGATTTTTAATTACTGGCTCCAGGCTCTGTCAGCCTGGTGCTGGTTTCGGCTGTGGGGGGGACCCCACGCCGGTTTTTTTTTTATTTATTTAATTTTTCTATTTTTTTTACACTGAAGCCTGCACGGATCTGACTGATCCGTGCAGGCTAAAACGCAAATAGAACAGGAAAATGGTGTTCTATTTTCCTGTCCTATTTGCGTGGGTGTTTTACACCACTAAGCAGCCGTATTATCAGTACGGCTGCTTAGTAAATCAGAAACCACCATTCTTTTGAATGGTGATTTCGGTCGTATCCTATCGATGGTGTAGACATTCGTATTTGTAAATCCAAATACGAATGTTCCATCTTTAGGACTACGAATTGTTGTATTTTTGGGATTGTAAATCCATTTTGGTAAATGTCCCCCATTGTGTGTATTGAAAATAATAACAAATGGTGTGCACACACAGTACAATCCAGCATGAGATTTTGACTATATACCGTCAAAATCGCATCGGGATCGCACAGGTTTTTTACCTTGTGACCCCATCGTTAATATATTGGCTAATCTGGCCGGCAACGTGAGCGGGTGCGGGGAGTGTGAGCTCCGACACAATCCTATATACATATCCTGCCCCGGGACCCCTGGACGCTACATATTTACCTTCACTGCCTCCGGAGTTGTTCCTGTGTCTCCCGCGCCTTCTGTGATCCTCCTGTGCGGCGCACGGAGATCGGACGGGCTGCCTGCTGAGCTTTGTGCGCCCTCTCCGTGTGCGGGCGCCATCTTGGATCCTCTGACGGCTGAAGTGCGGCCCAGTGACTTATTTGCGCTGGTGCCGCGGCGGGTGTCTCGGGGGGAGGAGGTACCTGGTGACCCTCCGGAAGATTGGCGGTGGAGAGCGGGAGTCGCCTCCTGAGGCGCGCTGCTCGGACGCACGGAGACGCCGGCGCCATCTTGCCCACCGGGCCCCTGAGCTGAGGTACCTGCGCTAACCTACTCCTGCGACCGCTGGGTTCCTCATCTTGATCCTGCACTGGGCTCAGTGGGTGCCTTTGCTGTGTGATCTATTGAATGTGCAGGGTCCATATAATATTTACTACACACCATCTGGCTGCGCCTGCGTGAGACCACCAGTTATCCTGCTGCTGCCTTTTTTTCTCTGAATGGTTGGTGATGTGCTAGCCATCACCAAACTGCAATCTATCAAGATCCGTATACAGCAGCCTGCCTACTCTTCTTAACACCCTGGTTGTGTACATTGCAGGCGTTGTGATGGATGTACAGCTGATTCTCAGGGCTATATCTGCCTCAGCAGACAGACTTGCTGACAGGATTGCTGATGTCCAGAAGATAACCCTTTCTGCCTCTCCTGTCCCAGACGAATGTCCTCTTACTGTTCACCCCATAATGATGGAAGCATCTGTTCAACACACTCTGCTGGCTGTATGTGCCTCCTCTGACCGGCTTACTAATGTGCCTGCTGATATGCAGGGGGCTGATTCCTCTGCTCCCCATGTTCCTGATAAGCCTATTGCTGGAGATGTGAAGATCCTATCTAAGTGCCATGCCCCTGTGACCACTGCAGTGCCTGTATATGCATACTCCTCAGATGGGCTCTCTGTGATGGATCCCCTTGGGTTTGAGACTCCTTGGTACCCCTCATCTATGCTCTTCACAGTGATCTCGTCCAATTACGTGGCCCCATATTTCTCCATATCTGACTACCTTACTCCCGACATTGTTCATCCATATGTACTCCATCAGCCTCTAGCGCTAGATATGTGGGGCTTACAATACTGGATAATATATCCTGGACGCTCTCCTGGTTATTCCCAAATAAATTGGGCTGTCATTTGCTTATCTCTGTCATTTCCGGAGCTGGAGTTTTGGCCGGATTAGTGACTAATTATATGGTCATTTAAGATGCCTCTCATGCTCTGCTTAGGACTTTATTATTTTTCTTATTTACACTGAGTTTGCTCCTTATTATATGGTTTTGAGAATTGGCTGGATTGATAGTATTGCTTAGTGAGATGTATTTTGAACGCCTATACTTTTTCTCCTTTAGCAATACTAATATAGATATATATATATTTTTTTTATCCCTAATGTTGCTTGTGAATATGTATATCCTGTTTATTTCCTTGACATGGGCATTTTTCGTGTACAAAGTGTAACCCTGCACTAAACTGTCTACACGACGTGCGCACTATCATTGTTGGAGAGGGTAGGGGAGTTACATTATGGCCTGTTACTATTTTAGGTCTGAGACCACTACCCCTGATGTATCCTTGATATAATATCCTGTAATTAAGGGGGGGGGAGGGGGGAGGGAGAGTCAGGTAGTTTAGTATAGTTTAGGGAACTAGTAGGGTAGGTAATGGGATCCAGGTACGCCTTAGTTGGGGGAGGGTTGTACAGGGTGGGGGGTTTTATGGGAGGTTTGATTTGGGTTTTTGGGGGTATTATTTTGTTAGGGTTAGTGGGTTTAGATTTTCCGACAGTAGACTAATTTTCCGATAAATCTCTCACATATTGTTACAGTACCATTTTTTAAAATACTATGTGATTATGACCTATTCTTCTATCCTGGTGTATGTGCCCGGATGGCGCCTTCGGGTACTGCATTATATCCTTAGAAGTAAAGGATGTCGAAATTGTCTACTTTATGTTCATGCTTCATCCTGTGCATGTTTGTATGATTACTTACCACTATGTGATTTATCTCCTGTGTCTCTGTCGGAATTTTGTTAGATTGTTTACATGCTTTGAAAATCCAATAAAAAATACACAATAAAAAAAAAAATATATATATATATTGGCTAATCTTTTGCATAATTATATGCTGTAATGCAGCCCAATCATGTTCCCAGAATAGGGGATGCAAAACTGTTTTTCAGACCAATTCATGTTTAAAATAAACTGACACAAATAAAGATAATAAACAGAAGTGTATAAAATACTGCACATAAATAATAGAGCATAATGCATTGTTTACTGAACTTACAGCAGCATTCAGTAAAGAGTTGGACTATAGAAGACACAGAGGTGCACTATTCTATAAAGGACAAGCAAAAGGGATTTACCCTGATTTTTTTCCCCAATTTTTTTTGGTCACTTCAATTACAGAGAATCCCCCCCCCCCCCCCCCCAAAAAAAAAAAAAACACTCTCAGATGAAAACACAGTATTCACAATTGTGAAGATGAAAACGGGTCAGTTATCAGGGATTTTTTCTCCGACCAAAGTCAGTCACTTTGCACTGGGACAAGCTCGTACTCTTTTTTTACTATGCTAAAGTATATTAATGAACCACTCTAAGACATCCTGACACAATTTTAACTAGATCGGAGCTTCTTCATACATTTTGTTATTTTCATCTAAAAACCAAAACTTTAGGTGTCTTGCCGGAGCAGAAGATATTGACTTAGAGCAAAAAGCTTTTGCAACTTTCTTATTCAGGTCAAGGCACAACTTTTCCACACTAGCCGACTCTGAATGTCTCAATTTCAACTTTTTCACTCCACCCTAGTGCCCATACACGGTGCGATTGCACCGTGCGATGTGATGCGCGCTCCTGCGGGCATCTCATCGCACAGTACAAAAAGTATGAGCTGAACATACTTTTTGTACTTTTTGTAATCACAAGCAAATCGCGTGCGATCCGATGCGATGCAATATAGTTTAAAACGCATGGGAAGAATCTCACCGTGTATGGGCACCTTTAGCTTTGACTTTCTTTCCAAGGAATAGCTGACTGAACTTTGAAAAGTCTCCTCAGAAGCTGGACTCTGTGTGACAGAAAGGTGTTAGCTTTGTACTTCTGTGTTTGCGGAGTGTTACTGGTGGAGGTGTGGGCTGTGGGCACTTTGTTCTGTCAGCTATTGGCAAGTGTGATGAACAACAGATTTACAGCTCAGGGGAGATTGCAATGATCGAGCCATGCATCTACTCTCTGCAATGTGAATGCTTCCACTCAAACTGAAATTAATAATCTCTGTACCCTTTTATTTGCAATACACAATTTGCATGGCTGACATAATTGATTAAGTGAGGCGGTAGCCTGGCGCCATGTTGAGCTCATGGCTCGTGAGTAAAAAAAAAAAACAGAAGGCAGAAGGCGTCTGCTGAAGCCGGTCGCTCTGCTATCAGCTGTGTAAAGTGCAGGTGAGTGGCCTGACTAGGGGGGTATATTTGTCTACAAATGTCTATGCAAACACAATACTTTCCTCAATACTGACATAAACAGATGTTCTGTTCTTGGCATGAAAAGATCAGTTTACATAGTAAACTAGGTGTAATTTATACAAATATTGGAACAATTACTGTACATGGAAAGAGATAATATCAGTCAGGCACCAGCGTAATACAAGGCTGGATATTGCATCCTTAAGGTCGTCTAGACTGCTCCTCTCCATACAGATCGTACCAAATTAATATTAATATAAGTTTATTAAGTAGCATCTACTATATTACATGTTTACTGGAACCGATTGCAGTCAGCAGAGACAGCTTGTGACTTTGCCAAGACATCGCTGAGGCATGGGGCACAAAGGATTATGGGTGAAATGTACCTAACCTTATCAAGAGTAGAGAAGTGGACAAGTGGTAAAGTTGCCCATAACAACCAATTAGCTGATCAGGGGCCAGATTCTCTAAGCTTCAAAAGTGATAAAATGGAGAGTGATAAACAGCCAGCCAATCAGTTCCTACCTGCCATGTCACAGCCTGTGTTTGAAAAATGTCAGGCAGGAGCTGATTGGCTGGCTGTTTATCACTCTCCAATTGATCACTTTTGAAGCTCAGAGAATCTGGCCCTAGTTGCTTATGGCAACTTGTCCACTCTTTAGTAGGTATCATCCTTTCCCAGTGTCCCTCTATTTAATTAGCGATTTCATTGTTGTTATGAGGTCCTAGGCAAATGTTTGGTTGGATTTTGAGTCATACAATGGCTGCCCTCAGAGGGCCTCATGTATGAGATACAAATGGTTATATTTCACCTCAGTTTCTGATTCGTCGAGTGTGTGCAATTCTCAGCCAATCTAATTCTAATTTTTTTTTCTCAGAATAAAAAATCTGAACTGCTCAACTTTAACAATGGTTTTTTTTAGTCACGTTTGTTGAATACTGTCCTGCTGTCTCCCCGTGCGCTATGATATCCTGCAGTGGGGAGAAAGTTGGGGGAGTGTAGGGAAAATCTGGGGGTAGCCCAGCATTGTGGGAGTGCAGTTTATGCCCCCAGAGTAATCTAACTGAGGTGTGTCATGGGGCCATGACCCCTCTCACTAGGTTGCTCCAACTCTTGGGCGCACGCCCGCTCGCCTTCGGCACACACAGGGGGAAATATACTAAGATTGGAGTTTGAGTATATTCTGATTGGTTGCCCATAACAACATCACATGTGAAATAGAACTCCCATATTATTAGATTTCCCCCACAGAATCTTGACTACTAAAAGCACAACATTGGAATGCATGCTATAACTTAATGGATCATCAGTGCTAAAAACTAGAAGGACCATGGGTGTAACTAGTTATTCATAGGCCCCACAGAAAAGTTTGTAAGGGCCCCTATTTAGCAACTGATGGTGATAAATATATGTAAAACATATTACTTAGACAGTAAAGATTGGCCCCCTTCAGCTCTGAGCCACATAGCAGCTGCACCCCTTTGTTGCGATCCGCCTCCAGTGGATCGGTGTAAGTGTGCGGTTTTTCATGTTCTGTGTGTAGTTTGTCTGTTTTCCCTGGATTCTGCTCCCTGGGTTTATTCCAGCATGTGTGTGTGTTTACTCGCTGGTGGCCTCCAGTGGTCAGCCTGGGCCATTGCAGCTAACTTTCAGTGGTGTGTCATCAGGACAAGGTGTGTTTTAATTCGGCTTCTAGCCTGCAGTGCTCACCTGTAGGCAATGTGTAATCAGCACCACATTGTGCTCTCTATATAAACCCTCTGGTTATTCAGTCCCATGCCGGTTATAGTTCTGTCCTGCATGTCCAGGGTGTTCCCGGTTCCTTGGCATTACCCCACCTGTCCAGTCTGTTGGTTCCCGTGTCCTGAGGCTTGTCCTGTCTGTCAAGCTCAGTTTGCCTGTCCAAGTCACCTGCTGCTTCTGTCCTGAGAACCTGTTACCATCCTGAGTGTTTTCCATACCTGTGAGGGAAGCAGTGGTGCCGTGGTCCGTGACAGTCCCGTCCGAGACACCCCTGTCACCGTGAGTTCGGATGGGACACCCTCCGGGGGTTCCCCCAGTATATCCTTTTACATTCCTGATTGTTCAGTGAGATTTTGTTATTGGTGCCAACTTTAGCATTGTTGCTATTCACCATTGGGTTATACCATCCTGGCCCTACTGTCATTTGTTGTTATCTTTTAAGACCAATACGCATTGTTGCGTTTACCTGCGCTTCCCGTAGTCAGGTCATTAGCGGGTTCACCACTGTGTAGGCATCTCTCTGTGTCATCCACTCAGTTGTGGTTCTGGGGTTCCCCGCCTTCATTGGGTCTAGCTAGTTTATCCCCTTGTTCTCTCCTGGCCTCGGCGGACGAGTTGTCCATACTTAAGACCTGCCTGTAGCAGAGTGGGGCGGACCTAATTCGCCCTTCAGCCGAGACGGGTCCAGGTGAAGCCTAGCCCTGCACTCGTCCGTCGATTCCAGGCGGAGGCAACGGAGTTAGGGTTGGCGGGGATACCCCCAGATCCTAACATTATAACCGGCCTTAACAGATAAACTCTGGAGCTGAGTTCTGCCCTCTCAGTCCAGCAGTTTTCCTGCCTTGTCACAGTATCTGTTTTGTCACTGTCATTGTCGAGTCACATATTTTTTTTTTGTGTCATTGTTTGTTGTTGTCTGGTCTGTAACTTTGCACAGCTATATCATGCAGGCCATGCAAGAAACTTTAGCGGCTCTAAATTTGGCATTTACTGCCTTTAAACCTGGGCAGTAAGAGGTTTTGCAGCAGTCCTTACTGCAGTTGCAAAAACTCCTAACAGAAATTTTTCTGATCCTCTCAGAGGTCACTGGGGTTCATTCAGCCCCTAATGAGACCCTGCCTAAGACCCAGCAAGTCCTCAGACCCAGAGGTTCAGGTAATGCATAGGAGTGTTCTACGGCCGAAGCTCCCATCAGAGGAGCGTCAGCCGCGTAGAGACTTTAATCTATGCTTATACTGTGAAGATTTAGGCCACTTTGTGCAAACTTGTGTTTTGCGCAACTCCAGTGGTGGCAACAGGGTGTTTCCTCTGGCCAAGTCAGGGCAGGTTGTCAGATCTATGCCTGTCTACACTGTGGCAGAGGAGCGCTCTACTGAGTCTCCCAGTAAATGCGCTCTGATTAATACGGTTGGTCCAAGTGCTGTGAGACCCCATTTTGGGTTTAAGAATCAGCAGAGGAGGTGCTCCCCGCATGATGGGATTTCTGTTCATATTAAGTCAGAGTTGCAAACCCTTAAGGGGAAAACCCAGGTGATTGACTCAGGTGCCGGGGGCCCGCCGAGCCAGTCTGATGCCGGGGGCCCGCCGAGCCAGTCTGATGCCGGGGGCCTGCCGAGCCGGTCTGATGCCGGGGGCCCGCCGAGCCGGTCTGATGTCGGGGGCCCGCCGAGCCGGTCTGATGCCGTGGGCCCGCCGAGCCAGTCTGATGCCGGGGGCCCGCCGAGCCAGGCTGATGCGGGGGGTCTGCTGAGCGTCCCGAAGTGCGCAGCCCCGAGTGGGGTCCCGAAGTGCGCAGCCCCGAGTGGGGTCCCGAAGTGCGCAGCCCCGAGTGGGGTCCCGAAGTGCGCAGCCCCGAGTGGGGTCCCGAAGTGCGCAGCCCCGAGTGGGGTCCAAGTTGGTGTCGCCCCAGAAGGGGTTCAAGTTGGTGTCGCCCCAGAGGGGGTTCAAGTTGGTGTCGCCCCAGAGGGGGTTCAAGTTGGTGTCGCCCCAGAGGGGGTTCAAGCCGGTGTCGCCCCAGAGGGGGTTCAAGCCGGTGTCGCCCCAGAGGGGGTTCAAGCCGGTGTCGCCCCAGAGGGGGTTCAAGCCGGTGTCGCCCCAGAGGGGGTTCAAGTTGGTGTCGCCCTAAAGGGGGTTCAGGCCTGTGTCGCCCCAGAGGGGGTTCAGGCCTGTGTCGAGGCCGCAGCCCCGAGTGGGGGCCCAAAGGCCGGTGTTGCCCCAGAAGGGGTTCAAGTTGGTGTTGCCCCAGAAGGGGTTCAAGCCTGTGTCGCCCCAGAGGGGGTTCAAGCCTGTGTCGCCCCAGAGGGGGTTCAAGCCTGTGTCGCCCCAGAGGGGGTTCAAGCCTGTGTCGCCCCAGAGGGGGTTCAAGCCTGTGTCGCCCCAGAGGGGGTTCAAGCCTGTGTCGCCCCAAAGGGGGTTCAAGCCTGTGTCGCCCCAGAGGGGAACTCTGTCCATCCAGTCCCTAAGAGGGATTCTGATTGTCCTGTCTTAGAGCAGAGTTCCAGCCATGTCGGTAACATGGAGGGACCATCTGTTGGTCTTTTTGGTGCTGCCCAGCCAGAGTTTCACTATAGTGCTGCCCACTCAGAAGTACGTCACAGTGCTGATCAGCCAGAGACTCATCATAGTGCTGCCAAACCAGAAAGACCATCAGACTTGGAAGAGGTCACTAAGGTCATAACCTCTAAGGGGGTCCCTAAAGTCTCAGCCTCAAGGGCCATAATTCCAGCTATACAGTCCAGTCAGTTAGCTGATAATGAAGTTACTGTTGATTCTTTGAACGATATCTCTACATCTATAGTTTTTGATGGGGACCTAACCCAATTTGTTGCGCTCACTAACCATTTTGTCACTATTTTGGAGTCCAGACCATTTTTAGGTATCACTTCAGATAATGTGGTGCTCTATTTAATTTACTGCTTCAGAGGTGAACCTTTCGAATGGGCATGCAAATTTTTTGATTTTGAGGATCCCATTCTTAACAATCTCCCAGCATTCAGTGATGCTGTAGTGAAAAAATTTGGTCCCAATAAAAGTGGTTCAGATGCCTCTGGGCCGACAATCTTGTCTGCATAGACTCCATGTTTAGGAGAGTTAATACAAAGGGCCCAGCCCATAGCTATTACCGCTGGATGTGCTCAACTATCTTCTCCCTGCAGGAACTCTCCTAAGGTTTCATTTCCTATGGGAATGGAACCAATCTATGGTCTTTTCTCAGATTCTGAAACTGAGGAGATTCCGAATGTGCCTAGGCATTCAGGTGGGAAAGGGAAGAATCATCTGGTTGCTCGACCTATATTTTTTGAAGAGTATTTTGAACCAGAGATCTCTTTCTTTCCTAGTGTCTCCAAGCAGGCACAGGGGAAAAAGAAGAGGTATAAAAAGAGGCGCTGACAAAAGTGACTTTTGGAAAATGGCTGCCCCCATCCGAAAGACAGTTTTTTTTAAACAGGTTTTCCTATGGGGCAGCCATTTTCTGAAAGACACTTTTTTTCATAAGTGCTTCCGACCATACTCAACTGCAGTGCCTGGATCCACAACGGAGGTACCGGCTGCACGGGGGGTAGGTCGACACGGGGGGGGGGGGGGTCGACACGCGCGGGGGGAGGGGTCAACACGCGCGGGGGGAGGGGTGTCGACACGCGCGGGGTCGACACGTGCGCGGGGGAGGGCTGAAGGCTGCACTGGCGGTACTTGTTTCCTAGCACGGCCACAATCGTGTGGATCGTGTACCTTTAAGTTAAGGTACACGATCCACACGATGGACCCGATTTCCTTTGAAATCAGGTCCATTTTGCCGGCAAGGGTACAAAATCGGGGGCATCGCGTCGGTCGGGACCATTAACATTGGTCCCGACGCGACCGACGCGATGCCCCCGATTTTGCCATAGGCTTCAATGTTAAAATATTTTTTAACATTGAAATCGGGAGGATCGCGTCGGTCTTGTGCCATTATAATGGCACAAGATGAGATGGACTTGATTAAGTCCATCTCACCTTTAAAAAAATGTGAAAAATGTGAAATGGGCCAATATGACCCATTTCACATTATAGATGTCCCCGTCGTCACCCCACGATAGACGCCAACCCGAAGCGTGGCGAGCGGCGGCGGTGCGCGTCTTCCGACCTTTTCATTCCCCTACTATCCACGTCGGCGTGGAGTTGAGAATAGAATAGTGTGGCGAGCGCAGCGAGCCACCGAGCCCGAAGCGTGGCGAGCGCAGCGAGCCCCGCGAGGGGACGCGTATAACTTCACAGGTATACGCGTCCCCTCGCGGGGCTCGCTGCGCTCGCCACGCTTCGGGCTCGGTGGCTCGCTGCGCTCGCCACACTATTCTATTCTCAACTCCACGCCGACGTGGATAGTAGGGGAATGAAAAGGTCGGAGGACGCGCACCGCCGCCCCTCGCGGGCTCGCTGCGCTCGCCACGCTTCGGGTTGGCGTCTATCGTGGGGTGGGGTTTACGTCGTTAAATTTGGGGGTCTAGGGAATATTTTACATTGAATCCAATGTAAAATCGGGTCCCAGGGACCCGATTTACATTTCATTCAATCAAAAAATCGGGTCGGTCGCGTCGATCGCATCGCATGCGACCAAATCGCATGCGATCGACCCGATTTTTCCGACACGACCACCCCGATGTAAATCGGGGTGGCCGTGCTAGGAAACAAGTACCGCACTGGTTTTGACGGTTCTGCCAGTGTCAAAAAATCGGCACTTAAACGGTAATATACCGTTTAAGAGCTGCGGTGTGAAAGGGGTTTTATCTGGCAGACCCGTTTTTGGAAACGTTTTCAAATACAGGGTCAAAGCCAGTTATGCGGTCTGAAAGCAGCATATCTTATGCTGCTTTCCCACTGCAGACCCGTTTTAAGTTACAGGTAATCTTAAACGGTATTTAGCATTCCCACTGCAGCAGATTACAGTTTTAAATGCCATTTAAGTACCATTCCCATTGCAGGTAAAATGTTTTAGCTCTTCAAAACGTTTTTACAGCACAAATAGTGCCTGTGACTTTAATGGGCTTTTCAGGGTTGTGGGGAGTGTCACAACACAGGCAACAACCAATCGCTTGAATTGTAGCCTGTTTACATTAAGAATACCGTTTAAGATGCATTCCCATTGCGTCTTAAACGGTAGATTACCGTTTAAAACACTGCTTTGAAAACGGGTTGAAATACCGTTTAACTTTAAACGGTATTTCAACTCTGGCGCTTTCCCACTGCAGCCTTAAACGGCAATATACTGTTTTAAGGCTGCAGTGGGAAAGGGGCATCAAATGTAAATGTTAAAACTCATAATTCAATATTTGCCTGCAGATTTTTTTTTTTTTTCGAAATAATAAGTCATGTCCTGTAGAATTTCCTCATTTGGACAGATGAAATATATTGATCTAAAAATTGGTTTTCAATTATCTTCAAACTGTGAATCATTCTAAAATGTCAGCTATTATAGATAAAATTCAAATAACATTGCTCATACTGTGGGGTAAATTTACTAAGCTATGAGTTCTATTGAAGATTACACATGTTAACAAAAAAAACAAAAATTTTTGAGTGTTTATTTTAATTAATATTTTCTGGTTCTCTATATCGAAAAATAACCCAAACCTTTGCTTTTATCCCTTTTACAATGATCATTAAGTAGTAAAGTTTTGCAATGACCATATAAGGAAAAGCATATATTAGTAAGTAAGGGAGGGGATTATATTTGGGGGCTAATACAAGAAAGTCTTTACAATCACAGAAGAATTACGAAAAATATTATATTCTAAACTTTTTTTTATATATTTAGATACAGTAGCTGATTGAATTTTAATTACAAAAAATGAAAACATTCAAATTCGTAACAAAAGTTTATTTTTATTTTTACATACAATAAAGGTATGAAAATAGGGAAATTTTCATAAAATTTCATTTTGATAGCTACAAAATTAAACTTTTTTGGGTGAAACTCATTTTTCTTTAATTTAATGTGAAACAAATAAAAATCTGATTAGCAGAACCCAGACTCAAAATTCGTATTGACCAGTGTTATTTTCTAGAAGATGCTAAATAAATGTTGTAGAATCTGATTGGTTGCTATGTGCGACAGGCCATCTTCAATAGAAATCCCATCTTAGTAAATATACCCATGTGAATCTGAATGAAAGCTATGGCTATTCTATTCTAACAGATTTAAAGATGATTTTCCATAGTGAACTATAGAGTGACCATGGTGTAAATATTTTTTAAACACATTTCATTTAAAAACTATATAGGGGTCATTTGAAAAGAAAGTCAGGCCGATATCTTTTTACCTGCGATCGCTGATCAAGGGGAATAGGCTCTCTCGATAAGCCAACATGCAGTGGCAAACGCAGGATTTTCAGAAGGGGGTTTCCAGAGGGGCGGAGCAAAGCACGGAGATGGACACTTAGGTGACCCAGTATATGCCGGGTCAGTTAAAGTATTATAGATAGACCAAATGTATATTAATAATAATAATAATAATAATATACATACATACATACATACATGGGTGTCAACAGCAGTGTAGACCCCTGGGCATAGCAATGTATTGGGGCACCTACCGATCCTCCATCGGTAGGGGTGGGGGAAGCTTTGATGTCCCCCGGGTGGTAGGGGGTATTATATCAACCGCTCAGTATGTAGGGCCTGGATCAGTAATTTTCACTAATTACCCCTTTACTGCACAGATAGTGGGAGATGGGGTGAGAGAAGGGGGCATTGGGCTGAATGAAGGGGCCCTGATACATAATTTCCAGGGTGGTAGAGGATGTTTAATATGCAGAGGAGGGGTGTATAGTGGAGTGGGCTTATTATTCCTAATTTTCTGGTGGGGGGACAGCTTGCTTGACTGCAGATATCTCCAGTTCCCAGAAATAGATTTCTTAGATTTTAATGGAATTAAAAACTAGAGAATCCCACCTACCAAATGGTATTGGGCACTAGGGGATCAGAGTTCAGGAGGCAGAGCAATCTGCCAACTAGTATATAAAACTACATACCAGGTGTGTGGAGCTGGAGCAGTAACCAGCTGTTGGAAGGCTGATATCTCTGGTTCTGGGAAGAGTAGAGACAAGCTACTAGTGTCCATAAAAGGGGAAGAGTCCCAGCTTTTGGAATATACCCTCAAAAAAACTCTAAGTCAGACAGAACCTGAAACATCTGACTGGGAAGAGCAATTAACAGGCTTGGATGGGGACCACTGCTTTGAAGTCCGTTATCTCCGGTTCCCAAGGGCCGATTTTTAAAATTCTTGTACCCATGGAAAGAGGGGACCCTCAGTTTTCAGACCAAGGTGCATAGACTCCTGGGGGGGTTTCTGGGTACTCAGAAACCCCCCCTGCGTGCGCTACTGACATGAGCCGCAGCTTCTCATGGATTTTTTTTTGCCTGCTTTAAGCAAGATAACCCAAATTCTTGAAATCAGCACTGTGTTCAGCAAAAAGAACACACCGGTTTCACTGAACCTGTTTTCATGCAAAAATGTGTTGGATCGTCCATCACGATAATAGCGAAAACCGTTGTTCCCCGTGTTTTGTCAGGGGTAATTGATACTAGAGTTGGGCAAAGTGACTCACTAAAGAGAGCGGGGATCAACCGTGCGCTCAGTGAAAAGATCTGGTTCTTTTGGGTGTCTCACTGGCTCACTTTGAAAGTGTACAGTAGTAGCTGTTCATTTTATTTACATTTCAATTGATTCTAGTAATGTAAAGCGAATTTGGTACTTGTTTCCTAGCACGGCGCCTACTACGGCATTTGCGTAGTGGGCTATTCAGGGTAGTGATATCGCATGCCATTATTGTATGGCATGCAATGCGATGCGATTTTCCTATGTAATGTATTCACTGCTCTCTGTCAGTGAATACATTACAAAAATTGGGTCCGATAAAAAATCGGATCACATGCTATTATTGTATGGCATGCAATGCGATCAGATATTGGATCCGATTTTACATATCATAATGGCATTTAATGTACTATACAATTAAATTACATATAATGTCATTTATTTAGGCCCCCCTCCACTATCCACGTCATCCCGAAGCGTGGCGAGCGCAGCGAGGCCCGCAAGGGGCGGCGGAACGCGTCAGGCCGACCTTTTCATACCCCCACTATCCACGTCCGCGTGGAGTTGATTTTATATAGTGTGGCGAGCACAGCGAGCCACCGAGCCCCAAGCCTGGCGAGCGCAGCAAGCCCCGTGAGGGGACGGGTAATACATGTAACATAATACGCGGCCGCTCGCCACGCTTTGGGCTCGGGGTCCCAGCAGCGGATATGCCGTCGGCAGCGGGGGTCCCTGCGGCGGATGGGAACTAGTAGCGGTACACACCTACCTGACATGTCACAGACTGTGTTTGAAAAATGTCAGACAGGAGCTGATTGGCTGGAAGTTTATCACTCTCCATTTTATCACTTTTGAAGCTTAGTGCATCTGGCCCATGATCTTTACTTCATGAATCTGGTGCTGTCAAATGAAAGTTAAAAGTACTACACAACCCAGCAAACACAGATCTAATAAAAAAAACCTGTGCACTGCCTAGCCAAAGTCTGTGTGTCTGTGAGTGAGAATGTGTGGTCATGCTACACACCTTTCTGTGATACTATGCTGCTTCTGGTACTGGGTACACTCCTGTGAGCAGCATTTGCTTCCAGATTGTTGTGCAGAAGCCCAGTTTCAGCAGCAGTAATCAACAGCTCCAGCTCCAATGCAATACTCTCCAGAGTTAGTACATCTCAGCTGCCACAGGTGGCAGTGCTGAGCTCAGACATGGTGTGGATTGCACTCTGCGGAGCTGGATGAACTACAGCCCTGAGTCAGTCAGTACAGTTAAGCTGTGTACACATGGGGGCGATATATTGCTCACTGTCTCCTTTTCATCAGCCACCAGAGATGGTCGCTGATGAAAGGGAACCTCTGCCGGTGGAGCCGCAGAGGGAATCAGCTGGTTGCAGGAGCGATCATCAGGGGGCTAAAAACGTGATCGAGCACCCGGCATTTTATCGCCAGTGTACACTCCAATCTCTGGCAATATGGTCGCTCAGTGACCATATTGCCAACGATTTTTGCCCGTGTGTACACAGCTTAACTCTAAGTTACCATGTGTGGCATTGCTGTGCTCAGGCACATGCATAGTATGAAAACGAAACTGAGACTAAAAGAATGACTATTTACCTTTTAGGGATCAATGTCTCACTGTCTCTTTTAAGTGAGCCATTCAAAGCAAAAACACCTCACTCACGACCGACCCATCTCTAATTGATACCCCCTTAATCCTGATGAATTGGGCACAGCAAAAGTGAATACATTTTTTTTTGCTATAGACCACTGTCCGTAATGATGGGTAGACACTAGGACGATGAATTGGCCATCTGACACCTCATAAGTGCAAACACACTTATCGATCATCTCCCTGTTGTGTCGTGACTGATGTCACAACTAGGCAGACATTTGCATATGCAGACTCAGTTGTGATGTCAGTCACCGATAGCCCATACACCGCAAGTGTAGGGGTAGGCATATGACTGCCAATACATACAACATGATGCACTGCACAGCTGAGGCGATCTGTCTCTTGTGGCCACGGTATATCAACCACACACTGTACCCAGCTTAAGTTAGTAAAGATTTCAAGAAACTTTATTGATATTACTCAAACTTTTTTGTACATACATTTTGGGCTTTCCTCTTTTACTTTGTACATATATATATATATATATATATATATATATATATGTGTGTGTGTGTGTGTGTGTGTGTCTAGTGTCCGTTTGTGTGTCTTTGAAACACTGTTGGCAGCGAGTGAATCTACATCTCTTTTTCTCTTACACATACACAAAGGCAATCACAAGGCAATCACGGACTAGCTTTAGAAGCATTAGCTTTGAGCGGGTTTACTATTTTTTATTAACAGTTTCTTATGTAGCGTAGCATAATCCGCTGCGCTTTACAAAGGAGACAGTGATACAACAAACTAGGTATTTACAGACAGTCAAAAGGTAGGAGGGCCCTGCTCGCAAGCTTACAGTTTGCTTTATATATAAATGAGAATGGCAAAATGTATTCAACAAGTCATTTAAAAGAAGAAATATGGCCCCTGACAGTAAATGGGATTGTACTTTAAAGGTAAGGACACATCCATACTGGTCATAGGCATTTTTATGACTGAAATAATTAGCCTTAGTCTTTTTATTACTTTACTACATAATCCCTCCACTTTCTATGTGTGAAGTTCTCAGTGAGAATACTGCAGTCTAAAAGCTGCTGAACTCAAAGTTGTCAGTCCCTCTAGAGCAGGGTCCTCAAACTATTTAGCTCCAGGACCCCATCAGACAACAAAAATAATTACAGGACCCCAGCAAGTTACTGCAGAAGGTCATCACGTCACATGTGTAGTCAGCAGACAGCACATACATAGCAGCATTGTGGAGGCACAAACTTATGTGAGTCTAAAAGAACAGACAATTTTAACAGATTTTTCAGACTCCTTGAATCATTGACTGAGATTAGAAAAATCATCAGCCTGATGGTCAGCAACATGGAGTCATGACCCCATGCTGAGAAGGTCGGGAACCACTTTTGGGTCAGGACCCATAGTTTGAGAACCTCTGCTCTCACTCTTGGACTTGGCTCCAGACTAGAGTTCTCCTGCCGTGTGGACAGGAAGAAGCACAGTTGGTCTGTGGAAAGCATGATCCTGGAATTAATGCTCTCTCCTGGAACAATGGGCCAATCAAAACATAGGGGCGGGGCTTTAAGGATGTCAGGGGCAGAGCTATGCTCTATGTCTCGGCCCCTTGGGGATATTTTAAATAGTTTTCATTCTTTCAAAAAGTTTAATTTAACTACTGTATGTTACAGATTATTTTTGCCATGATAAATTCTCGTGATTTTTATTAAGGGTTTAGAACCAGTTTCTCCCAACCCATGAAAAGAAACGACAGTTGCGTTGTCATTTTCAGGTGGCGCCAAAACCATTTTAATGGCCTTGATTTATTTTTATTACACCAGGTCTAATTCTTCATCTTTAAAAGGACACACTTTAAGCCAGAGCCGGCTGTATAAGGATTAGCGACAACAGTTCATGCTCTTCTCGGGTTATTGCAATAAAAATGTGTGTTAACCCTGTCATTTCATATGAGCCAGCATTTTAATTTTCCGGGACGAACTACAAGGATGACCTACAGGCACAGTAAAGAGTGCAGAAGCACTATTACCAAAATAGGATCACTGAGATAATGATAGACGTAGACAGGCTTGGAGAGACAGAAAAGGTTATTCATTAAATCGATGGGACATAAATACGTATGCCAGCCACGAAGCCAGTAAATGATTTTAGTTTAGCGCCTTCCGCCTACTCCCTTTGTTTTATCACTGTTTATTTTTACCATGTTGGATTCTTCCCTGGCATGTTATTTCGACCTGCTGAACACGAATACCCACTAGTACCAATCTCCCTTTAATAGTGCATAATGTATATAAAATGGAATATACTATAATGCATTGATAGAGGGAGAGAACGAGGTGAGGCGGAACAGGTAAAGTTCAAAGGGACAAAGGGATGATGAAATTCAATTCAACCATCATGCATATCTACTAGAACGTCAGGCTGCCATTGTACAGTGCTGTTGTGGCAATTTATAATAATTGGCATGTAAAACGTATATACTGTACACGCAGTGGCGGCTCTTACCATTTAGGAGGAGGGGGTGCCGCAATGTGCCCCCCCCCTCTGCTGCCACTGCCCCTGCCCACGCCGAGATCCCCACACCATCCTGGCTGCCAGTCCTCTGCACGGGGCCAACGCATGCGCAGTAACTTCATACATGCTGCGCATTCGCTTGCCCAAGCCTCCATGGCCTGCTTTTGCAGAGGCCCCTGGAGTCTTAATCCGGTTCCCAGGTATGGCACATGCGCAGTACTGCCTTGAGTGACTGGCAGGTCGAACTTCCAATAGGAAGTCACTGCCAGCCACATTGAAGCCAGAGCAGTCTCACAGACTGCATCTGGCTTCACTTTAGGCAGAGAGTGTGGCGGTTTTTACCTGGGGGGCTGCAGACCTGCAGCCCATAGGTAAAAACCGCCACTGTGTACATGACCTTATAAAATGTGATGCCCATGGCAAGTTTTTTGGCTGTTTCCCACTAATACCACCGCCTGTTCTTTCTCTGGGAGATATTGTGTTGGGGTCAACCGCACAGGAGCACATATTATGTAGAGATCTTGTAGAGTGAGGCTCCCTGTTAGTATGATCATAGGAGAATGAGGTCTGGAATGAGTTCAGGGGTGTGCTACCACAGACAAAAATGGGGTTCAAGTAGTTAAATGGGATAGAAAAGGATTTGTCACGGTGTGGTGCACCTGAGAGAATGACTTGGATTACAGTAAAATTTTACTTTTATTAGTAACTTAAAAACTGCTAAATATTTTAAAAAACACAAGTAACAGACAAACAAGTGCAATTGGTGTGTGTTAAAAACCAGCACGTATGGACGGACCGTGTGTGCATTAATATTCTCCTAATACAATACACGGGTTCAGTGCACTGCCTGTTATAGCAGCTTTACTCTGTATGCAATTATTGATTGATACTTGTCAATTAATAAAGAAGTGTGCAGGTATTTCTGCTGTGTAACACAATAAAGAATAATTCCTTAACTGGGATAATTTGTAATCCAATAATTGGTCATACTTTAGACAATTGGTGTCACAAAGTTTCTTTATTACAAGATGAAATACTTTATTGCAGAGTAAGAGTGTTTTGTTGCGACACAGATTTATGTTATTCTTTGGGCACGCTTTAAGTGCCTAAGTGCCAAAATAGGAGTTAATCAAAAATTATACTTATGTAGCCCCTACCGCTATGTGGATTCAAGGTTAATTATTGAATGTGTATTGCTACCCGACAAAAAACAATCACATCAATGGTGGTAAGTAGTAGAGTCTGTTATTGCCAACATAGGGTGTGTAATCGCCGGACTGTGATGGTGGCAGCCGTGTACTACACAGCGGTTCGAACTCTGGTGCACTCACATTCAGATCTGTGAGGCAGGCCAGACGTGAGTTCGGCTGGGCGGCAGGTAGTGCAGGAGGCACCCGGTGGTTAGGCGTCTGGAAGCCCTTAGAAGGGCTATGAGTCGGAGGCGCTGAATAGGTAATCAATTATGCAGGAGAGACACGTGAAGTAAGTCCATATGGCTGAAGGTGCCGGCACGCGCTTCGCTGTCAGAGCTTCGCCCTTTTGCACCTGCACGCGTGCGAATGGATGTTTTGCATAAACATCCATTCACAGCTTGCGTGCGGGTATAAAATCATTTGATGGTGGTCACTCTCGGGTGTCTTAGATCTGCGGGCTCCCTGTACAGGAATCGGGTGGGCAGCTGACATTCGTTGATGTCAGCTGCCTGCCCTCGTCACCCGTGTCATGTGTGCATTTCCATTGGAATGCCCAGTGTTTTCATGGGAAGAGCCATGAAATGCTGGGCGTTCCCATAGGCGAACGGGCCAGCGAATAAGCAATTTGCCGCGCCCGCTTGCACCAAATGGCTGCACATACACATACATCTCTCACCGTTGTGAATTCAAAGTGGTGAGTGAGAACCAGAATGACCTCCCTAGTTTGTCAGTTACTTGCTTTGTAATACTCCAAACATATGTCAGTTTACATTTATATTTGAAGTGTTACCAAATTACATATAAGGCATGAGCAAATTATAAATAATAATAATAATAATAATAATGTATTTTTATAACAATTAGACCAATATCCCATTAAAGCCTATTTTATTTTTGGATAATAAAAATTAGCAGATCTCAAGAATAACAACCGATGGTCAATATCAAGGTATCCAATTAAAGCCTACTTATTTTTGTATGATAAAAACAAGCAGATCTCAAGAATAACAACAGATGGTCAATATCAAGGTTTCCAATTAGCAGCTGTTTTTTTTCGGCTGAAAATATACCCATGATCGGCCAAAAACACAAGGGATCGGAACACAAGGGATCGGGGATAAGTCAGTGACTCAAACAAGCACAGCATAATACAATTGGTATGGGAAGAAGGGATGTCAGCGTCAGGCTAATAGGATAGCCCCAGATTAACCTATTAGGAGCAATATCGTCCTTATTATTATTATTATCATTGCTGGACATTTCTGGGCATTGACTTAGAGTTGGCTAAACAGATGCACAAAGATGATTTTGTACTGGGCATGTTATTAGAGCCTTATGGGCATGTTATGGAAGTGTTAAAATTGGAGGACATACTCAGGCCATACTCTGCACCTATATGGCGAGTGCAAGCTTGGGGTCTATGGACACAGACAGTGGGCATCTCAGTCCTTACACATCTATACATACCCCAGATGTATGCCAGAAAAGGTAATGGGCAAAAAGTCACAGATGGGTGACCAACAAAAGATACAGATGTGCCCACATCTGCAATCACCTCTGAATGCATGTAGACCTTTTTAATGTGCCAACCTTTTGACTGTCGACCTAGACACTATCGACCAAAAAACCAGTACCCGCCAGATATCTCAATCAATTTCTTTTAGTACAAAATTATTTTTATTATTATTATAATAAAAGTACAAAAACAAATAGTACAGAATATGCTTTGGCAAACAATGATCCCTAGATGCGCACTATTAAAATGCAATAAATGAATTAAATGTATATAAACCAAGAAAAAAGTTAGAGATAAGAGAAAGGAAAAAAAATGGAGAGAAAAACAGACTAGGAATGAGGGGTGGGGGAGGGGGGGATAGCTCAGATTCCTATGGGGGGTTGTGAAAGCATAGATAGATATTATAGAGAAAGAAGGGAGGTATCACCTAGTGAAACCGAAGGTAGGCCGAACTTGGCATATTTGCTTCCAAACCAAAAGGAGTCAGGGTCGAAAGGGTCCCTGTTCCTTAAATGTTTTCGAGTCTTTAAAGACCATCCAGCGGTACCAAGTATCCCTGAAAGTTACATGTGTATCTTCCGCAGAGGATACAATGTCTTTCATTTCCCTGTAAGAATTGACTTTAGTAAGAAAGTCTCTAGTTGTTGGAGGAGAGGAGGATCGCCAGCATACCGGAATGACTGCCTTAGCTGCATTATTTAAGTGACAAAGCAAGGATTTCTTGTATCTTGCGATCGGGGCAGAGGACAGATTGAATAGCCAGAACAGTGCTTTAGAAAGGACAGGTTCACCTATGATGATAGCAGAAAGTTTAAAGATTTCTGACCAAAATGGACGGAGGAGTGAGCATTGCCACCATATATAAAGTGGGTTGCCAGGGGCGTTAGAGCAGCGCCAGCAGATATTAGGTACACCAATCCCCATTTTAGAGAGTACGTCAGGGCATCTATACCAGCGGGATACCAGTTTATACTGGGTCTCCCGGACCCCCAGACTAGGAGAGCAGGCATGAGCCAGGCAAAATATCTTAACCCAATTGTTTTGTCCCACTTCTTCACCTAGTTCCAAATCCAGTATTTTAGTAAAGTGCATCTTCAGAGAGAAGATTGCATATCAAAGAGATAGTATGAGTAGGAGCTGAGGGGCCATAACAAGAAGTTTGAAGGGTGTCAGGGTCTACTGAGGGGCGCAGGAATGACCCAATGACTTGAGGAAGTGGTGTACCTGAAGATATCGCCAGTATTCAGTTTGAGATAGATTTTATCCACTTTGTAGATCATTGAAAGATGTGATTGTTCCCCCGCTCACCAGCTGTCCAATCCTAAAAAGGCACCTCTACAACCAGTAGTTGATGGCCTTGAGGTCTAATCCTGGGGGGAAATGGGTATTGGCAAGGAAGGATATGTATGGGGAGTTCTTGGAGGAAATAGAAGGGTTAATCCTCCTAGACCACCAGTAGGTTAACGTGGGCCCAATGGTGGGATGGAGAGACCTAGGAGATATGGGGAGCCATGGGGCTATAGAAATAGGGTTTGGGAGGGCTTGTTTTTCAAACTGTACCCATTGTTTAACCGTGTCAGATCTAGACCATTCTAAGATTCTAGTTAGAAGGCAAACGTTGTAATATCCTAATATATTGGGTAGGCGAAGACCTCTTTTGTCCGTAGACCTACAGTCTGTATGTAGAATGTTACGTTTCAAGCGTGGTCTGCTCCCTCTCCAGACAAATTCTCTGATGGGGGATTGGATCTCCAGGAACCAGCAATGTGGTATCTTAATAGGTAGGGTTTGCAGAAGATACAGAATCTTAGGAAGAGTTTTCATTTTTAATATACCCAGTCGGATTTAGGTCAGAAGAGGTGCAAAATTAGCTCCAAACAAGTTGGAGAGATCTCTGGTCAATGAATTAATTTGATTAAGTACAAGAACCACAGACACCGGTGGCTGACTTACACAAACAATTTCATCAACAATCTCATCCTCATAGTGTCAGATATCGGTAGAGTAGTACACAATTATCCACATCTTCCTGTTCCATTTCCACACAAGCATCCTTGATTTCTTGTACTGCTCCCCACATGTGCAGATGGAGCAAAAATTATGGAAAGAGGGAAAAGAGGCTTCATTATGAAGACACGGGGAGAAAGGTCAGGCTCACACATAGTTATCATGGACACCCTAGACCAGTGGTAGCCAACTCCAGTCCTTGAGAGCTACCAACAGTTCACATTTTCCAGACAACCTAGCTGCTGCAAAGGTGTACTCATTACTCGCTGACACATTTTAAAAGATCCATAGGTGGAGCTAATTACTTCACTTGTGATTCTGTGAGGAGATCTGGAAAACATTAACTGTTGGTAGCTCTCGAGGACTGGAGTTGGCTACCCCAGCCCTAGACTCTCCTCAGGGATTTGTGAACACAAAGTTTGAGACTTTCCTAAGATGGGAGTTCTATTTCAGATGGGATGTTGCTATGGGAAATCAATCAGATTATATATATTATCTTCTAGAAGGGGATAAATAAAAAAAATAGATTCTGATTGGTTGCCCACATCAACATCCCATCTCTACTACAACTATTCTTTTTGGGGGGTATTGATTTTTCACTCTTTAAGGGGACACCTCTGCCCCTTTTTTATCATTTTGATTACATGTGCCCTTTCCTAAACTTTCTGGCCCCTTAACCACCCTTAGTTTAGTTTATATTGTACTATCATGACTGGCAGCAGATGCAGTTCTACTATTTGGTTGCTGCTCCTGCTCTACTCTCAACTGTTCACTAGAAGTAGTACAAACAATAGAACTATAAAACAATAAATATATTTTTTATACTTTTTTTTTAATTCACAGCTCAGCACATACACCTCACAATGCTTGTATATGTATGTAAACAAATAACAAAACAATATTTCTTTCTACTTTCTTTTTAAATCACAGATCATATATATATATATATATATATATATATATATATGTGTGTGAACAGACACATTGGTGTACAACACACATAACAATTTGTAAAAAATAAAAAATTACTTTTTTCTTTTTTTAAACTTTTGTTTAAACTGCGGAGTCATACCGCTTATAATATAATTAGGTGGATGCAATGGGGGACAAAGCAGACAGGTGGTACACACAGCAGCACAGTCACCTTAAGAACTTTACCCCCCACAGTACATCGGAACGGATGATAGCTAAGAAGCATAGAATATTACAAGATTATTATGAATTTTTAATCTCCTTGACTATACTGTGGATGGTTTAACGTGTATTGATAGATCCCCATACTGTTTAGTTTATGGGTGTTTCAAGATGTGTTGCCAATTATAATTTATTCGGTTTATTATATTATATATGATTTTATCTTTTATTTGAAATGTAATTACATGATATTGACATGCATATCCGTTTAAATGTTACTTACTAGCATTTTATACTAACATATATCTTTTATACATACTAAAAATGATTAGGGATGGCCATCGGTCTGCTCTCAATCGATGGTTACAAGTTTTGGGTGCCCATCAATGGTAACAAACTATTCTATAAAAGACCATCAATGGTTTCAACCACCGATAGTCATCCCTGTTCTTTCACGGATTGGCCTGTATGACAATCACAGCATGGAGGTGGGACTTTGTGGTTGTAAGGGGCAGGGCTATGCTCAGTATCCCTGTACTTCTAGGGGGGGGGGGGGGAATTGGATGGCACTATCCCATGAATGTCAGGAAATCAAGTGGCTCTCCCCAATTGAGGGCAAAATTATTTGACATTGGGCATTTACCATCTATGATTTTGAATTATTGAGGATACTGTAGATGGCCATCACTAATTTTGATGAGTGATCGTTTATTTTATTTCTGATTCTGTGTTACGGGTTCAAACTAATTTTTCACTTTGCATTTGGATTAGGAATTATATATATTTACTGATTGTACTTCCTATTTGCAGTTCACTTAATTGACACAACTTTTTCACACCATTAGCATCCCAGTACTGCAATAACGATTCCTACTTATAAATTCTTCATAACGGTCATTTGTTTAAACGAATTCACCTATACCTGTTATTAAGTGCAACCTCTGTTTTATATTTCTTTATGTTAAGTAACACTATATCTATAATCTCAAAGCCATGGTTTTGTGATCGATCTGTTACCTATGAAGTTTAGAATCTTAATGTTTTATCTTAATGTTTTGGTGAAAAACGTTTATTGAGAGACTATGTAAATACTATTAGTCGGCCAACTGATCATTAATTATTAAGCATTTTCCCGGTGACTCCTTTTAGATTGATTTTTTTTTCCCTTTTTTTGAGAAATGACAGCCTTTTTAATATATTATTGACTAGGAGATGTGATTTGCTCAAGATATAAAAGTCGGCAGCTTGTCTCGGCAAATGTTTTAAAGTTGCCATGGCGAAACTGTCATGATGTAAATACTGTAGATTACATATGGCGTCATTGATTATGAAGTGTTTGTAAAGCCAGTGGGAGCGGTACAACTGAAATTAAGTAACTTGTGTCATTTAAAACTATTTTCACAGTTAATGGATGACTGGGCTTTGCACCTTTTAGTATTATATCTTGTTCTTTAATATCTGCAGGTTTTTCCTCTTTTTTCTAAAGTTAATTCTGTTTCTACATTTTTCCTGCCATCTTTTAGAGTCTGGAATTGTATTACACCTTCTGAAGGGGACAGGAGGAGAAGTTACCCATGACAACTGATCAGATTCAAGCTTTCATTGCATATAATCTACTAGATAAACTAGAACATGTGATTGGCTGGCTTAACTGTTTTACCTAGACCATGCATGGCCAAACTACACATCCCAGCATGCCTTGCTACAATTTTAGCATTCCCTAATAGCAAAACTGTGGCAAGGCATGATGGGATTTGTAGTTTAACAACTGGACTGCCATAGTTTGGCCATGCCTGACCTAGACTCCTTACACTATATATCTACAATTAATTTAGTCAATTCCCCGTTTTGCCAGTAACTGTCTTTGATCCATGGCAAAATCCAATGTGCTGGAAAACCTTGACTCACCAAATCCAGCCCAAAAGTAATCAGAAACAGTGCATTAATGATCTTTCACAGGAAGGATTTTGCTGATCCCCCGACAAATTGGCAATCATCAGAGTCTTCCAATTGGCCAATGAGATTGGCATTGGGGAATTGGCGAGTATATGTTTGGCCATACTTGTTTATGAAACAGGAATTTTTTACTACTGCTAAGAAATGACGAAACTGTTAAGGGTAAATTGATATATTTCACCAGTAATATGCTAAACAAATACAAGGTTTGCATTTTGGTTTTACCCATCGCCATACTTGCCTACTCTTCCAGAAGTTGTGGGAGACAACCGAATTTATTGGCAGCCCTCCAGCCGAAACCCTGCTGCATTTTGCCCACTGTGAGGATAATGTCGCGATTCACATAATGCTGATGAAGAGGCTGGACCGATATGACATGAGGCTGGACCAATGCAAGCATGAGGCCTTATCTTTACACAAACACCATGCAAATGACAACGAAAAATGGTAGAAGCCATGAATTTTTTTAGTACAAGACATGCAGGGGGGAATTTACTAAAGTAAATTTGTAAAAAATAGGTGTATTTGTATCAAGAAATACACTTATTTTTGACATTTACAATCCCGAAAATATGGCAATTCGTATTCGTATTGATAGCACATCAATACGACTACGAATTGCCATATTTTCGGGATAGTAAATGTCAAAAATAAGTGTATTTCTGGATACAAATACACCTATTTTTTTACAAATTTCCTTTAGTAAATTCCCCCCTGCGGGCAGAGTCACACGTATTTCATGCATATCTCTCCACTTACTGTATGTCTGAAAAAAGTGTAACTGGGCTGTAACAGGCAATATAATGTAGATAAAGCTTAGTGAGGACATGCTGACAGAATTGCAGCCACAGAGCTGGTTGTAAATATAAAAGCACTAGGTGATTCATCGCGCCCTACAGGCGCTCTTCACACCGTCGTAAGGGGCTGTGCCCCCTTAATTTGTGAACGTTTGTATTGTGAGACATATGGTTAGAGTTGTATGAAAGATGCCCTGTATTGCAACTTGAGTTATAGGTGAAATGTGTTAAATAGAGAGCATATGATGTGGAAGGGGGTGTGTATTGTTTTGTTTAATTAAAAAGCGGTTACAGAGCAAGATGTACATTGATAGTGTGGAGGGTACAGTGACATTTGTGGGTGTGGGGGGGGGTGCGTGTGTGTTGTTGAGGTGTGTGTGTGCAATAGTATAGTAGGGTGTTTTTGAGTCAGCGGCTCCCCACTGGCGGAGGTCACGACACAGGAAAACAGGAGGCTGGGTAGTGATAGGGGTGTGTGGGCATAAGGGGGACTAAAGAGATGGGTGGGGGACACTGAGCAGCTTCTGCCAGTGGGTGAGGGTCCAGCGTGGCAGCACAGGAGTACAGAATGGTGGCCCTGAGTCAGTGTCTCCTCCTACTGGGTGGGAGTTAGGGTGCATGAGAGCAGGAGGCTGGGCTATGAGGCATGATAGGGGTATGTGGGCAACACAGCATCAGCGACTCCCCAGTGGTGGAAGTTACGGTTCAGGAGAGCAGGAAGCTGGTAGTGATAGGGGTGTGTGGGCATACGGGGGACTAAAGAGGAGGGTGGGGGACACTGTGCAGCTTCTGCCAGTGGGTGAGGGTCCAGCGTGGCAGCACAGGAGTACAGGATGGTGCCCCTGAGTCAGTGTCTCCTCCTACTGGGTGGCATTGATGGCAATTTTGCACCCTGCCATCGATAGTAGTAACATATTACTTGCATAACCATCGATTGTTGTAGCTATCGATGGTCATCCATTATATCTGACTGAATAGGCCTTGGGTCAATCAGAACTCGGTGGCGGGACTTCCGGGTGTGGGGGGGCGGAGCTATGCTCTGTGTCCCGGCACCTTAAAAAAAATTGAAACTTGATCGGTTCTCCTTTGCCATTGATGTAGGGAAACCATTTGGTCCTCCCACATCGATGGCAAAAGTATTCAACATCGGCCATAAACCCTCGATGATTTGAAATCATTGATGGTCGATGGGCATCCCTAGAACTGGAGGAGGGTGGGGGACAGAATGCAGCTCCCGGCAGTGGGTGAGCGTCTCCTCCCACTGGGAGGGAGTGAGGGGGCATGAGAGCAGGAGGCTGTATAATATTGGTATGTGGGCAAGACATTGATAAAAGTTGTGGCACTGGTGCAGAGGACCATGGGGACACGCAGCAGCCAGGGCTGGATTTCCCACCTAGGGGCGGCACCTGCTTGTGGCGGTACAGGATCCCCCATTCTCATGGGGGTATGTGAAATGCAGGAGCGGGGTCGTGGGGGTGGGGGGGGGTCGCGGGGGGGCCACTAATCGCAGAAGGGGGGGTGACGTAAGTCACGGGGGGCGGGGCGAAGCAAATCACGGGAGGGGGGCATGACGAATCGCGGGAGGGGACGCGGGGGTGCTGTGAATCGCGGGGGTGCCGCAAATCGCGGTAGGGGGTCGTGGGGGGGCGCAAATCGCGGGAGGGGGTCCGCAAATCGCGAGAGGGGGGCGCGGGGCTCTGCTGTGAATCACGGGAGGGGGCGGGAGTCGACAAATTCCGGGGGGGGGGGAGGATGAATCGCGGGAGGGGGGGTGCAGGGGGTCATGAATCGCAGGAGGGGGGATGCCATGAATCGCGGGAGGGAGGAGCAGCGAATCACGGGAGGGGGTTGCAGCGAATTATGGGAGTGCCGTAAATTGCGGGGGTGCCGTGAATCGCAGGAGGGGGGGTCGTGGGGGGACGCAAATCACGGGAGGGGGTCCGCGGGGGGTGGCGTGAATAGCGGGAGGGGGCTTGGATACGCAAATCGCGAGAGGGGGGGCACAGGGGGCCCACGAATCACGGGAGGGGGGACACGGGGGGGTGCCGTGAATCTCTGATGGGGGGGTCGCGTGGGGTGCCGCGAATCGCTGGGGGGTAGTGGGGGGGGCCGTGAATCGCAAGAGGGGGGTCGCGGGGGACACGCGAATCGCAGGAGGGGGGTCTCAGGTGTCCGGGGTGGGGGTGTTTGCTGGCAGAGGGGGGGGGTGCAGGAGTAATGGTGGATGATGGCTGTGGAGTAATGGTGGATGGTGGGCGTGTACTGTAGCCCTGGCTGGGCGGGGGGAGGTGATGTCAAGGGGGTGGGTTGTGTAGAACGTTATACACATAGAACACTTTTCCCTGGGGGGCGGGTTTGTGTATCCCGGTGGGCGGGAATGATATATACACAGGGGATGAGTGACAGATCTGGCTAAATATATAAGAGATGTCTGTTACAATTTGCATCTGTTGTTGTAGTTAGGCCAAACTTGCCTACTTTTGAAAATTAGAATTCGGGAGATGACGGTAGGATGCGCCATGCACGGGGGCCGTGTCACTCTGCTTAAAGGGCATGTCTAGTGCTACATAATGGCTTGGCTATGCCTGAATGCTTGCTGTTGGGAGATATTTCTATATTTTGCTAGTATTGATTCTAACAATGCTGTCTGCAATATGGGGTTTCTTGTTTGCAACTATATTTTTGCTGTGATATTTATTTTCTTCTCACTCAGCACAAGATACATCATGAATGCGATTCCTGTGCAATAATAAAAAAAATGCAATTTGACCTTGTTTGAATTCATCCCTAATCATGAAAGTATGGTTTTGGTGTATTCAATTATATTTCTCTGACTGTCTGCATCTTATAGGCAATAACCTATATTATATTTGATAGATGTGTTGTTTTTCATACCATTATAGCAGCGGTTCTCAAACTGTGGGTCCTGACCCCAAAATGGGTCCCGACCTTCTCATCATGGGGTCGCGACTCCATGTTGCTGACCATCAGGATGATGACTTTTCTAATCTCAGTCAGTGATTCAAGGAGTCTGAAAACTCTGTTGGGTTGTCTGTTATGTTAGACTCCTCCCATCATTTTGTGCCTCCACAATGCTGCCATGTATGTGCTGTCTGCTGACTACACATGTGATGACCTTCTGCAGTCATGTGCTTGGGTCCCGTAATTATTTTTAATTTCTAATGTCCCAGAGCAAAATAGTTTGAGGACCCCTGCATTATAGCATTGGCCAAATCAGTAAATACACCAGGTACTCTAATTAAACAAATGTTTTTCACTAAAAAAGATCACTAATATATATTCTTAACCTCCAGTTAACAGGAGCAGCAGCAGCAAGCTATGGGTCAGTGCACACCAGCACAGATAAGACCGTGTGTGATCATTGTTCCGTTAACTTTCTCTACTGTCAGGGGTTCCCAGAATGGGAGATAAGGAGAGTCATCAACAGGAACTCCAGCAAATTCTAATGATTACAGCAAATCACTGTCCTTGTAAAAAAAACTCCATAGTGGCACCCTTGGCAGAATCTAAAGAAGCAGGGAGAATAGGAAAGCAATGCAGGGCAGCAGGAGATTTATGACTGAAACTGGAGCTTCCTGTAGGATACAGATTGTAGGCATCTATTGTGTAGGCTGCTGCACAATGATCATGGTTTGTAGCAAACCAACATATGGATAAGAGGTTGACATTCCACAGAATTTATATAGCTTTACATAGAGGTGAATAAACACAGTTTTTCCCATATGTGCAAAGTGGGAGCATATGTATCCAAGTCTGCATAACACAAAAGAAGAAACTGTCATCTTTTATACATAATGCTACCTAATCATACATCCAAATGTGAGTGCAGGTGATGGACACACACCTAGACAAGTCATAAAAAGTGTGATCAATACACAACGGGGATATTCAGGTTCACTCCTTCTGGCAAATTCCTTCTCAAATGGACAAAACCATGTGCACTGCAGGTGGGGCAGATGTAACATGTGCAGAGAGAATTAGATTTGGGTTTGGTTTTACTTCAAAGTGAGATCTATATTGCAGTGTAAAAATAAAGCAGTCAGTATTTTCCCTTCACAGAAACAAAATAAGTCACCCAAATCTAATTCTCTCTGATACCGGTAGTATGAAACATCGTAGAACATTCTGAAAACTAATTTAATGCCAGACTCCACATGTGATTTTCATTAATACGGGTGATATATGAATATTTCATTCATTGCATCAGAAGTATAACTCTGGGAGGCAATGGAGTCATGTGCAGCCGGGCTCCTGCTCCCAAGGGGGCACCTCTCCTTCCCTGCCAGTTTGAATCAGTTAATTGAAAGCCGTCAATATCGCTTCTGTGGCCGACTCCACTTCCTAGCAGGACCATAGACGTCACACTCTCTTTGTTTTAAACATAATATACTTAACATACATACATACATTTACATATACATACATATTTATTTATTAATTTTTTATTTACAGTTTCTTATATAGCGCAGCAGATTCCGTTGCGCTTTACAATAGTAGACTGTGATAAAACAAACTGGGTAACAACAGACAGACTTGGAGGTAGGAGGGCCCTGCTGCAAGCTTACAATCTATAGGGATAAAGGAGGGAAACACAAGGACAGGCACCAGTAATAGCATAGCTTGTAGGTCCAGAAGGGAAGCTATATTAAGTGCCTCATTGGGTTATGCCTGTAGAACTTAACTATAATAGGCTTGTGGTGTGTTAATGTGGAGAGGAGGGGGCACCACTATTTATTTTGTCTCTGCGCAACTGGGACAAACTTATGCCACTGCATTGCATTATATGAATGTTATATAGATTCATTGTTATTCAACAGATCTTACTCACTTGATAAAATGTATTCTGCAGCGACTGATCATAGCCTAGGGTATAGCGCCATCTACTGAACATTAGAGTGCACTTTACTTTAGAATGAACCCAAAATAGACAAGATTTTGGTTTAGAAGGAAATTACATCAACACTGACCTACTGTATATTAATATGTTTGTTTGATGAAATGTAATAGTGTTAATTATGGAAGACAGAGCAGCTGGCTAGAATTACAGGTTGTCTCATTTGGACAATATCAAGCCGTTCCACAGTCTCATCTCTTTCGGCATCACCGGGGGAATTCCTGCATACACAGTCCTATATCGGAACTCTTCCAACTCCATAAATACATATATACTACGTACATGTACAGTAATCAGCCTATTGATTTTTATATGAGTGCCATAAAGGCTAATTGCCCGCTATTACTGGTAATACTGCACTGTAATGAGTGCACTGTAGACACCAAGGGACTTGAGGGATTCCCTGATTCCAGTCACATCAGATCCTGGTTAATTAATTCGCCAGGATTCAAAATGAATTTGTCACCTGAATTTGGCAGGGAAATTGTGTGTAAATGATGTAATAATCAATGTGTACGCACTACGTACATTCTAAAGTATAATTAATTCCAATGAAAATGAGTGAGCCCATTTCACGTTACGTCTGTTATCCTAATGATAGAAGACCAATCGAATTGAATTCAGCATGCATAAATAGTTATTCCTATTCCCAAATGAAGAGAACTTGCAGCTATAAAGCTTTGTACACAGTAGCTGATTTTTGATAACGATATGCATGATATAGCATAGGTATTGTTACCAATATTTTTGTGCACGACGGCTAATGTGTACCCACTATGGGCAGGGTTGCCGACCCTCCCGGAATTTCCGGGAGTCTCCCGAAAATCGGGTCCCCCTCCCGGCCCCCCGGAAGGGTGGGCAACCCTCCCGGATTCAGGGGGGACCCCCGCTGACCCCCGGATCGCGGCATTAAAATGCCGCAATCCTCGGGTCTCAGAGGAGGGGGCGGAGCTAAAAGGCACAATCGCATCATTTTAGCCCCTCCATGGAGATCCGTGAATTAGCTGCTTTAACAGCATGGGGGCGGGGCTTAGTGATGTCACTCGCAAGCCCCGCCCCCTGAGTGGCTGCTGAATCTCTCCTCTCCGGGCTTCTCCCGGAGAGGAGAATCTTAAAGTCGGCAACCCTGACTATGGGCCTGACTCAAATGATTGTGCATCATGTGTACGGGTCGCAGCATGCATGCGCAAGCTTATGCATGATGAAATTCTGCTACTTCTTTGCATCCCGGGCCTTCGCAAGTTGATTGACAGGAAGTCAAGTTTTGTGGGCGGCAACTTACCGTTTTCTGGGAGCGTAATGAAATACTCAGGCATGCCTAAGCATCGGCTTGGGGCCTGATCAGGCTGATTGTAGCGCAGCCACCAAGTAAGTCCAAGGCTACTCAGACAGTGGACACAGTCGGGAAATCATTCGATAGTGAGCTGCGAAGGGATATGCAGCTTTTCGCTGGGTTGCGACATCTTTGCTACCCATTTGCAGGCTTGTGAAGAGCAGGATTACACTATGGGGGAGTGACGTATAATTATTTGCGCTGTGATCCATGGCAGTTTCCCACTGGCCATTTTCAGGGAAAACACAGGCGCACCCAGGCCTTTTTTAGGGAAGTCGTGTCTTGGCCATGTTCTCACCGATGCTGGGCTGCTCCGAGATACTCAAATGGGATAGATGTCTACTGATGCGCTGCTCTGCAATGTAGGAAAGCCATATGCAGTAAAGTTATGCATGTGTGATGTGGTCGATCGGTAGTCAATAGGCCAATACCATATAGTTGATACTGACACAAGATTGACACAAGCTTGACATGGTGATTGTCGGCAGATGAAAAGGTTGACCTGGGTTTTTTTTAAATCTTATTTTTTTAAACTTTTTATACTTAAAAATCCACGTGGACTGGCTGGGACTGGTAGAGTGAGAGGGGGCATGGAGCACGGATTTGTGGTCCAGGTGATAAAGTCTAAAAATTTGCACTAATAAAACTTGAAAAACTCATGTTCACCATTGATATGTTGATATTTTTGCTTGTGTCGACATTATGTCTATATCGACCATGTCGACGTATTGACTGGCAACGTAGACACAGTCAACTCCTTATACCAGTGGTTAAAAACCCTGGTCCTCAAGTACCCCCAACAGCAGTGGCGGATTCAGGGGGGGGGCACCCGGGCACGTGCCCCCCCTGTCATTTATTTTGTAGCTGAGGACCAGGGCTTTCCAACGAGCCCAGCCCCGTGTCTCTAGCCCCCCGGGAACCGGAGATATCACCTGGCAAACCTGTAACGTTTTTTCCCCATAGGATAATATGGGACCCATCAATTCCGACCCCCACCCGGTTCCGATGGCTGCCAGTTCCCGCCCTGGCATCACAGAAGCTTGTAGTTGATTTCATTGAATTCCAAATCGCTGGGCCTTCAATATGATACCAGGCTGGTCCAAATCGGTCAATCGGTAACAGAGATATTGCGTGTAAACCGATTTTTTTATTTTTGAAATGTAATTTCATGGCTGTTCATGTTCTTTGAGGGCAGATTACTCTGGAACCAAACGTTCCAGTTTCACTGGAACAAAATCATTCAAAGCCCACTCAAAAGTTCTTCAATATAATACTTGTCTCATGTAAATGGGTCAGTTGGTTTCCGAAGATAAAGGTGGTTAAATGAGATAACTGGTTAAAGGGGGGAGGGGTGGTTTTCTCCCCTCCTCACACCAGAAAATGCAGGGACTAGGCTGGTGTAAAAGGGGCCAACCTGGGAATGCATTTTCTGGTGTGAAAGGGGTATTATTTCAAATAGCCGGGACCTCCAGTGCTCTGAATACAGCCAGGCTCTGCCACTGTCAGTGGCTATCACTTCTGCTGTCCCCCATTTACCAGGAGCATGTATTCCCCCTTGGAAATGAGCATGTAATCCCACATGGCAACGAGCATGGAACCTCTGGCAATGAGCATGGAACCCTTGGCAAAGAGCATGTAGAGAAGCAGCACTTATGTAGCATAATTTTTAATTGGCATTATGGTGTTTGGCATAACACATAATGGACATAATGGCGTGTAACTTAACGTGTAATGGACATTATGGTGTAAATGTTTAATGCAAGCCTTTGATGGACAATGTCCCTGTTTATGAAGTGTATTGTGAATTTTGGCTTAATCTGTGTGGCATTATGTGAATTCTGGCTCAATCCATGTGGCATTATGTGAATTTTGTCTCAATCCGTGTGGCATTATGTGAATTTTGGCTCAATCCATGTGGCATTATGTGAATTTTGGCTCAATCCGTGTGGCATTATGTGAATTTTTTCCCAATCCGTGTGGCATTATGTTAATTTTGGCTCAATCCGTGTGGCATTATGTGAATTTTGGTTAAATCCATGTGGCATTATTTGAATTTTGGCTCAATCCGTATGGCATTTTATGCATTTGGCTCAATCCGTGTGGCATTATGTGAATTTTGACACAATCCATTTGGCATTATGTGAATTTTGGCTCAATCCATGTGTGTTATGTAAATTTTGGCTCAATCCATGTGGCATTATGTGAATTTTGACACAATCCATGAGGCATTATTTGAATTTTGGCTCAATCCATGTGGCATTATGTCAATTTTGGCTCATTCCATTTGGCATCATGTGTAAGGGGCAAGTATAATGGGGTCTAGTATTTTGTTGCATAATGTGTAGAAGTTGTACATGGTGTTGACACGCCCCCTGTTGAGTGGCCACACACCCTTTTCCGGAGCGCGCCTTTGGCACGCGCACAACTACATCCTTCACTTTTGTCGCCATGGTGGGCCTGCGTACTTTAAATGCCAGGGCCTATTTTTAATTCCATTCCCACCATCTCCTGCCGCTCTCTTAGCATGTACACTGGCACCACTAACACCGCCCCTCCCCCACCTAAACCCTTTTTTATCATGGTGCCCCCCCTGTCATTTTATCCTGGATCCGCCCCTGCCCAACAGGGCATGTTTTCCTGGTTTCCACACTGCATCACAAGTGACATAATTAGCTCCACCTGTGGATCTTTTAAAATGTGTCTGAAAAAATGAGTGCACCTGTGCACCTGCCGGGTGACCTGGAAAATTTGCACGGATGTGGGGATACAGGCATGCCTGGCTGGGATCGCATGCAATATAGAAGGAGCAGATCTCAGTGGAGCTGCTCCTGGCGATATAATCACCATCCGCCACCTAGCACCAGCAGATGGAAGAGGACGCGCAAGCATGAGATGCGCGCGTGCCCCACTCCGCCGGAGGGCCATCGCCGTCTGCCCATCCTGGAGGCTGGATGACAGGCGCTCCATCTGTATATCATATGCAAAAGGGACGCATACAATATATTGCATGCTATCCCGGAACCCTGGATAATTCACAAAAGTGTATGGCCAGCTTAGGAATCGGAGATAATCAATTAGCAAATTGGATCAGCCATCCGTCAATTGGGGATTCAGCCAAATGATATATGAGCCTCATAACTCATGACATGGGGGGGGGGGGGGGGGGGGAGCGGATGTAAAAGTGGGTGTGGCACCGCCGCACCGTCAATGAAGGGCGGGGCCAGCTCATGCAGAAGGCATGCCTAACGCTACACAGCTGTTACTGTACTGTTTGGTGATTTTCTCAAATTGTTAATACTACAGTATGACATTGTCACAGGAGCTTCGTTACATGGAGTGTTAGGAGACTGTCATATATCATCCACTACTTCAGTCTGTGACAGATAAACAGCCAACGCACTACTTCACTGTGTCACAACTAAACAACTGAGTAGTTGAAGTGTATTATATAAAACTTTATGATTTTATTAGCTCTAATTTGTCTCCCAGTATACACAGAAATCCTGACAATAACTGGAAAACAATTATTTGCTCTCAAGAAATTCTCAGTGTATCTGTGTCAGTAAATCATTTGACGAGCAATTTACAAGTACATGTATCACACAACAGCAATGACAATGTTACTTATTAAACACATGATAGAATAAAGACCGCAGTGGCGGTTTTTACCTATGGGCTGCATGGCTGCAGCCCCCCCCCCCAGGTAATAACCGCCACTTTAATGAAGCCAGATGCAGTCTGTGAGAGTGCACTAGCTTCACTGTGATTGGCTGTGACTTCCTGTTGGAATACAGAGAGGGTGTTGGGGAGAGACAGCGCAGGTAGAGAGGGGTGGGAGACTGTACAGGTGCCGCTGTGTACCTTTTAAGTAATCCCCCCCACACACACACACTCAGTACAGGTGCTGCTATGTACCTTTTAATTATTCCCCCCCCCCCCCAGTAAAGGTATCGCTGTGTTAAATCAGGTCACTCTCTGTATAACAGGTGACCAGGGATTAATGTGAAATCGTCAAACCCGGCATTGCAATTTGAAAAGGGGATTATATATATGAGTGCCAGTGCTTGGTTCACTTTGGGGTGTATTCAAGTTGATGAATGGTGTATTTAGTATGCAAAAACATCAACATACGCAAGGCTTTATAAGTAATTGAAATGACAGATGTACTTTAAGACCCTAGGCATAGGAAAATTAGGCAAGTGCCTAGGGCATTTTGAATGCCATGGGGCATGCAGCTCATTCAACTAAGCCAGCATAAGCCAGCCCAGGCTTCAATATCTGCAGAGTCCAGGCCAGGTGAGTGCTGTGCAGGGGCAGGGGGTAAGTGGTTGGAAATATGTGTGGCATTATGTGTATATTTGTGGTATAATGTGTAAGGGGCATTACTCTGTGGAATTATGTGTATAAGGTGCACTACAGTGTAGCATAACATGTCTAATGGGCACTACTGTGTGGTGTAGGGTGAATAAGGAGCAATACAGTGTGGTGACATGTGAATAAGGAACAATGGGTCAGGGGCGGAACTAGCGGCAGTGCTAGGGGGCACCAACCAAAATCTTGGCTAGGGCTGGCTCTGTGGAAGACCACCTGTATGTTTGTGATGCTGAACTGTCATTGAGGCTAATTCTGCACATTTTATTAGCTTGATTACAACTCTACATAAATCAGTGGTGGACAACAGGTAACCCGGCAGATGTCATGAGTCTCACTGGGCTCCCATGTGATCCTTATAATCATGAAGGCATAGGGGGTGATTCTGGTTTCTGGTGAAGAGCAGGGTCGGAGTGCTGGGATGTAAGACCTGTGTTGACCCTTTCACACCAAAGAAAAACCTGGGTTTTTCTGCAAATTTCCGGGTTGAAAAGCTTGATAACCTGAAAACCTGGTAATTTGCTTCTGGTGTGAAAAGGGTATTACATGCAACCACACAATGAAGGTTGATAATGCAACATGGGGCCACATCCTTAGCCATATTTCTCCCCCGACCTCCATAGAGGGAAATGTTGGGCAGTATGCGATGCAAGGTTGGAATGTTGCAGCAGCTGGAGGAGTAGCGGCGTATTGGGTTCTCCTTCCCTCAGGACAGCAGCGCTAAAGACATGTTCCAGGTAGATTTGACTATTGTTTTTGAAGGCACAATTCTCTGGCATATTGCTATGCTAATTATACACTGTACAAAAGCCGCTTATCTGCTGATTTACTCTATTTATTAGTGTGAAGTTAGGAATGACAAGTCCATTGATTTTCCCACAAACATTTCGTGACGCAGATATGGTAAAAAGCAGGTTAATTATTGTATTGTAAAACTGATCATTATTTCAGATAACATCAAAGCTTCCCTAAGGGAACCCATTGTTTATCAAACACTATTCCCTTTTACATTTCTTTCACCTGTCACCCTCAGCAGAGACTTGACCGCTTAAGTCTTTGATATGTTTTAATATTAACAAATCATTAACACTAATGATATGGTTAATGTTGCTCTGCAGCAAGTGAGTGTTGACAGACGTGTTGCGGCAGAGCTGTCATCAAGGTATAAGTCCCCATGTGCCCTCTAAGTTGTCTGCCTCTCCTCTATATACCACTTATTTCTGAGATTAGCTCATTGATTTGCCGACTGAATAAAATACCTCTACCAGCGTATTAGGCCAAGCACAGTGCTGGATGGGAGCCAATCAGCAAGCATCAACAATGGTCACATGTCTACGGTCTTTTAAAAAGACTGTTTAATCCTGGATGGTACTAAGGAAAACATCTAGATGCAATCTAGGATTATCAGCAGTCCGAATTTTCTTTGTGCCACGCCATCATCTGCCTGATTCCTTTCTTACGTTTTACATTTTGCCTGCTGGACTGCCAAAGTTGGGAGGTATGCCACACGAGTAGGTGGGGCCAATGCAGGAGAAATTCTAGAGCTGCTCAGACGCTCCAGGTGGCTCTACACATTGCGGGTGGCACTTCCTTTGGGTGTTCTTCTGAGCAATACTGCAGAATCGCTAAATTATTCTATTTGCATTTTCTTAGCCCCGCCCCCTCTGCGTTCACCCTTAAATTGACCAGCAGGGTATAAGTAGGCCGGAGGAGAATACAGGCATACAGAGGCTTGCTGGAGTATTGCACGCCCTTCCGGGGAGGGGGGAGGAGCATGAGGGGGACCTGATTTTCGGGAGCCTGGTATGCAGGAGTGAAAACCCGCCCTGTGCAAGGCTGGGAAGGGCTTATGAAAATCATGCAGAACAGTGATTAGCTGCAAATCCATTCACAACTCACTCACCAGATAATTATTTTCCTAGTCTGTACAGTCTATGTGTAGCTCAGGACCTACTCTTCCTGTGAGATAGAAACAGGCTGATTGGGGCCAGAGCTGACACCCCCCCCCCCCCCCCCCCCCCCTGAAAATGCCTGGGCGTGCCTGCGTTTCTCCTGACACTCCCAGAAAACGGGCAGGTAATAACCACAACTGCCGAATTCCTGTCAATCAACTTGCTTACGGCTAGCGATCAATAATTACCTTGGAATATATTGCTATTTGGCCAGAGGCAGAACTCTGGGAGGCAATGGAGTCATCTGCCGCCGGGCTCCTGCTCCCAAGGGGGCACTTCTCCTCCCCTGCAAGTTTAAATCAGTTAATTGAAAACCGTCAATATCGCTTCTGTAATGGAGTTCTGAAATATGTGTTCTCTCTTTCTATCTCTCTACCTCTCTCTCTAAATATTTATATATAGAGCACATACATTTCAGAAAATATATATATAATGTAAAATTTAAGGTTGTGTGTGTGAGGGGGAGGGGGGCACCAATATTAATCTTGCCTCCGGGCAACTGAGACAAACTTACGCCACTGTATTTGGCCTTGCGCATGCGAGCTATGATCCGTATGCTTGTACAGTCAATTTATACTCGGCCGCTGTGCGAAGTCACACAACACCGATCAGGTCTGAATAACCCCCTTGGTCACTCATTAGATTGGATCACATAAGTCAGAGGTTCCCAACCTGCGATCCTGAACAGCAATACATGTCCGTTTTAGCAATGGCAGGTGCAGGAAGGAGGTGGTATGCATCTTCTTCTGCAATATATTGCTACATATCACATACGCTGAGCTGCTTAGCAATAACAATCCAGCCTGAATGAGGACCTCTTTCCATTATTATACTTAAGGTGCCCATACACGCACTGATTTTCCCGGTGCAATGTGTGCTTTGAGATGCGCGCTCCCGCGGCATCTCATCACACAGTACAAAAAGTATGTGCTGCACACTTTTTGTACTGTCTTTTGATCGCATCGCATGCACAACGCATGCAATGCGATGCAATGCTATTTTAGCACAAATAGTACCGGGTAATCGGTACGTGTATGGGCACCTTTAGTCAAATGTAATGGCGTCCATCGCGGCATCCTATAGGCTAATAAATGCCAATATAATAAACTGAAAATAAATAAATAAATATAACCATCAGTCTGTGTGTTTATTAGTGTGATATCCTGCTCACTGCGCCGACCTTTTTGCTTTTTCTGTTTTTTTTACTATAGCAATTGTTCCTTTTGGTATTAATGATGAAATCATAATGTTCTATTTATGATATATGTGTCCATGTGTCTCTGAAACACTGCAATCTGTTGGCAGCAAGTCAAAGTACATCTACTAGCTTTGGAAGCATTAGCATCGAGTGGGCTTACTAGTTTGAACGGAATCGGTACATCTGTCAGAATGAACTTAAGTCTACAGTCATTAGGTCGACCCCATTAGGTCGACTGGCAGGAAGGTCGACCTGATTTAAAGTTGACATGGGCCAAGGTCGACATGACTTAAGGTCGAATTTGCATAAAGGTCGACATGAGGAAGGTCGACTGGTCATAAGATCGACATGGGTTTTTCACTGTTTTTTTAGCCGAATGTCGACACAGTCGACATGGACACAGTAGGCAATGAGAATCGGACCCTCGCATCGCTCGCTTCGCTCGCAATGCTTTGGGCACGGTGGCTCGCTTCGCTCGCCACAGCTTTAATAACCTCCTCCACGCCCTAGTGGATGGTAGGGCATGAAATACCGCCTGTCGGCACATGTCGGCTCAAAAAACAGTGAAAAACCCCATGTCGACCTTATGACCAGTCGACATTCCGCATGTCGACCTTTATTCAAATTCGACCTTAAGTCATGTCGACCTTGGCCCATGTCGACCTTAAGTCAGGTCGACCTTCCTGCCAGTCGACCTAGTGGGGTCGACCTAATGACTGTAGACCTAAGTTCATTCTAATAGATGACAGCTTCCGTTTGAACATAACTTGTTTGCCTCTGTATTGTCTTCAGTGCATTTAATCATCGAACAACTGCTCAGAGGCCAGCAGATGGCACTAGACTCCTAACGTAAGCAACAGGAGAGCCTGTAGCTTTGTACCTGTAAATAGATTTATTATTTCACTTAGAACCATAAAGATAATGATTTAGTCTATGTCAGAGTAGCAGTGGCGCTTGTATAATGGGGCCTACACACATAGCAATTTTTAGCCATTATCTAAGACATCTGACTAGATTGCTTAGTAAATGACCCTACATTGCTGTGTGTGTGTAGGGCAGTGTTCCCTCTAAGCTGTGCGCACGTGCGCAGGGCCGGATTAACAATGGGCCTGATGGAGCTCCAGCTCCAGGCCCACTCTCCAAATAGGCCCATGTTGTAGCTGATGGTCAGGGCTTTCCAACGAGTCCAGCCCCGTGTCGCTAGCCCCCTGGGAACCAGAGATACCGCCAGGCAAACCTGGAACATTGTCCCCATAGGATAACATGGGACCCGCTAATTCCGACCTCCACCCGGTTCCAACGGCTGTCAGTTCCCACTCCGGCATTACAGAAGCTCGAGGTTGATCTCAGTCTAACCCAAATCGCTGTGCCTTCAATCTGATACCTGGTCCATATGGGTTCATTGGTTCTAGAGATATTGTGGTTAAACCAAATTTTTTTTTCATTTCTAAAATGTAATTTCATGGCTGTTCATGTTGTTTGAGGTCAGAATTCTCTTGAACCAAACGGCCCAGTTTCACGGGACCAAAATCATTCGAAGCCTACATTTAAATGGGTCAGTTAGTTCCGAAGATATAGCTGTTTGTTTAAAGGGGGCGGCGGTGGTTTTCTCTCCCCCTCACACCAGAAAATGCAGGGATTAGGCTGGTGTAAAAGGGGCCAGTCCGAGAATGTCCTTGCATGATCCTGGGATCATATTCCCGGGTAAGTCCCTGCATTTTCTGGTGTGAAAGGGGTATTATTTCAAAAATGGCCGGGACATGCAGTGCTCTGAATACAGCCGGGCAGCCCCCTGCTCTCTGCCCGGCTGTCAATCAGTGCCAGATTAAGCCTTCGGGGGGCCCGGGGAACTTTAGACAGGGGGACCCCCTTGCACTTGTCATTACTGGCCACAAATTGCATGAGAGAATATTATACTGTCAAAACACAGAGTAAAGACAGTATAAACTTGGTCAATGGGTAACTGCTTTCTCTGTAGGACTGTAGGAGACCTCACAGTGTCAGTGCCTCCCATGACTAGGCTGCTGCTGCTGTCCTCCATAGGCCTGAGAAGCATGTAATGAGCTCCACCAATCAGAGCTCAGCATAAACCTCTCAGCCTCTGCCTTCTTGTGCAAAGTGTCATGGGACTTAGTCAACTCCCAGTAATGCACTGCACACTTGTGCAGTCAGTGTGCCTTGGCTCCCGATGCTCAGCACCATTAATCAATGTCACATTGACAGATAGGTGAAGCTGCAGCACTACCCCACTCCCATGCACAAAACCTTTAGCTAAAAAAAATAATAATAATGTTTTTGTTAAAAATACATGCCAACCACAGGGGGCCCCTAGCTAGAGGGGGCCCATGGGTACTGACCCCTTTTGCCCCTGCTTTAATCTGGCCCTGCTGTCAATGGCTGTCATTTCTGCCCCGCGGTGGCTGTCCCCCAGTTACCGCGAGCATGTATTCCCCCTTGGCAATGAGCATGTAATCCCACATGGCAACAAGCATGGAACCCCTGGCAATGAGCATCGAACCCCTGGCAATGAACATGTAGGTAAGCAACATTTATGTAGCATCATTTTTAATAGGCATTATGGTGTTTGGCATAATACCTAATAGACATTATTGTGTGTCTTAACATGTAATGGGCATTATGGTGTAAATTTTTAATGCGCGCCAAATGCCCCTGTTTATGGAGCATATTGTGCATTTTTGCTCAATCTGTTTGGTATAGTGCAGGCATGTCCAAACTATGGCCCTCCAGCTGTTGTGAAACTACAAGTCCCACCATGCATTTCCACAGTTTTGCTATTAGGGAATGCTAAAACTATGTCAAGGCATGCTGGGATGTGTAGTTTCACAACAGCAGGAGGGCCACTGTTTGGACATGCCTGGTATAGTGTGCATTTTGGCTCAATCCATGTGGCAAAATGTGAATTTTGCCTTAATCTGTGTGGCATAACGTGAATTTTGACTCAATCTGTTTGCCATAGTGTGAATTTTGGCTCAATCTGTGTGAATTTTGGCTCATTTTTATATGTCATAATATGTAAGAGGCAAGTACAGTATAAGGGGGTTACTATTGTGTTACATGATTTGTATAAGGGGTATACGGTGTGGTAACTTTAGGTGACCACATAAAAGGTGCTGAAATGTTGTCTACCAAGTTTCGGCTTTCAGTATTTTTTTTATGACTGGAGTGCCGCCTCACCCCGCAAGTATCTGAGGACATAGGCATCCTGCGGGTGTACCTTTGGAGGGCACCTGCCAATATATCTCCATGCATTTTTCTTATGCCAGCCCCCTGCCTTTTCCAGGCATATATAATTAGTTGAAAGCATTTAAACAAATAAAGACACACCCATGAGCAGACCACCCAACCAGAACACTGGTCACGCCCCCCACATTATTGCGCATAATAGGCCCTTGATAATTTTCAGCTCCAGGCCCATTTAGACCTTAATCTGGCTCTGCACGTGCGCGCGCACACACCTTGGCGAGCATGCGCACAGACATTACAACTGAGCGCACAAAGCAGCAGTGGTCCCTTTTTGCAGTTGTGGACTCAATTAATGTGTGTTTCACCCATTAACTACATTGTGTACTGTATTTTGAATGTTTAAATGTTTAAAATAATTTTGAATTAAAGTAAACACAAATGCTGAACGTCATTTTCCAGTTATATATAAGTGACGCACAAAAATGTAAATTCCAAAGTTGCACAGTCAAAATCTTTAGCCGCACACAGCCTTCGTAAAATTAGAGGGAACATTGGTGTAGGGGCCAGCGATAGTGGTGTGTGGGTCCACACAGTGCTATTGCCTGAAGAAAAAAAGTGAGCAGGGACCATAAATACCGTAATCTCCAGTGTTCTCTCACCGGAGAACACTGGCGCTGACAGCTCGCTCAGCACACAGCACTCCACATCGTAGTGTGCTGAGCAGCGCTGTGTGCTGAGCGATCTAGCATATCTCAGATCGCTCAGCACACTCAGTATGTGTGTAGGCCCTGCGATACATTGCATGAGGTCCTTCTGCATGTGACGTATCACATGCGATCAAGTTCCCCGCTGCCGGGAGGGGGGCCCAGTTGGTGGTCAGACGTGCAGCAGGTCTGACCTCCGACTCCGATCAGCACTGGACCGGCAAACACATCCACTTTTGATCCGATTTCTTGTCCCAATACTTCGGAATCATGTGAAAAGTGTATGGGGTAGTGTTTTTCTCTTTTACTAGTAATTTGCCAGACATGAATATAAAGGTGGAGTCATTTCATGGGCTTTTCTGATAACATCTAACACAATTTTTAGTTAATTTCTGTATTATGTACATTCCACAAACTATAAAATAGCTAGGTGCCACAAACGAACACACAACATTCTGCGGCAATCAAGGTACCAAGTTGTGTCTACACATAGAGATAGCGGCTAATGGGCCCCATACATGAGCAATTAATTGTGACAATCCTCAGATCTGGAGATGATTGTCACAATTAATCTTTAATGTGTGGGCTCCCCCTTTTGGCGATCCCGATCAAAAATTGATCGGGATCGCCAATCGATTGCTGAATCAGATTTTTAAACATGTTTAATAATCTGGTATTATCTGCGGCTGTTTTTTAAATGTGTGGGCGTTCCCGTTTCGTCTTCTTCTTCTATTTACATTATAAAATGAAGTAATGTTTGAAATGACAATCGATTGAGGTGATGTATGGGCACTTTCCAGATATGAAGATGCAATCTTTAGATGGGAAAAATCTGCCGATCACTGAAATAAATCTGTAATGTGTGGGCAAGTCAGATAGATTGTAGAAACCATTTATCTGGCCAAAAAATCACTGGATCTGGAAATCCATTAATTGTGATTGCTGATGTATGGGGCCATTAGTCTGGGTTTGGCCAGGAGGGTCCCGGAAGTCGGGTCTCCCTCCCAACCCTCCCTCCCGCATAATCTCCCACCTCCTGCGGACAGGGGGGGCGCAGGTAAAATGGCGCGATCGTGTCATTTTAGCCCCCCCCCCCGCGGTGCAATGCCTGAAATACCGGTATTGCACGGCGGGGGGCATAGCTAAAATGGCGCGATTACTCTAGACACGACAACCAGTCTGTGGCTCCACCCCCAAACCAACTCTTTTTTATGACCGCGATAGCCCCGCCCTCCTGCCTAACAGAGCTGGCTCCAAAGTCAGCAAGTATAGGCTTAGTGGTGGGAAAGATTCCCAATCTGATAGCTGCCAATACTGTACATACTGTATATGATTTTCCCACACACTGCAAACATAAACATTCAGAGTTTGCAAAGGGGCCACAGTTTATTTATTGTATGGAAATTTCCCTATTTTGGTCCTTCTACAATATCTTTTTCCTTGGGAAAACGGCTTCCAAGTAATTTTTCTGTCTGGCTAAAAATAATATGCTGAGATCCAAGAAAAATGCTGTAAATACATTCATTGCATTCGGCTGTGGCTGGATAGGCTGTGGGCAGAGTTTATCTGTGGGCCTAGATTGAAGTGGGCCGTTATTAAAGTGGGAAAACTGATTCATAACTACAGCGTTATACCAGATTCATCTGACTCATCATCTCTTGTCTCCAACAGGTAACACACTGAACATCTCCTCTGTACTGCAGAGCATTACATCTATTGTGTGGGATTGATTTGGATATCTAGGTAACACACTGAACATCTCCTCTGTACTGCAGAGCATTACATCTATTGTGTGGGATTGATTTGGATATCTAGGTAACACACTGAACATCTCCTCTGTACTGCAGAGCATTACATCTATTGTGTGGGATTGATTTGGATATCTAGGTAACACACTGAACATCTCCTCTGTACTGCAGAGCATTACATCTATTGTGTGGGATTGATTTGGATATCTAGGTAACACACTGAACATCTCCTCTGTACTGCAGAGCATTACATCTATTGTGTGGGATTGATTTGGATATCTAGGTAACACACTGAACATCTCCTCTGTACTGCAGAGCATTACATCTATTGTGTGGGATTGATTTGGATATCTAGGTAACACACTGAACATCTCCTCTGTACTGCAGAGCATTACATCTATTGTGTGGGATTGATTTGGATATCTAGGTAACACACTGAACATCTCCTCTGTACTGCAGAGCATTACATCTATTGTGTGGGATTGATTTGGATATCTAGGTAACACACTGAACATCTCCTCTGTACTGCAGAGCATTACATCTATTGTGTGGGATTGATTTGGATATCTAGGTAACACACTGAACATCTCCTCTGTACTGCAGAGCATTACATCTATTGTGTGGGATTGATTTGGATATCTAGGTAACACACTGAACATCTCCTCTGTGTACTTTACAACAGTACCTAGCCTGTGTGTAGGGAGGAATTTATTTTTATTCTAGGTGATATATAGAATCCTGGAATGCTAGTTTTGTTTTTCTAAGCCACTTTTATTGCTATGGGTTGTAGGGGGTGGGGACTGAGCGAGTGGATTCCAATTATTGGGAATTGGGAACTCATGCATTGTTAGAGTACTTAAGTAGTCATTGCATTCGGCTGTGGCCGGATAGGCTGTGGGCAGAGTTTATCTGTGGGCCTAGATTGAAGTGGGCCGTTATTAAAGTGGGAAAACTGATTCATAACTACAGCGTTATACCGAAGTGAAACTGAAGGACAAAACAACAACTGAGAAAACCAAAGTCTGCTTGGAGTGAGTTAAATTCATTCACACGACATACTACTCCTGGCTGCTTAATCTGGCAATTCAACCATAATATCATCATTTTACATCTGCAAACAACTTTTACTATCACTGTTAAAGCTTGTACTTACACTGTCAGTTTTGAAAATGACCAGCTGTACCGCTAATGACCTCACCTCTCCTGCTCTTCCATTGATAGTAGGTGTTCTCTTTCTCTATACATCCTCTCTGGGTGAGCTTATGTGCTCACTCGACTTCCACTATCACATCTATGCTGATAACACTGAAATCTACCTCTCCTCTCCTGATCTCTCTCCCTCTATCCTCACTCATATCTCCAACTGTATCTCTGCTGTCTACTCTTGGATGACCCAGCGCTTCTTTAGACTTAAAATATCAAAGACTAAGCTGACCTCTTCCCACCCTCCTGCATAAAACCTGACCATCTCTCATCCTAACCTACTGTTTATGCTCACTTCTTTCCCTTCTGTGTCACCCCTGTCTGTCTAACCCTCCCCTTTTAGAATGTAAGCTCTCACGGGCAGGGCCGTCTCTCCTCATGTGCCTTTCTTAGAATATATAAACCACTGCCACCCTGATGATTGCTTCAGTGTCCTGTCCCCTGATGCAACTATCTATATTAACCATGTACTTGTCCTAAACTGTCTTGTAATGTAATTTGTTATGTGTTTTTGATTATAACTATGCTCTGTACAGCGCTGCGGAATCTGTGTGCGCTATATAAGAAACTGTTAATAAATAAATAAATAATAAATACTTTATTCCATTTTGATCCCATCTGGCACATTTCACAAAGGAATGTGAATGACCTTCCAGGGAGCTGATTCTGCAAAGCTCAGGAGATAAATATAGGCCAATTGTGTGGCTGATAATACACAAAGCAGTACATACAGTATGAATGAAATAGAAGACTGCAGCCAATGTACGAAATGTGGGACTGCTGCTAGACAAAGGCAGGTGCGGGGTAAGCAGGAGAACCACAAAGGGATCGGGACTAGAGTTGGGGATGCACATGCACCACCACATGCAGAGTATAGCCCACAGCTAGTGCCTGTATTTTTAGTTAAGTGTAAATTATGCACGTGTTTGGAAAGACAATTCATGGTTGCTCACGATGATCTCATGGGTGAGAGCCATTGGCCGGCCTTGCTGTATGGAGGCCCAAATTTGCACAACAGTGCTCACTAGGAATCCAAACAATTTTGTGCAAAGTACTGTAGGACTGATTTCTGCCCGCGCTGGGTGCCAGTTTGGTGCCATTGCCTGCATAAAACACTGCCACAACAGTATGTTGCGTCCTTCACAAACAATTGGTTTGACCCCATACAAAGTGACAATCAGTTACAGTGGCCAAAGGGAGGTTGAAAGTAATTCTGAAATTTGATAAGTTGCTTTAGGGCTATTTCACACGCTGTGGCCACTGCCGGACAGCGAAACCCCGCATGGCCAGGAAGCCGTGCCGCACACAGCAGTTTACAATGGTGGGGATGGCCACAGCCCGGCAACCGTCTCTTCCAGTTGTGGGATCTGCAACCGGGCGGCCGGGCCGTGGCCGTCCCCCGTGAATGGACAGGTAACACATGTAGATTCCTCTCAGATGTAGCAGTACACACCAACGATTCTATAGCCCCCATTTTACAATCTCTTTTCACAACCTCTCCATATATGGAACTAGACACGCCCTTTGGGTGGAACATAACACGCCCCCCTCAATGGGGAGCTGTGCAAAATTCTACCAACTATAATCTCCCTGAAACTAGTTTGCAAAAGTAGGCAAGTATAACATGTAGATGTGAGTTTTTGAGGAACATATGTAGATGTGAGTTTTTGGAGAACACGTAAAGATATGAGTTTTCACGGAACACAAGAAGGATTGCAGGCTTGGGAAAACATGTTGTATGAGGAAGCGTGATGAAAATAAATGTGGATAAGATGCACAGATCCTAGAGAGCAGCAAGGTTGAGTTGGGAGCTATTTTCAAACAATCAAAGACATTTATTTTCTTGCAGTTTTTTTTATGGCTTTTCCATGTATGATAAATATGAAGTTTACATGGGAGAGGCATCAGCATCCCAGCAGTGGGTTTTATAAAGGCCTTCCTTACTATAGAGGAGAAGACTGAGGCACTGTACCCATACCTCCCAACATTGGTGGCAGGGGAAGAGAAGACTGCAGCCAATGTACGAAATGTGGGACTGCTGCTACTCTTGCCCCACTGTGGCGGCATGGCCAGCATCTGAGAGACATGCCCCCAGGGATTATTCCTATGTTTCTGCATGTTTTCAGTCTGGCATACATTATTGTATCAATATACTATTGATCAGGGTTGCCAACTTTAATATTCTCCTCTCCTGGAGAAGCCCAGAGAGGAGAGTTTCAGCAGCTGGTCGGGGGTGGGGCTTGAGCGTGATGTCACTAAGCCCCACCCCCATGATGTTAAACGGGTGAATTTGCGTATCTCTGTGGAGGGGACGGGGCTAAAATGACGCGATTTTGCCATTTTAGCTCCGCCCCCTCCTCTGAGACCCGCAGACTGCGGCATTTAAATGCCGCGATCGGGGGCGCAGCGGGGTCCCCCTGAATCCAGGAGGGTTGCCCACCCTTCCGGGTGGGCGGGAGGGGGACCCGATTTTCGGGAGACTCCTGGCCATTCCGGGAGGGTAGGCAACCCTGCTATTGATATAGAACTGCAGGTTATACTTATTTGATCAGATGTAGTGTATGTTAGAGTATGTCAAATGCTCACTGTTGACATATACCCCCTTCAGTCATAAACCATTTAATCAGGACGATGGACTCAGGACCGGAGGCGGATTTTCCACTAGGCAGCCTAGGTGTAGGTGCCTGCCTAGGGTCCTGCAGGTCCCCATAATGATATCCTGGCCATCCTAAACTTTCCATGAGGAGCATTGCGTGACTATTGCATGTTGTCATGACATCACATGGCCCCACCTACACTCCCAAAGTCCCTTTCATGTTCTTTGATAGGATAATAAATGTTTGGACCCACAAAATGGTTTCATCCTCTGTATGTGGGCAGTCAGTGTACTTTAAATGTGACACAAGTATTAAGTGTTCCAAAAGATCTGGAGCTTGATTCAGATTTGTATGCAGTGCAGATGATCACACAGCTGAGCATTTACCGGTAGACTGTACACGCGCCATGGTACTCTATCCATGCCACCTGCAATCTGCAATGGTACTTGTGGAGTATCACGGCTCCCACGACCTGCATCGTATGCAGATCGTATGCTAAAAATCGCATCGCATTGCATCGCATGTGGCATACGATGGCATACGATGCGATGCGATGTTTTACCGATTTTTGACTATTTTAGCTCAAAAATCGTATGCCATCGCATAACATCGTATGCCATATGTAGTGGCATACGATGTCATACGATGCGATACGATGTTTTACCGATTTTTGAGCAAAAATGGTCAAAAATCGGTAAAACATCGGATAACATCGTATGCCATATGTAGTGGCATACGATGTCATACAATGCGATACGATGTTTTACCGATTTTTGAGCAAAAATGCTCAAAAATCGGTAAAACATCGGATAACATCGTATGCCATATGTAGTGGCATACGATGTCATATGATGCGATACGATGTTTTACCGATTTTTGAGCAAAAATGGTGAAAAATCGGTAAAACATCGCATGGCATCGTATGCCATCGATGCGATACGATGTTTTACCGATTTTTGAGCCATTTTAGCTCAAAAATCGTATGCGATCGCATCGGATGCCATACGATGGCATCCGATGCGATGCGATGGCACCCGATTTTGCACTGAAATGCATCAGAATGCATTGAAATGTGTATTAAAGTAGTGAAATGCCCCCAAATGCCATTTTTGATAGTGCACTACCCCCACTATCAACGTCAACCCGAAGCGTGGCGAGCACAGCGAGCCCACGAGGGGCGGCGGTACGTGTCCTACGACCTTTTCATACCCCCACTATCCACGTCGGCGTGGAGTTGAGAATATAATAGTGTGGCGAGCGCAGCGAGCCACCCAGCCCGAAGCGTGGCGAGCGCAGCGAGCCCCGCGAGGGGACGCGGATACCTTCACAGCTATACGCGTCTCCTCGCGGGCTTTACAGGTATCCGCGTCCCCTCGCGGGGCTCGCTGCGCTCGCCATGCTTCGGGCTCGGTGGCTCGCTGCGCTCGCCACACTATTCTATTCTCAACTCCACGCCGACGTGGATAGTGGGGGTATGAAAAGGTTGTAGGACGCGTACCGCCGCCCCTCGCGGGCTCGCTGCGCTTGCCACGCTTCGGGTTGACGTTGATAGTGGGGGTGGTGCACTATGAAAAATGGCATTTGGGGGCATTTCACTACTTTAATACACATTTCAATGCATTCTGATGCATTTCAGTGCAAAATCGGGTGCCATCGCATCGCATCGGATGCCATCGTATGGCATCCGATGCGATCGCATACGATTTTTGAGCTAAAATGGCTCAAAAATCGGTAAAACATCGTATCGCATCGATGGCATACGATGCCATGCGATGTTTTACCGATTTTTCACCATTTTTGCTCAAAAATCGGTAAAACATCGTATCGCATCATATGACATCGTATGCCACTACATATGGCATACGATGTTATCCGATGTTTTACCGATTTTTGAGCATTTTTGCTCAAAAATCGGTAAAACATCGTATCGCATCGTATGACATCGTATGCCACTACATATGGCATACGATGCCATGCGATGGCATACGATTTTTGAGCAAAAATGCTCAAAAATCGGTAAAACATCGTATCGCATCGTATGCCATCGTATGCCACTACATATGGCATACGATGCCATGCGATGGCATACGATTTTTGAGCAAAAATGCTCAAAAATCGGTAAAACATCGTATCGCATCGTATGCCATCGTATGCCACTACATATGGCATACGATGCCATACGATGGGAGCCGTGATACTCCACAAGTACCTCTGCAATATAGTGGTATGGATAGTTGGAGAGAGAAGGGTCCCAAACTGGTATCTTGCCTAGGTCCATATGAGGTATAAATCTGCCTCTGCCCAGGTAAACGAACACAGGTTGAAGCCAGGGTTTCAGCACTTATTACCGGGTTGTCGCTGGGTTGTCTTCGTTCACACCAGACCTTAGTCTTCCACTACGGGCCATCTTTAGCAGTAGTGTTGATGTTGTCATTTTTTTTTGTTATTTTTGTTTTAAATCAAAATAATTTCCCTGCTATTCAGCTCTGTTCCTGCAAAGTTCAAGACAACCTTCTATTGCTTGTATTGCTCATGCTGGTCAATGAAAACAGCCTCTTTAGAAACACAAAATTTGATAGCAGCCCTAAACACATGTACAATTAACCTACCAGTATATATTTGTATTATGGGAGAAATCCGGAGTACCCGAAGGAAACCCACGCAAGCCTGGGGAGAATATACAAACTCCACACAGTTAGGACCATAGTGGGGACTGAACCCATGACCTCAGTGCTGTGCGGCAATAGTGCTAAACATGACACCATACTTCCATGCAGTATATTAGTCTGTATACATTACATTTATTTTTTTAGCAATATAATTCAGTGTGTTTGCACTATATCATTTTTGTGGTGGTTCATGCAAAATCGATAACGATATCTAGTACCTTGATGGCTAACCTTGACACTCCAGCTGTTGTTGAACTACATATCCCAGCATGCCCTGCATCAGTATTAGCATGGCCAAATGGCAAAATGGTACTTGTGTATTATCAGGGCGCTCCGGCACTCGCAGCGGACACTGTACGTAATTCAGCGTAGTGCTGCTGGCGGCGCATCACATGGTTTCCCTGCTCCCCCAGCGGCACTACACTAATTGCGTACAGCGTCCGTGGTGAGTGACGGAGCAGAGGGACTGAATGCGACTGCCGGGGAGTCTCCGTGGATCGCGGGGAGTCAGCGGGGATCGACACGGTGCCCGGGCCGGAGGAGGGTAAGTATAGACCAGCCATTTTATCCCCACTATCCACATAATACCCCCACTATCCACGTCATACCCCCAGTATCCACATCGGCGTGGAGTTGATCTTGTAAAGTGTGGCGAGCGCATAATTTTATTTTTATTTGTCACCAATTACCATCTCTCCCAGCCTCTAAGCTGATGTATTACTTTTTTTGTTTACTGTTTCTTTATCATGATTTGTACCACTACGCTCTACACAAGATCTGCGTCTCTCTTCTGCACGGATCACTAGCTCCCATTCATTATTACAGGACTTTTATCGGGCTGCTCCCATCCTATGGAATGCCCTTCCACGCACATTAAGACTCTCCACCAGTCTCCAAACTTTCAAGCGTTCCCTGAAAACTCACCTCTTCAGGCAAGCCTATCATATTTAAGTTCTACATGCATAACCCTCCGAGGCACTTATGTATTATATAGCTTCCTTTCTGGATTTGTAACTGCTATGCTATTACTGGTGCCTGTCCTTATGTTTCCCCCCTATATCCCTATAGATTGTAAGCTTGCAGCAGGGCCCTCCTACCTCCAAGTCTGTCTGTTGTTACCCAGTTTGTCTTATCACTGTCTACTATTGTAAAGCGCAACAGAATCTGCTGCACTATATAAGAAACTGTAAATAAATAAATACCATGTACCTCCACCCCCACTGTATGCAAAGCCTGTATGCTGTACCATCACTGGTTGCACACCCTGCCAGCAACAAGCTGGTAGGGTGTGCCAGCTATGGAAGAAAATTGCTATATAAATAAAATTATTAATTTTACTGCTGCCTTTGAGCAGCATGATGGCACCGCAAATGGCTGCCTAGGAACTGTGCCACACAGTCATATGTACCGCTGTGTCTCCCCTGTCTAGCACACTGCATAGCAACCTAAAACTGTACTGTCCCTGCTTAACTGTTACCTACCTGGCTTTTTGCAGTGGCACCTAGGCGCTGTGCAGCTCAGCGAATATATGTTCCCTGCGTCTACAATCCGCAGGGCACATCGAGCATATACCAATATGTATTATGTATATCTGTACTGTCACTGTATAACTGTTACCTAAATGGCTGTTGCACAGCAATCCAAATCAAATTCCTAGTATACGCAAGTATACCTGGCCAATAAAGCTGATTCTGATTCTGAAGTAGGCATCGATACACAAGGATAGATATTCTTTATTGCATTAATTCCACCAGAATGCAAAGGTTCCTGGTGTGCTGTAAGATACGGTGTCCCATCAGTTTGGCCAGGGGTCAGGAGGATGGAAAATGTGAAAAAGAAGAGCATGGATGTATGTGGACTGTACAGTGGGGATGTGATTAGGTAGGAATGGTATATAAAGGTTAAGTGTCTGGTTCTGGAATTTGATAAGCTTGCCTGAAGAGGTGAGTTTTCAGGAGAACGCTTATAGGTTTGGAGATTGGAGGAGAGTCTTATTGTGCTTGGGAGGGCATCCACAGAGTGGGTGCAGCTCGAAGAAAGTCCTGCAATCGGGAATGGGAGCGAGTAATGAGTGTGGATGAGAGACGCAGATCTTGGGAGGAGCGTAGAGGTCGTGTTGGATGATATTTTGAGATAAGAGAAGATATGTATGTTGGTGTAGTTTGGTTTATGGCTTTGTGTGTAAGTAAAATAATTTTGTATTGAATACGGTAGAATACAGGTAACCAATGAAGTGACTGACAGGGTAGCTTTGCAGATGACGAACGTCTGGCTGGGAAGATTAGCCTTGCAGCTGCATTCATAATGGACTGTAGTGGTGAGAGTCTGTATTGGGGAAGGCCAATAAGGAGACTATTGCAATAATCAATGTGTGAGATGATGAGAGCATGGATTAGAGTTTTTGCAGTGTCTTGTGTAAGGTAAGGGCGAATTTTGAATATGTTTTTTAGGTGCATGTGGCATGATTTTGAGACAGATTAAATGTGGGGTACAAAGGAAAGTTCAGAGTCAAGGATAACACCTAGGCAGCGAGCTTGAGCGGTAGTTGTGATTGTCATCTTCTCAACAGCAATAGAGATATCAGGTTGGTAACTACTATTTATTGGCGGAAATATAATTAATTCTGTTTTAGAAATATTCAGTTTGAGGTGGCGAGATGACATCCAGAATGAAACAGCAGAAAGGCATTCAGACACATGGAGAACATAAATATGAAATCTTCTATGCTAACCATGAGGAAAACTGGGGTTTTGTAAAAAAAAAGTGCAGCAATGCTCGTTTCCGAATTTTTTGCAAAAAAAAAAAGTTGCCAAATCGAACCCTAACAGTGAGCCCTACAATGCCCACAAAGTTGCCTATCTTTTCTTCCTGGTGGCTACTCTCTGGTCCACTGCACTGATTGAGTGCTCAAAATGACCTAAGGATAAGTCGGACCTGATTGTCCAGGCAGCTCCCCGGGAGGGATCACATGCGATTAGGCACTTCATGTGTCAAGTTTTGCATGTGATAAATTCCATGCGATTTATGATTGGCAGCAAAAAGTATTGGTTTTGCCTATTACACTGACCATAAATAATTTGAATTGGTCCTGAAACACCAATCCAAGGCACCCCTGCAAGTAAACCGTGGCACCCCAGGGTACCACGGCACACAGTTTGGGAACCACTGGACTAGCCTGAGTCTGGTTATCAGCATATCAGAGGAACCCTACGCTTGCTGCCCATTTTCTAACTTCTTATTTACGGTACGTTAAATGAAATGATGCAGAAGTGGAATCTGTAAGTGATATCGCCAGAAACAAAAGCTCAGTTGTGAAATTCTACTTGCAGGAAATCACATTCATAGCTACACTCTTGCTAATCCTTTCATGTCAAGGTAAGGTATGAATGGAGTTTCCCTAGGATCCGCTCCTCCCAGGTCCGTCATATAATGCTGAAATGAAGGCGGTAAGTACAGCTGCAGCAGCTCAAGGTTTTGATGGCTGTCACTTTTTTATTTTTTTTATTTTTTTATTGTACGCCTCCACATTCTGTCTTTTGTTAATACCACTTGCCTCATCCCCGGTCCATTCCAATGTTTTGAAGCAATTACTTGACAATCTGTTACAACAGAAGAAAGCTTTTGAACTCGTTGTGATGCAGAAAATGCCAGTGGTGCCAGAATGCTAGCACACCATTGTACTGCAGACCGTGACTCACGCATTTGACGTAAGAGATACTACTGCAATCTCTGATAAACAGCAAATCATTGCTCTAGTGTTAGCTGCCAACTTATCAGTCCTTAAAAGGAGCATGCTTCCAGCCTCCCATGTGTTATGTAGTGCAGGCTGCCTTTGGTGAACCTACGTGCTATTGTCTTCCTTCTTTGTGGCGTTTAACAACAATGCTATGCAGATTTGTGGCATTCTCATTCAGAGCACTGATGAATAACACTGATAATATATACAGGGATTTATTAGTTTTGTGATTATGCTACGTAGATAACATCACACATGGAATGGCAGTCATTTGTCAACGTGCTATCATCTGTAAAGGATGTTATCATACCCTCCAGTATGATAACATCCTGGGGCAGCACGGATGGTGTAATGGTTAGCATTACTGCCTCACAGCGATGAGGTCATGGGTTCGATTCCCACCATGGCTCTAACTGTGCGGAGTTTGTATATTCTCCCTGTACTTGCGTGGGTTTCCTCCGGGTACTCCGGTTTCCTCCCACAATCAAAAAATATACTGGTAGGCTAATTGGCTTCCAACAAAATTAACCCTAGAATGTCTGTGTGTGTGTGTACATGTGGTAGGGGGTATAGATTGTAAGCTCCACTGGGGCAGGGACTGATGTGACTGTACAAATATTCTCTGTAAAGCGCTGTGGAATATGTATGCGCTATATAAGAAACTGTTAATAAAATAAAATAAATAATACCCTCCAACATCTGAAGTGCAAAACCGCTACAAATTCTGAAATGGGCGGGGTCATGGGGAAAGGGGGTGTGGCCACGCCCCCTTTCCTATACCTACAACGGGCAGTTGGAGACCCCAAAAAAGGTACAGGCCTTTAAAAAAACGTTACTGTACCTGCCAAAAAGGTACAGTTGGAGGAGGATATGTGTTATGTCATAATCTATAAGTGCATACATCATCCATAAGAGAACAATATATTATATCAAGTGGCCTGTTTATTACAATCTGCTTTTTTAATGATGGGAAAACATTAATAACACAATCACTATGGACTAGGCGAGCATATAGTGCATGCATGGTCATTGGCTGTGCAAGCGTCAGCAAGGGCTGTTGGGGTAAACAACACAGTATATTAGCCCATAGGTTACTATGGGCTGACACCATCTGAAGATGACATCCTGTAAGTACAGAAGCCAAGTTGGGTGCATAGAAATAAATACAGATCATAGCCTGTATTTACCATGTACCGCGTTGTCACATTCTACTTGGGAAAGTAGCTATCACAACTTGTCTCCAGCCCTATCTGTGGTGCTAGAGATCTGAGTGAAATCAAGCATTTACTGCTAAATAGCCTGCAGTTCAGAACAGCAATAATTGTTATTCTGTTTTGCATTTCCCTATGTCATTATTGCTGAGCAATTGATGCTACATGTTATATAGGTAAGGCAATACCAACCTTGGTCCTCAAGGCACTAGTATTGCATGTTGTAATGTTATGCGGGCCAGGGCTGGATTTCCTGCCAGGCAACCGGCATCGGGGATCAGATCAGGTGACCTTAGCTCAATGACTTCTGGTCCAGGGTGCAGGTATGTGTGGCATAGTGGAGTGCAGGGGGGAGGTACAGGGGGCATAGGTTCATACCAGGTGCCCAGAGGCAAAATAACAATAATGCCCCCTTACTTTAACACCAACAACTTCAACACCAACACCCTAGCAGTCAGGTCAAGTTAAGGGTCACACGGCTTGGAGACAGCATAGATATTCATAATGATATTGTAAATAGTAAAGGGACCGGTATTTGCCAGGTCACTCGGTACCCACCCCCCACGTCTACCTTTCTGACCTCTCCCTTCACCATAACAGATTTATATCTACCCTGTTCTGACTAGTCCGTCCTGTGACTATAGTAGTTGCTTCTAGGCGAAAGGGGCCATGCACCTGCGGCATGCTCCCTGGTTTTAAAGGGGCAATCACAGGGCATGGTTGTGTCTAGTAAGTGATTGCCCCTTTAATTGCCTTCAGGTCATCAGTCAAAAGTAGTCAGCTAGACCATGTATAAAAGCTGTGTAGTACATTGGGCGGAATGTAATGCCACCTGCATTCGGTGGCAGTGCCAGCATCCCAGCTTTTATACATGATCTAGCTGACTACTTTTGACTGATGACCTGAAGGCTGGAAATGGCTCTTAAATGCTTTTTCTGTAGTTCCCCTGTCGCAGCCGCCTTCAAAAGTCTGCTGACACCATTTATTTATTCCCATTAACCACTATAGCGGGGGATGAATACACCACTTTGCGAGTTATGCCTATAAAATACATGCAGAAAATTCGGTACTCTTTACCTAGAAGGGCGCCCATCGCGGGCATTGAATGCACTAAAAAATCGGGTGCGATGCGACCGACGCGATGCCCGCGATTTCCCATAGGGAACAATGTTAAATGTCCCAATTGACCCGATTTTCCTGTTCAATGTCTTAATTGACCCGATTTTTCCATAGGAAACAATGTTAAATGGGCCACAGAGGCCAAATAGGCACCCTGAAGTGTGAACTGGCCCCCCCAATTGTTAACGCCACCCCACGCCATGATCAACGTCAACCCGAAGCGTGGCGAGCGCAGCGAGCCCGCGAGGGGCGGCGGTACGCGTCCTTCGACCTTTTCATACCCCCACTATCCACGTCGGCGTGGAGTTGAGAATAGAAAGCGTGGCGAGCGCAGCGAGCCACTGAGCCCGAAGCGTGGTGAGCGCAGCGAGCCCCGCGAGGGGACGCGGATACCTTCACAGGTATCCGCGTCCCCTCGCGGGCTTCACAGCTGTCAGCGTCCCCTCGCGGGGCTCGCTGCGCTCGCCACGCTTCGGGCTCGGCGGCTCGCTGCGCTCGCCACACTTTCTATTCTCAACTCCACGCCGACATGGATAGTGGGGGTATGAAAAGGTCGTAGGACGTGTACCGCCGCCCCTCGCGGGCTCGCTACGCTCGCCACGCTTCGGGTTCACGTTGATCGTGGGGTGGCGTTAACAATTGTGGGGGCCATTTCACACTTCAGGGTGCCTATTTGGCCTCTGTGGCCCATTTAACATTGTTTCCTATGGAAAAATCGGGTCAATTGAGACATTGAACAGGAAAATCGGATCAATTGGGACATTTAACATTGTTCCCTATGGGAAATCCCGGGCATCGCGTCGGTCGCATCGCACCCGATTTTTTAGTGCATTCAATGCCCGCGATGGCCGCGATTTTTTACTAACGATGCCCACGATCAAAAACAGGGGCGCCCTTCTAGGTAAAGAGTACCGAAAATTCTGCTTTATTTCCTTACCAACACACCTAAGTTACATGACCACTCACTGTTAAATATAAAGGCTGAACATTTTTGTGTGTTGGTGTAAGTGACAAAATGACCATTATATCTAAATAAAATGGGTCATATTCATGTTTGATCAGACATCCTCTATTAATCCCTTCAGTGGTAATACTGAGAATTTTCCGGGCTATTCTTCAGTGCCCAGACTGGCAAGCCCGGAAACACACCGGTGGCTCCTTGCACGGTTATAGGGGTGGTCGGCAGATCACCCTTATACCATAGTTGCCTACCCTCCTGCATTCTGCAGGAGACTCCCTGAAATAGCAGCAATCTCCCTCTCTCCCTCATTAGTCTAGCAATCTCCCTCATTTCACATAGCCCACATTACACTGTTACATTTTGGGGGGGGGGGGGGGGGGGGAGGAATGAGATACAGATACATTTACATTGAATCATCAGCACCATATCCCAGCACTTTACCAAGTATAGTAGCTCTTACTAACTGCTTTGGGGCTCATCTACATTTGGATATAAGTCATTATAAAAGATTCCTCTGAGATGTAGCAGTACACATCCACGCTTCTAGGTGCCACATTCACAATCTCTTTTCTCAATCTCTCCATATATGGAAATAGACACGCCCTTTGGGAGGAGCATGACACGCCCCCTCAATGGGGCACTTTGCAAAATTCTATTACCAACTATAATCTCCTTGAAACTATTTTTCAAAAGTAGGCAAGTATGCCTTATACCACAGCACAATGTGCCAATATATCTGCAGATATATCGGCCATCAGCTATGCCGTCCACAGATATATCGTTCGTACGCACTGGCCGATGGTGCATCGATATATCGGCCGTTGAAACAAATGCACCTTAAGCCTTAAATTATTTACTGTTGCTGCTATCATCTATCATGATATTACATATTACAGCAATTATACTGAATCATCTATCATTCTATACATTATCACATTTTCCATGACATAGTATACAGTATTTTTTGATTATAGAGCACAGAACTACTGCACTAATTAATATATATTTTGAACACTGTACAGAATTAGTCATCCAGTATAAATAGCGCACACTCCTATTGGGGTAGATAATGTCCGGAGGGAGTACATGACTCTACATATTTATAGGAGTCATATACAGTAAGTAGTTATTTGGGCATCAACATGTATTGTTATTACACAATGTGTGGTGTATGTTCTTATGAGTCTCTGCATCATAGCTGGGGTCTGCCTGAACTCAGCATCCACAAATGGGCAGTAATTATGGGTTGTGACATGAAAGGCCGTCCACACGGAGCACACACACAGGTACGCTTTGTAGAGCTAGGTGGTTAGCGCTAGCCATAACAATTAATTCCATACTGAGAAAATATTCAGCCTCTGAAATGCAGCCAAGGCCAATGTATGGCTCTATTTATGTACAGCTGCAACACAGAAATAGTGTTCCATAAATACAGTAAAGTATACAGTATATAAACAGTATATACAGTATATAAACTAGCCAAAATGACTGAGCTGCTTAGAGCTGGGGCTCTGTTATATTAAGGTACTAGCTGACCCGCCCGGCGTTGCCCGGGAAACCCTTGGGGTTTCTTTATTTCCAAAATTGCTGAAAAATGTCATCTTACAATATGCTGTGCCAAGATTGTAATTTGTTATAGATTCCACCATAATGTTAGAATGTGTTTGCATTGATACTCAATGACGGCAATGAAATCAGGTGTGGTGTTGTTGTTTGAAACACAACGCTCCTGAGTTGATAACTTGTATGTGTTGATGAATTCCACATCCATTCCTGAGATTTAGCACCTACTGTATGACATATCCTCCAACATCTGAGGGTCAGAAATCGGTACAAAATCAGAAAGGGACGTGGCCACACCTCCATTTCTATACTTTCAAATTGTACAGTTTCTAGGGTGTGTAATTACAGGTGCTGAGTGCGAAGGGACCAGGGTGGGCGTTACTTACCCCGCCATAATTAATTTAAAATTCACTGCTCCCTGCCACTGCCACTCCCCTCACCGAACCTGCAGCAGTCTCTGAGGTCTGGGGATCTGTAAAGCACATGCACCGGGCATCTCTACCAAACAGTGGGGCAGCCCCTGAGTGTGGGAGCAGGTCCACGGGCCTGGCCACATGATGTCATGACGCGACGCACGCTACCCGCACCACTGTAATGCCCCACTGGGAATGGGTGCAATGGGCCAAATTCTTCCCTACACCCGCCGAGCCAATCCCCTGATTCAGCCATCACAATCATCAATGGGTGCATTGATAAGGTTTGAGTGTAAGAAGTTGAAGAATAAGACTGAGAAAAATAATTGCCATGTTACAAAGTGTACAATTTACTCAATAAATTGTGAAAAAAATGTAAGTGTACATAGAAGTACAATCAAGAAATGAAAGTAGGATTAAAAAATAAGTTCTGATTCAAACTGATAATTGTTTGGATGGGGTGGGTTGTGAAACAAATCTATAGGTGGGGGTATGGATATTGTGGGCATAATTGGTGTTTGTTACACCTACATGGGGCCCTCAATTGATGGGATTTTCACTACAGTGTCACGGTCACATTGTCACCATAGGGGGATTCCCAATTGGGGTCCAGGTGGTCTTTTAGGGACCCTTTACAATCCTGTAGGTCTCTTCTCCTTGAGCTTACGGTCTCCCTTAATGATAGTCAATCACTGAGGGAGACCATAGGCTCCAGGAGAAGAGACCAACGGAATTGTAAAGGGGTCCCTAAAAGACCACCTGAACCCCAATTGGAAATCCCCCTACGGTGACACTGTAGTGAAAATTTCTCATCATCTTGGTACCCCCTGTAGGTGTACCAAACACCAAATATGCCCACAATATCCATACCCCCTCCACCTATAGATTTGTTTCGCAACTCACCACCATCCAAACAATTATCAGTTTGAATCATAATTTATTTTTTAATCCTACTTTCATTTCTTGATTGTACTTCTATGTACACATATTTTTTTCACGATTTATTGAGTAAATTGTACACTATAACATGACAAATCTTCATCTCAGTCTTATTCTTCAACTTCTTACACTCATAACATTCAAACAAATGCATGCAGCGCTCATGCCCATCGACCAAACATTATCTATGAACCAAAAGAGTCTGGGAAACCCTTACGGCAGAGCAGTGCCTGATATCCAACTGACTAACAGGGTGAGTGCAGTGCACCCACTTTGTGTTGATCAATGGGTGCATTGGCCAGGACAAAGATTTCTCAGTGCAACTGGAGGACTGGACAGACGGATATGGGGAACAAAGTAGAAATGGTACATTAGGTACAGTTTTTATTTGCCGGTACAGACTGTTAAATAAACGGCAAATTATTTTTTATGTGTTCTGTGTGTTTGTGTGTGTCGTACTGTTTTTGTGTGTGTGTTGTAATGTATGTGGTTTTGTGTGTTATATTGTATGTATCTGTCCAATGCGTAAGTGTGTGAGGTGTGCTTTGTACATACAGTATGTGTGTGTTGTGTCTTTGTGTATCTGTGCAAAGTTTAAATGTGTGTTTTGTGTGTTTTGTACTGTTTTTTGGGTGTGTGTGGTGAATGTGGGTGTGTGTTGTGCTGTTAGAGGTATGTTATGTGTGTGTATCTGTGCAATGTTTAAGTGTGTGTTCTGTGTATTGTACTGTTTTGGGGTGTGTGTTGTAGTGAATGTTGGTGTGTGTTGTACTGTGAGTTGTGTGTTATGTGTGTGTGTGTTGTGTTGTGTGTATATCTGCCGAATGTGTAAGTTTGTGAGGTGCGCTACGTATATATGTGTGTGTAGTGTGCTGTGCATATCCTGGCAATGTTTAAGTGTGTGTGTTCTCAGTGGCGTAGCTTGGTTTAGGGCGCCCCCCCCCCGCCGTTAATGGGAGGGCGCCTCCCCGCGGTTAATGGGGGGGCGCCTCCCCCCCTCCCCACCCCGGCCGCCGGTGCCACCCCCCCTCCCATCGCCGCAGGCTTACCTGCCTGCGCGTCCCGGCTCCCCTCCTGGCTTCAATTAATAATTCTATGCAGACGGACCACGATAAAATGGCCGCCCCCATACCGCAAACAGTTTCAGAGAACTGTCTGCTTTATGGGGCGGCCATTTTATCGTGGTCCGTCTCCATAGAATTGATTGAAGCCAGGAGTTGTGTGTTTGTTGTACTGTTTTTGGGTGTGTGTTGTAGTGTGTATGGATTTGTATTGTACTGCACGCGGTGTGTTTCCAGCGATTTCAGCCCCTATCTCCCCCGTGTGTACACAGCTTAAGTGTGTGAGGTGCTCTACGTATAAATGTGTGTGTTGTGTGCTATGTGTGCGTATGTGGTGTACTGTGTGTGTGCGTGTACAATGTGTACGTGTGTGTGTGTTATGTGTGGTCTATGTATATCCTCAATTATTTCCTAATTGTTTAAAGCCTTCACCATAATGTTAGAATGAAATCAGGTGTGGAGTTGTTCCTTCGTCCACGGTTTCCCAGATCGTCGATCTTTTCCCCAGATCATCAATGAAGGAAAATTAAAACTTGGTGTTTTTTAAAACTCTAAGTGAAATTTCCCAAAAACGGCTTCGAGGTCCACACCACCGGGTCCAGAGGTATCTTGTTGCCAAATTTGGTGTCTCTGAGTGCCACGGTGTGTCCGCAATGCGACGGACACGCACACACACACGCACACAGACTCTTCAACTTATTATATAGATGCAGGGCCGGTGCAAGGGTCTTTGGCACCCTAGGCAAAACCTCTGCCAGCCGCCCCCCCCCCCCCCAATTATTTATTTATTCCGTGAGGGCACCCATAGACAAAGGAGGGGTGAAGGGGTAATGGAACAAACATACAGGAAGCATTACAAATTGTGTGTGTGCATGTACATACATACAATAATGGGTGACATTCTATGCGTTGAGATAAATGCGCATGTTTTTTTAGCGCACCACATCGCCGCAAATCGCACTTTTTCAAATCGCACTTTTCTGTCAAAATTCGCATATTTAATGTGATGCGTTTTGGAGGCTGAAAAGTGCGAAGTGGTGCGATTTGCGGCGAATTGGTGCGCTGTCTTTAGTCCTGAAAATGTGCGATTTTCATGTCTGAAAATCGCACGTTTGCAGGAAAGCGCAAAGTAAAAAAAAAAAAACGCGCGCGGGGTCCCCCGCCCGAGCATAACCAGCCCCGGGCTCATTGAGCCGGTGCTGGTGACATAAAATCAGGGTCCCCGACAAATCGGGGTCCCCTTGATTTCATGAAACCAGCACCAGGCTCAAGGTCCGGCGCTGGTTCCCAAAATACGGGGGACAAAATGACTAAGGGTCCCCCGTATTTTAAGAACCAGCACCGGACCCAACCAGCCAGCAGGGTAATGCCACAGCCGGGGGACACTTATTATATAAGGTCCCGCGGCCAAAGCATTAACCCCCTGGCTGGTCAGCATGGGCAGGGGTCCTGGGGAAGTGGGGACCCCCCCAATGAAGGGGTCCCCCCCCTCCAGGACTTACCAGCCCATGCTGATAGTCCGGGGCTGTCCCCGATGCCCCTGGGCGGTGGGCATCGGGCTGATGAATTGTGTAAAAAAAAGAAGTAAAACTATTGTTTTCTACTGGCGAACTATGAGTCCCAGAAAGCCTACCCCGCATGCTGGGACTTGGAGAACCACAAGTCCCAGCATGCGGGGCATTAAAGGGCCCGCTGGCACTTGTAGTTCTACAGTACAAAAAATAGTTAAAGAAAACACACTGACACCCTGAAAAATAAAAGTTTAATACACACATAACACACACACACTGATACTTACCTACCTTGAGCCCGTAGGTCGGTCCCTGGATCCTGGGTCCGGGCTCCGGGGCTCCAGGGCAGAAGAGTCCGGTTCCGGGGCCTTGTTCCTGGTTCCGGGGCTGGTCCGGGGTTCCGGGGCTCCTGGCCTGAAGAATCCGGGGTCCGGGATCCGAGGTAGTCCCCAGGGGTACCTAAGGAAGGAAATCCTACTCATCTGGTCCCCGGCGACGACCTCGGCATCCTCTCCGGCTGAAGCGCTGCTCCCATCTGGTACCCGGCTTACAGGACTTCACCTGCGCAGAGATGTTTCTTCCTCGGCGTCTGTATTCAGAATGATTTCTGGCCAATCAGGAGCCGACTTTCTCGGCTCCTGATTGGCCAGAAATCATTCTGTCCAGAGACGCCGAGGAAGAAACATCTCTGCGCCGGTGAAGTCCTGTAAGCCGGGTACCAGATGGGAGCAGCGCTTCAGCCGGAGAGGATGCCGAGGTCGTCGCCGGGGACCAGGTAGGTTTGTCCTGCCCCAGCAAAACCCACCACTCAAGGGGTTAACTGTGTCATGTCCCACGTAGTATGTGTCTTTATATGCTGTTCAGTAACTGTCATGTTATTATTGCAAAGCTTTGCATTCTTGTGAAAATTGTCCTTCCTTGTTCCTGTAGGGCTCTGATGTCATTAGCCCTGCCTTCTTCCCATCTCTATCTCATTGTATGTCTGCCATCTTAACCTTCAGTTGATTCCTGTTGAGCTCTGGCAAATTATTATCTTTTCACCTACTGTTTTTGTGCATTATTACAAGAATATCAGCTTGAAATAAACCCTCATCTGGATTCTTCACACATGCCTTTTCAGTTGAGTTGACACTGTCTGACAAAGTCTCCTGATGTAAGTACTGGTTCACTATGGACATACACAGATGAACTGTCTTAAAGGCCTTACATTTACAGCCTGGTTATTGAGTCAGAACAGTAAAAAGATAGTTTATAAACTGCCAGATATACCAGCAAGCCAGCTGCAGCTTCTGCAGATACAAAGAAAGTAACTAGTTTGCCTGCAGTGTGAGGAGAAATCATCAGTGTTTTGCAGCCACACAGACAGCTACATCACACAGATTCTTCTAGCAAGCTACTGTACAAACTTACTCCAGTGTTATTCAGCTAAATTCTTCCTGTCTGCTATCATGGCTGAAGGGAACGCTGTGCAGCCTGTTCAAGATCAACACTATCTACAATCAGAACAAGAAGAAGTTATGGATCTCAACTTACAGTCTAAACGCCCTGTTAAGCCTACATGGAAGGTTAAAGAGAATCTTGAAGGTAGGAAACATGAACTTTCTGCCCATATCCTAAACTTATGGCAAAAACTACAAAGTCACATGTCCACCATCTATCAGCATGATTGTGATGTCTCACCACTAGAGGGAGCCCTAGGTCAGCTTTGTTCAGTATATGAACTTTACACAGAGAAATGTCAAGAATATGTACATGTTTTGAAAACGCTTAATACTCACGACGCATTAAAGGAATTGCAAGGCTTCAAACATCTCAATTTGGATCGAGATAGTTTAGTATGTGAAATTAAGTGTAAGACAGCAGCCAGAATCGCACAATTATTGGAAACATCATCACGCATTTCTGTGTCCACCAGGTATTCAAAGCGATCATCTAAGTCACGAAGTTCAAAATATTCCATGCTTAGTGAACAACTTTTAAAGGCACGTACAGAAGTTGAAACTGCTAAAATACAAGCCGACTTTGCAAAAAAAAGGGCTGAAATGCAAGCTGAAATGGAAGCCAGAGCAGCGCGGGAAAAGGCGGAAATAGAAGCTCTGGAGAAACAATGTGAACATGCCACAGCAATGGCACGTTTAAAGATTTTAGAACAAGCTGCCAGTATAAGTGAAAGAGACAGCATCAATTTAAGTGAAGTGGATGCAGAGGATCCTGTTAAGCGCACTAGAGACTACGTCTTAAGCCAGAACAGTGAACCCCTGATTGCTGAAAACATTCCTAACAGGGCACAACAAAGGGACTCTGATCATTTTTCAACAAACCATGTCCAAGGTCAGTACAATACACACACCACAGTGCACCAAGGTCCAATGCCGCAAGAAGCTCCATATACAAATGTATGGTCGCAAACCAATATGCCAGTAAGTCACCAGATCCCTGGTAACCACACAGTTTCATATGCAGCAAGACCTATGGACTTTAAACCAGCTCCTAGGCTAAATGCCTATGCACCCCCATATCTCCCTATGTCTCTTACCCAGAACACTATAAACAATACGAACAACCAAACTCAGCAGCCAGCATTTTCTTGCCCAAAGTCAGAGAAAACAGACATGTCAGACTTCGCAAGATACATGGTTCGCCGTGAACTTATTAAGACTGGCCTCACTAAGTTTGATGATCAGCCTGAGAACTACAGAGGTTGGAAATGTGCCTTCAGGACCGCAATTAGTGACCTTGGCATTACTGCTGCTGAAGAACTAGATCTACTGGTCACATGGCTTGGCCCACAGTCCACAGAGCGTGTCAAGCGACTCAGATCCGTCCACATCGCTAATCCTGCGGCAGGCCTCATTGCTGCCTGGGAAAGGCTAGAAAGGAGCTTTGGAAGTCCTGAAGCCATAGAGAATGCTTTGTTCAAACGGCTGCAGAATTTCCCAAAAATATCCGGCAAGGACAATGAGAAATTTCAAGAGCTCAGTGACCTACTCTTTGAACTCCTGCTGGCCAAGGCTGATACTCACTTACCTGGCCTCAGTTACTTGGACACAGCTCATGGGGTAAACCCAATAGTTTCCAAGCTGCCATACGGTATTCAAGAAAGGTGGACTACACTTGGGTCAAGATACAAAAGGGAAAATCAAGTCTCCTTTCCCCCATTTTCCTACTTCTGCGAGTTTGTCAAGAACATTGCAGAATCCAAGAATGACCCAAGCTTCTTCTATAGTGAGCCAAATCATCCTGGTTCACTTTCCCCCAAGTATGATAGCCCACGTTCTAGCTACAAGAACCATAGGGCGTCAGTGTCAGTGAATAAGACAGAAATCCTTTCCACACCAACATCAGCTCCTGACCAGAGCAACCAAGGTGACGTGATCGAAAACCCTAATCGTCTGTGTCCCATACATAAGAAGCCACACCCCCTCAAGAAATGCATTGGCTTCAGAAAGAAACCACTCCAGGAACGCCTGGAACTTCTAAAGAAGTTTGGGGTATGTTACAGATGTTGTGCTTCCACTGAACATTTTGCTAAGGACTGTAAAACTGCTATTAAATGCACAGAATGTGACTGTGACGACCACGTGCAGGCACTTCACCCATCTCAACTTAATCCTACACCACCCGCACATCTCCCTCCTATGCCAAGGCATGGCGGGGAGATTACAGATCAAACGGCAGGTCCCGCTACTATATCTTCTTCATGCACTAAAGTTTGTGGGGAAGGTCTTTGTGACAAATCTTGTGCAAAGATATGTCTAGTCAATGTATACCCCAAGGGACAGCCAGAGAAGACTCTAAAGGTTTACACCATCTTGGATGACCAGAGCAATCAGTCACTCGCAAGTCCAGAACTCTTTGATCTGTTAAAATTAGAAGGAGATATTTATCCTTACACTTTGGGTACCTGTAGTGGAATTACGGAGGAATCTGGAAGAAGAGCCAGTGGACTGGTTGTAGCATCTCTCAAAGACAATCTTGAGATACCCTTACCCACACTTGTCGAGTGTAACCAGATACCATCCAACAGAGAAGAGATTCCCACACCAGAGGTCGCTCTTCATCACATTCACCTAAGGCCTATATCCAATGAAATACCAAACCTCGACGAGAATGCAAAGATCTTACTTCTACTCGGTAGAGACATTCTCCAAGTACATAAGGTGCGTCAACATATAAATGGACCAAATAATGCTCCGTTTGCCCAACGCCTTGATCTAGGTTGGGTTATCATAGGCAATGTCTGTATGGACAAAATGAAGCCGCCTACCAAGATTTCCTCATTTAAGACAAACCTCTTGCCAAATGGTCGCAGCACTCACTTTCAGCCATGCCCACATCATTACTGGGCGAAAGAGAAGCTGGGTAGCAGTAAATTACAGCATGACCATCACAATAATAAGAACATAGTCCTGTCTCGGGGTGACAGTCTTGGACTTACAGTTTTCAATTCAACAAGTGAGGATAACAAGTTAGCATATGCAAGAGAAGACAAAGAATTTCTCAAGATAATGGACAAAGATTTCACTCAAGATGATTCCAACAGCTGGGTAACACCTTTACCCTTCTGCCTGCCAAGAGTGAAACTACCAAACAATCTACAACAAACAGTTGCAGACCTTGAACATGCAGAGGAGTTTCTCATTCAGTGTGTACAACAAGAAGTATACTGCCAAGAAATTGATAAGATAACAAAGGGAGCCACCCTATCCGAGAACAGTGCACTCTTTGAACTGAACCCAGGAATGGATTGTCACAAATTGCTAAGAGTGGACGGTCGTATAGCAAAATCCAATAAGACTGGAGCTGCTTTAATTCCTTCTGAAATCTTAGACCACAATGACATCTACAGGCGCCAGTGGAAACAGGTTCAACACTTGTCCAATGTGTTTTGGTATCCCTGGAAGACAGAGTATCTACACATGCTTCAAAGTCGTCATAAATGGCAGATGTCAAAACCCAACCTCCAGATCAGTGACCTCGTTCTCTTAAAGGACAAAGAGGCCCATCGCAATGACTGGCCAATGGGACTTATCACCAAGGTTATCCCAAGCGACGATGGAAAGACTCGTAAAGTGGAAGTCAAAGTGACCAAAGGAGGTTCTGTCCGAGTTTTCTTCCGTCCAATTAGGGAATTAGTGCTTCTTCTCCCAAAGGAAGATGTCACATAAAGACGAACTTGGCTACTAGATTCAGCTAATCATAGGGAGAAATTTACTACAAACTTCCAGCTATCATACCATCGACACCTAATTATTTGGATTACAGTGTGGGTTGGTGGAAGTGTTTGCAAGTTGCGACTTCCCCAATCCGAAGATGGGTTTGACACTTGGGACTTCAGTCACAAGATTTAGACTAAATGTTTTCTTATAATTATCTGTTATTGTTGCAGGTTCTCTTTGTTTACAGGTCTCAAGATCAATTCTGCACTTCACCAAATGACTTTATTATGTTTGAATTATCGTGAAATCTAAAGATTTCAGACGGGGAGTGTCATGTCCCACGTAGTATGTGTCTTTATATGCTGTTCAGTAACTGTCATGTTATTATTGCAAAGCTTTGCATTCTTGTGAAAATTGTCCTTCCTTGTTCCTGTAGGGCTCTGATGTCATTAGCCCTGCCTTCTTCCCATCTCTATCTCATTGTATGTCTGCCATCTTAACCTTCAGTTGATTCCTGTTGAGCTCTGGCAAATTATTATCTTTTCACCTACTGTTTTTGTGCATTATTACAAGAATATCAGCTTGAAATAAACCCTCATCTGGATTCTTCACACATGCCTTTTCAGTTGAGTTGACACTGTCTGACAAAGTCTCCTGATGTAAGTACTGGTTCACTATGGACATACACAGATGAACTGTCTTAAAGGCCTTACATTTACAGCCTGGTTATTGAGTCAGAACAAACTGCCTGGGGGAGTGGGTTAAAATCTGTGTCTATAATGAGTCCCTGAATGGCTGTATGTATATATACATCGGGTGACATTCTATGGACTGCGATTTGCGTTTTTTTGCGTTAATTAGACAACAAAATGGCGATATCGCATTTTTCCTTCAAATCGCAAATTTAATGGGATGCGCTAAGGGACTGAAATCGCATATTATGTGCGTTAAGGCATGCTGACCAAAAGTGCGAGATTAATTCGCATTTTTATCGCATCCAGATGTTTTCGTACAGAACAGTATACAACTCGCTTATTTAATGTTATGCGCATTTGCAAATCGCAATTTGTAGGTGTCTAATTATCGCACTTATTTCAGACCAGGGTCTGTTTGGCGAGTTAGCCAGAACCCTGCACAGATCGCAATGTTCTGTGCAGGGTTCTGGTGTTAAAAAAAAACAAAAACGGTTAAAATAAAAAAAAAACGAGCGCGGGGTCCCCCGCCAGAGCATAACCAGCCCCGGACCTACCAGGTTTGTCCTGCCCCAGCAACACCCACCACAGGAATTTGTAGGCTTCCCCCCTCACCTCTGCTCCGGCGTTAGTATGCCGGAGCTTCCATGCCGCCGCTGCGCTGTCCCCCTTGCCTTTGCCGGCGCCTGTCACTTTCAGCAGTGACGTCGGCTGCAGGCTGGGGGATGATCGCGGCGCTGGAGGGCGCCACTTACAATGGGGTAAGATGCCATTTTAAGAATTTAATTTGGACATTTATCTGAAGTTGTTTTTCTAATTAAACAAACGTCTTCTGAAAATCAAGAATTTCTAAGGAAGTATTTCAACATATGCTTTAACGCCCCAAAATAAAGATCTTATTAACTGTTTCGTTCTCTGCACCTGACTGTACCAGGCTTGTGAAATACGGGATTAATGATTCCAACTGCTGAAACACTTGCTAACATGACACAATGGGCCTTATTTTGGTTCATTCTTTCTGACAAAATCCTTCTTAGATGGGCAAAACCATGTGCACTGCAGGTGGGGCAGATGTAACATGTGCAGAGAGAATTAGATTTGGGTGGAGTTTTACTTCAAAGTGAGATCTATATTGCAGTGTAGAAATAAAGCAGTCAGTATTTTCCCTGCACAGAAACAAAATAACTCACCCAAATCTAATTCTCTCTGCACATGTTACATCTGCCCCCCCTGCAGTGCACATGGTTTTGTCCATCTAAGAAGGATTTTGTCAGAAAGAATGAACCAAAATAAGGCCAAATGTTTTGCTACAGAATGTGTTGGGAGAGCTTTTGCGAACTATGGAATATTTTATGATGGCAGATTTCACATGTTGTAGCGCCAGGCCTAATTTGTTTGGAATTATTCAATACAAATGGACATGAAATACAGAACCGTTGTTGTTCAGTGTCCTTAAAAAGAACTTGTTCAGTTTGTTCTCTGTACTACATTGGAACAAACCAAGGTTAAGTGACGATTTGCAGAAGTATTTATAGGATGGACATTATTTATGGGAATTGCCATTTTCACAAAGGAAATGAGGGAGTTCATCTCCAAAACGAACACCAGTTTAATGCTAGATGTAATTTGGGACAATGAATGCAGAATGGGGAAAACCCCACACAGGAATTTGTAGGCTTCCCCCCTCACCTCTGCTGCGCTGTCCCCCTTGCCTTTGCCGGCGCCTGTCACGTGACGTCGGCTGCAGGCTGGGGGATGATCGCGGCGGCTCGGAAGGACTCGGGTGCCTGAATGCTCCCGAGTCCCCCCGAGCCGCGCCGACCATCCCCGAGCCTGCAGCCGACGTCACTGTAAAATGTTTACAGTGACGGGCGGCTAGCGGGGCGGGCGGCAGGGGATCGCCGGACCAAAGGTGATGGGGGGGATGGGGACAAGGTTTGTGGCGGGGGGTGGGCACTAGAGGTGCTGCGCCAGTGGTGCACACCTGGACACCACTGGCGCGCACCTATTGTATGTTAGTGGTATGCCCGGAGATTTTCCGGGACAGCCCGCTGCGGCAGCGCAGCTGAGCCCGGAAAATCTCCGGGCATACCACTTAAGTGGTTAAATGATAAATAAGTGGCGCCCTCCAGCGGCCAGCGCCCTAGGCAGCTGCCTAATGCTGCCTAGTGGTAGCTCCGGCCCTGTATAGATGAGTGTGTTTGTAGGTGTGTGTAGGTGTATGCGTGTGTGCTTGAATGGAGCTCTGTTGGGCGCCATCTAGTGGCAGTCGGTGCAAAGGTGAGAAGCAGCATTAGGCTTTTATTATATAGGATATCTACAAATCGTTCATTTATAAATCGGGACCTACCACACCAAAGGCGCAGACTGCCTGAAAATGAAGCGGGGTAGTTGGGTGGAGCTAAGGGTAGAGAGGTGTGGCCTAGGGCCTCATCTACAGTTTTTGTAATTTTCTGGGGCGTGCCAAGCAATCCCCCCATTTACTGGGCAGCCCCTGGCTCCATCCCTGCACCGAAGAGATGCCGTGCACTTGCCAACCACGGGAGGGACATCGGGACAGTCTCTCAATAGCGGGACTGTCCCACTGTAATCTAGACAGTTGGGAGGTACAGTATGCAGTGGCGGTTTTTGCCTATGGGCTGCAAGGCTGCAGCCCCCCCCCCCAAGTAAAATCCGCCATTGTGTTCTGCCTGATGAAGCCAGATGCAGTCTGTGAGACTGATCTGGCTTCACTGTGACTGGCAGTGACTTTCTATTGGAAGTCCAACCTGCCAGTCACCCAAGGCTGTCCCATTGGGAGGTGTTCCCTCCCTGGGGATGCCTCTACATGGACTGAGCAGCAGCCCATAAAAACTGGGTTCCGCGCATGCGCAGTACGAGGACGATACGCACCGGACCCCGGCAGCTCCCCACAGTGTCACCCCAGCACACCGCCTCCCCCACCTGGCGCCCCCCCAGCCAGACACGCACAATAATACACAGTGCAGTCTGCCGAGCACCGAGCCTAGGTCACAGATAGGATCGGCGCTCTGCAGGCTGCACTGTGACTGTGTTGTGCACTGTTCCCCTAGCAAGGTCAGCTGAGGTGAGTTCCGGGGAAGGGGGGGTGTGTGCGGCGGGGGTCAGGTGTTGTGGGAGTGGGGGGAGGCCCGGACTGAAGGTCAGTCCCCGGGCCCCAAAATTACTAGTGGCGACCCTGGCTGCATTGGGTACAAGCGCATGCGCAGTACCGAAGAAGCTACTGTGCATACACCGGACTGTTGGGAAGTATGTGTTTTTTCACTGGGTGTGGATTTTGCAAGGTCTACTGTGTCATAGTAACAGTAATTATGGTTGAAAAAGACGTTCGTCCATCAAGTTCAACCTATCTAACCAGCGGCGTAACTATAGCACCGCAGCCCCCGCCACCGCGGGGGGTGCTGTGCATGTGGGGGCGCCGGGGGCTGCGGCGCCCCCACCCCCCCTCCGGAAACCCCCCCCCCCCCCCCCAATCCCCCGCAGACTTACCTATCTCGCTGGTCCCGGCGGCTCCGTTCTTCTGCTGAGGACCATCACAAAATGGCCGCCCCCATATAGCACACAGTTTTCTGAAACTGTCTGCTGTATGGGGGCGGCCATTTTGTGGTGGTCCTCAGCAGAAGAAGAACGGAGCCGCCGGGACCAGCGCGATAGGTAAGGCTGCAGGGGATTGGGGGGGGTTTGCATGGGTGGTGGAGCGGCGGGGGATTGGGGGTGCTTGGCAGGGCGGCGGCGGGGGGGGAGGGGGCGCCCCCCCCTAACAGCGGGGGGGCGCCCAAAACTTAGTTACGCCACTGTATCTAACCTGTAACTACTGATGAGTAAGTCATATCTATAGGATTCCCTTAGTGGCCAAACATGCATCCAGTTTTGATTTAAATTCATTAACAGTAGTTGCTGTAACCGGGTGCCGGACGCGTTCCCGACAGTCATTTACCCGATGTCGGGATCCCGACTGTCAAAACGCCGCCAGCCGGCTGCCCGACGGCCACCCGCTATTTTCCCTCGTGGGGGTCCACGACCCCCATAGAGGGAGAATAGAAAAGGTGGCTCACGTAGCGAGCCACCGTGCCCGCAAGGGGCTTTTTTGTGTTCACCATGCTGTCCGGGCAGTCGGGATCCCGACGTCGGGCTAATGACTGTCGGGATCCCGACTGTTGGAACCCCATACCACACCCGCTATAACCACCCCACCGGCAATAAGTTCCAGAATGTTATTGCTCTAATGGTGAAGAATCCTCTTCTTAATTCAGTATGGAATTTATTTTCCTCGAGCCTCAGTACATGCCCGCGTGTCCAGGGCCGTTTCTAGAGGTGGACAAGCCGTGTAGCAGCCGGGGCGCTGCACGGCTTGTCCGCCTCTGTTAACAGCCAGGGCGCCCGGCAATCTCCCCCCAACGCCGCCGTAGCTGCCGCCTCCTCCTCCCTTCCTCCTCCTCCGCCGCTCTGGCTCCCCGGCCCGACTCCACACACCACAAGCTGAGATTTCCCAGGGGAGGGGAGGGGAACGCATTGCGCGTCTCTCCTTCCCCTCGCTCACTGTATGTCACTGGGCTGCCGCTGTCAGCCAATCAGAGCTCGCGGGCCGGCAGCCAATCAGGAGCCAGCCCGCGAGGTATGACTGGCTGAAGGCTCAGCTCAGGTACACACACTGAAGGAGAAGGAGAGAGGCAGAGGCGCGATGCGCTCTGCTCCCCTCCCCTCACCTCGGAAGCAGCAGCAGCAGAGTAAGACGGTGAACCAGAGACAGAGTGAGTTTGGCACTGTGGGGGCATATATTTGTGTCACTGTGGGGGCATATATTTCTGGCACTGTGGGGGATATATTTCTGGCACTGTGGGGGCATATGTGTGGCACTGTGGGGGCATAAATATGTGTCTCTGTGGGGGCATATATTTGTGTCACTGGGGGCATATGTGTGGCACTGGGGGCATATATTTGTGTCACTGGGGGCATATGTGTGGCACTGTGGGGGCATATATTTCTGTCACTGTGGGGGCATATATTTCTGTCACTGTGGGGGCATATGTGTGGTGCTGTGGTCACATATCTGGCACTGTGGGGGCATATATGTGTGTCACTGTGGGGGCATATATGTGTGTCACTGTGGGGGCATATATGTGTGTCACTGTGGGGGCATATATTTCTGTCACTGTGGGGGCATATGTGTGGCGCTGTGGGGGCATATCTGGCACTGTGGGGGCATATTAGTAAACGGCATCAGTTGTGCGGCAGCAGCGCATGGGGCATAATGTGTAATGGGCATTACGGTGTGGGGAGTATTGTGTAATTGCCATCACAGTGTGGGGTCTAATGGGCATCATGGTGTGCGGCGTAATGTGTAATTTTCATCACGGTGTACGGCGTAATATGTAATTGTCATCATACGGCGTAATGTGTAATTGGCATCACGGATAAATAGTGTATAATGATTTAAGTAGCCTGTCATTGTTTGGCCTTGACCCGTGAGGCGTACTGGGTCACTGTGTGGGCCTTTATGTTTTTATGTCACTGTGTCGCCTTCAGCCCGCCAACTTAAGTGCGGGAGGACAATAACAATTCCTGCGGTAACCAATGTCTGGTCATGCAGGTCGCAAAAGTGTGATGTAAGGTAATGGTAGTGTTTTCCTGCTAGACCACGCCCTTATATTAAGCCACACCCCTTTTAACATTAAGCCACGCCCCTATTTCGGCGCGCGCCTCTGACGCGCACTTTCTATGATGCTATGTTATGTATTGGGGGGGGGGGGGGGGGCGCTTTTTTATTTCTTCGCCCTGGGAGCTAAATTGTCTAGAAACGGCCCTGCGCGTGTCCTAAGTATAGGCCTGTTAGTGAACAAATCATGTCCCAGTTCCATATGATTCCCAACCCTGTATTTGAACATACTAATCATATCACCTCTCAACCTCCGTTTCTCCAGTGAAAACATATTCAGCCTGTTTATCCTATCTTTGTATTCCAGTGATTCGAGACCTTTTACTAGCTTAGTCGCCCTTCTCTGCACCTGTTCAACTTCTAATTCATTTATGTCCTTTATACAGTGCGGTGCCCAGAACTGAACACAGTATTCCAAGTGTGGTCTCGCCAATGCCTTGTAAAAAGGCACTATCACATCGGCATCCCTTGAATCCATACCCCTTTTAATGCATGGGGAATGTGTCCAGGTAGACAGTCAAAATGTTGACATGCAATAGGTAGACACAGAAAAAGGGTCCACATGCACTAGATCAATATAAACCGAAGGTCAACATGCAATAGGTTAATATGGTCAAAAGGTCGACGCACACAAAAGGTTGATGCTGAAAAGGTTGACACATGAAAATGGTTGACGTGAGTTTTTGCTGTTTCCGTGTCAATGTCGACACCGGTCGATATGGGCACCCATTTAGTGTAACATGCACTCTCTTTTACCACTCCCAATTGTAGTCCATGTTGATGATAAAGTATGCAAAAGTCCAAAAAATGTCACAAATTGAGAAAATCTCATGTCGACCTTTTGTTTGTGTTGATCTATTGCATGTCAACCTTTTAGTGCTGAACTATTGACTGTCTACATAGTTCCTGTAGACCAGGCATGTCCAACGTTGGCCCTCCAGATGTTATGAAACTACACATCCCAGCATCCTTTGCAATAGTTTTAGCATTCTCTAATAGCAAAACTGTGGCAAAGCATGCTGGGATGTGTAGTTTCACAACATCTGGAGGGCAACCGTTGGACATGCCTGCTGTAGACCTTTCAACCGCTTTCCATTTGGTGAATCAGGAGCAATCCCTATTAATTTATAGTAGAGTATTCAATTGTCATGGCCAATCTAACCTTGGCCCATATTCAATGCGGCCGGCGAGGGGGTTAAACGGTGGGGATTGCAGAAAACCAGCAATCCTCGCTGTTTAACCCCCGCGCCGGCCGCTCGCTCTATTCAATGTTCCGGGGAAGTCCTCGCTGTCACAGGACAGCAAGGATTCCCCCAAACAGCGAGGCTTGTGGCTAATGCAGGGAGCCCGCTGCATTTAGCCACGAGTCTTGCTGGTTCTGCGGCCACATACGCCGATTCCCCCTCGTTGAAAAAACTGAGCGAGGGGGAATCGGTGTATGGGGGGGGGGGGGCAGTTAAATACTGACAGGACGAGCTGTGACAGCGAGCAGGCAGCCCTGCTCAGTGTCAGAGCTAGCCCGCGGCATTGAATATATACCCCATTGATTCGACGGTTGGTATTCAATATGCTCTGACAGTTGGAATAAATGTGGATTGTCAAAATCCACATGTATTTGGACAAAAAACAGCTACGAATTCGACGTGAGAGAGACAGAGAGGACGGGAGGGAGGGAGAAAGAGAAAGGGAGAGGACAGGAGGGAGAGAGGGAAAGGGAGGGAGAGGAAAAAAGGAGGTAACGATAGAAAGGGGGGTATGAAAGAAATGGAGAGTGGGAGAGAGAGAACAAGACAGGGAGAGAAAGAGAGGGAGGGAGGGAGGGAGAGAAAGGGTGGGAGGGAGAAAAGGGAGAAAGGGACAGAGAGAGAGAAAAAAAGGTAGAGAGAAAGGGAGGGAGGGAAAATGAGAGCAGAGAGAGAGAGGGAGAACAGAGATAGAGGGAACTCAGAGAGAGAAAGAGCACAGAGAGAAAGGGAGTGCAGAGAGGAAGCACAGAGAGTGAGAGGATTGCAAAAAGAGGGAGCCCAGAGAGAGAGGGGAGGGCAGGGGAGGGAGTGCAGAAAGAGACAGAGAGAGAGGTAGAGAGAGAGAAAGGGAGGGAGGGAGTGAAAGAGAGGGAGAGAGAGAAAGCGAGAGAGATAGAAAGAAAGGGAGGGTATGAGAGAAAGGAGGGAGAGATAGAGAGAAAGACAGGGAGAGAGAGAGGGAGGGAGAGGAAGGGAGGGAGAGAGAAGGGGAGAAAGGGACAGAGAGAGAAAAAGGGAGGTAGAGAGAGAAAGGGAGGGAGGGAAAAGGAGAGCAGAGAGAGCGCAGAGAGAAAGGGAGTGCAGAGAGGAAGCACAGAGAGAAAGAGAGGGGTGCAAAAAGAGGGAGCACAGAGAAAGATGGGGAGGGCAGGGGAGGGAGTGCAGAAGAGACAGAAAGAGAGAGGAGTGCATAGAGAGAGAGTGCAGAGACGGAGTGCAGAGAGAAAGCGAAAGAGTTCCCGTGATTCGTGGCCCCCCCCCCCCACATGATTCACGACTCCCCTACCACGATTCACGAACTCCTCCTACAATAATTCGCTGGGTGCCTTGCCCTCCTCAGCAGGTGATGGAACTGGCCTATTAGGAAATCTATCGATGAGTACACATTCAATACCTCCCTGAGGGGCCCATTTATCATTTAATATTAGACGCAAATATTAAGTATCACCTAAATGTATCAGGAGGGACCGCAGCAGGAATCATCCCCTATAAGTTTCTATGGGGCTGGGATGCTGCCCTATGTATCAACATCGGGCAGCATGGCAACGGTTCCCTGGGCTACTGCCATTCTGAGATGGCTGTAGCCCATTGTAGCCTATGGGCTACAGACCGCACTGCTGCTGGGTCAGTGGGGTCTGTGGGCGGGTCAGCACTGACTCCGGCACCTGGCTGAGCACATCCCAGGGACAAACCCCATTCGGGGTCCTCTTCCTTGCATGTGCAGGATGATACATCCTCGCGATAGGATAGAATATTACTATGAGAGCCTGGTAATACTCCACCCAGATTGCATTGTATATGCGATCTGTAATAAATAGGTTCCTTAGTCATAATTTGTTTTGCTCATCTCTACCTCTGTGGCGGTCCTAAGCCAGTATACACGGTTTGAACTTGTTTAAACTGGCTTATGTTAGAACTTAGAATGAGGAGTTTTTTCCCACAAGTCATTGGCAAACTGGCAACAAGACAGGCAAAGACTGGAGTGCTTGGAATCATCTATTCAGGGAGTAAGTACCAAGTACCTGTACGTCATTATCTTCTCCTAGCCAAGAAGACTAAACCTACTTATAAAAGGTAACGATTGTAAAGGCTGCCTTAGGCGCACCGCTGGTACTGTCAAATATTTGGACACCATTCAACTGCCTGACATAGGGCTTATGTTATATAACTAGAAAACAATTCCAGATTCATAGCAGAACTAGTTGGATCTGGTGTTAAACCACAATGGTAAATATTATATTTTAAGCCAGATTCAAATAATCCTCAAAATGCTGCTTAAATGTCTAAATGGCGCATTTGCTCTGGTATCATTAGGTTGGACCATATTAGGTCCACATGCATTGGGTCGAGCACTGAAGGTCAACATGGCTTACAGATAGAGCCATCCTCATCTAGCCCTTTAATAGGATTAAATGAGCCAATGCTGTTGGACTTAGGCCCCTTAGGACTCTCCGTTCATATTGCTGGGTGACTTCAACGGAACTAACCTAAGCTAGGAGCTACCCAAGTTCAAACAACAAGTCACGTGCCCCACCAGGGAAGGGCGTACCCTTGACCACTGCTACACCACCCTTAAGTCTGCCTTCCAGTCAATCCCCCGTGCTGCACTCAGACTATCTGACCACTGCCTCGTCCACCTACTCCCTACCTATACGCAAAAGTTGAGATCGGCTAAGCCTCTCGTCAAGACAGTTAAGAAATGGACTAACGAGGATAAGCTGAAACTCCAGTCCTGCCTCGACTGCACTGACTGAAGGGTCGTTGAAGCCTCAGCAACTGACCTGAATGACCTCACTGACCCGTCACATCCTACATAAACTTCTATGAGGACATGTGTCTACCCCCCAAGTGTGCTCTTGTGATCTTGCATATATAGGAAAAAACAAAACGTCAAGTAAAGATCAGATGGGTGGAACACATGCAACTTCACAAATGTAAATCCCAATCATCCCTTCTCCATGCATTTTAAAGAAAAACATAATTGCAGAAAAGATGGGATTAAAACGTGCTGTGCAATAGCATGGATAAGGGATAATTGGCAAACTAAAAATAGGGATATTCGTTTAGCGCAAACCGAAATGAGGTACATCTATGATCTGAAGACTCTCTCGCCTGCTGGTTTAACTTGTGACTTTGAGTTAAGATGTTTTTTATAATTTGTATTGTCCAGAATTTTTATTCTATATCATTGTTTAATATATATAAATTCCAAATTAGATGTGATTGGGGAATTTTTTGGATATTAAACATATGCCCAATTATAAGCCATAACCAAAATGGCCCCCGTTACATCTGGATGTCCTATACAATGGACATATGGCTAGCCCATAAGAAAAATGGCCGCTGTCAACACTGATCAATTAAATCATGTCAGTTCGGACACAGGCCCTTATTCTGATTGAGTCGGATGGCTGCGTGTTCGGTCGGACGGCCGATGTATTGTGTTTGCGCGTGTGCAGATGCATTTCTGAACATGGCATGAATTCCATGCAAAAAGGATCATACATACCCATCCGAGCAGGGGGTGGAGAAGGGCGTGAAGGGCTGTTTGGGCTCATCACCATATGCATACGCCCCGCGTTTCATGGGCGTTCCCATGAAAACGCTGGGCGTATGTATGATAATGCAGCCGTGACGCACGTGTGTGTGGGGGGGGGGGGGGGGCGGACGGCGGACGGCTAACTTAGCTGGATGTCAGCTGCCCGCCCATATCCCTGCTTTCATACAGAAAAATGTCAGAGTGGTCTAGAGCACTCAGTGCTGCTTGACCTCTCGGTCCATCATTCGATGGTCGGCAACCATCGGAGGATGGGGAAGGTTCCCACAGAAGGAGGAGGTGTTCAAATGAAACATCCACTCAAGGTCCGTTCGGTCAGCGTCTTACCGCATTCGGATGGTGTGCGGAGCTAAGAACACTCGGTTCCTGTCCAAAATATGCATCCGTCCGATTCAACTAGAATAAGGGCCACATTCCGGTGCGCAAGTAGGTTAGATCTAAGGAGTAAAATCGCATCTATTCCACTAAGCGGAAGTGACACCGTAGCAGTGGCGTCACTAGGCAGGTGTGGGGGGTGCGGCCCGCACCGGGTGTCACCAGTTAGTGGGGTGACACCCAGTGCCGCAAGTTAGGCGGTACGTGGTGTGACACCCAGTGCCGCAGGCTAGGCGGTACGGGGTGAGTTCCTACACCGGGTGACACCAACCCTAGTGACGCCACTGCACCGTAGCACTTCCGGAAATACTGGCTTTTTATTTCCGGTGTACGGATGCCGGCTTGTTTTCGGAGTTATGGAGAGACAGTACCCGCACCAGGACTAACTCTCAGTGTATTTATTCTTTGTTGAATACTTTTTACAACCACTGAATAATAATACGAAAACAATAAAACAAAATTCTTCCAGATGAAACCTAAAAATAAATACTTTTCTTGTATTGCTTTAGTGAACAATGCATTTAACTTTAGGATGTAGCTGCCAACTTCCAAGTTGTTTCTCCCGGGCTTTTGTACAGGAATCTGAGCTCAACAATGTCTTATAACAGACAAGGGAAGGTTTTGGAGGTAGTTATTAACCCTTTAGGAAAGTGGTACTGTACTTATGCTGGGTAGACACTAGCCAGTTTCCAATTCCGCGGGAGAATGATATAGTGCATACATTATACCATTCACCATATCAGTCAATGACATCATCTGCCCCACTCTCCATATATGGAGTCGCTGACAATATGACAATACTATTAGATTGAGCTGCTTGTACAGCATACTTGCCAACCTTTGATGTCTCTCTCCGTGAGACCAAAATGCTGCATCTGTGTGTGTGGGTGTGGGTGTGGGTGTGTGTGTGTGGGGGGGGGGGGCACTGCTGACGGAACAAAGCTGTCACCAAGCTTTCCCCCATTCGCATTTGACACCCCGTGATTCGAGTGTCCGTGCGTGGAGAGGGGGTGGGGCTAAAATGATGTAATATGATGTGATTCGCTGCATTTTAATCCTGCCCCCCCCCCCCCCCAAAAAAAAAGAGCCGCAAACTCTGGATTTTGGTTCAGTGGCTCCAGGGAATGTGGAGGCTAGATGGAGCATGTGGGAGACTTGGGAGAGCATGGGGATGCAAAGGGACCTGATTTTCGGGAGCCTCTCGACCATTCCGGAAGGGGTAGGTGAGCATAATGTACACACGATAGTGATAACAATATATCACCCAGTGAGTACCCAGCTGGATTGCCTTAATGTTCGTTTGAACAGGACTAAGGGGACAAGAAACCTTAATGGCACAAATATCTAGACATGTGAAATTCATAAAATGCCAAAGAAAAGCCACGTTCAGAAGTGCATAAATAGAATCTGAGTGCATATTCACATTGGACAAGACCCAAACATGTGGAATTGCCCAGACACAATGGGCCTTATTCTAGTTCACTCTTAGAGGCAAATTCCTTCTTAGCTGGATAAAACCATGTGCACTACAGGGGGGCAGATGTAACATGTGCAGAGAGATTTAGATTTGGGTGAGTTATTTTGTTTCTGTACAGGGAAAATACTGACTGCTTTATTTTTACACTGCAATATAGATCTCACTTTGAAGAAAAACCCCACCCAAATCTAATTCTCTCTGCACATGTTACATCTGCCCCCCTGCAGTGCACATGGTTTTGTCCAGCTAAGAAGGAATTTGTCAGAAAGAGTGAACTAGAATAAGGCCCAATGTGAGAACATTGTAGAGATGTCAGCTGCTGCTCTGATCTGTATGTGTGTTATATGCTTGTATGCTCCTATTGGGGGTCACAGCATACTCATTTTAAATGCCATTTTCTGGAATTCCTTGAATCGAGTCAGAACACCAGGTTATGATGGCGCAATTTGTTGCAAATTGCAAAATCAAGCTGCTAGACTTCCCTTGGCAAACTGGTGGGAGAAGGTCCAAAATCCAGGTATCGCCAAGACATTTTCAGAAGAGTAGGCATGTATGGGAGACAGAAGAGTGTGTGTTCAAACACCTAATGTAAAAGCCATGATACTTTTTTAATTACTCGTTAAATAAGACACATTTGAGACTGTACTGTAAAATAAACCAAACTGCATACAGTGTTGTAACTAGAAATTTTTCCCCCCTCTGACAAAAACAGTGTCTCATTGCCAGGGGGTTGCATGTTCGTTGCAAGGGTGCACTGCACACTAGAGGGTACTTGTGTATTATCACGGCGCCCAAGTTTCTTACGTAAGGCACCGTAGGGAAATCGCATCGCATAGGCCATTGTAACGGCCGTGCGATGCGATCCGATTTTCCTACGTAATTTATTCATTGCTCTCTTAGCCCCGGGGGGTCGCATCACATCGCATTCATGCATCGCACCTTCCACAAATATAGGGTGTATGATGCCATTACATTACCTATACATTGTATAGGTATATATCACTATCATTGACATACAATGAGGTTTTATGCACCCTCCCCCCCACTATCCACGCCGCCTTGAAGCATGGCGAGTGCAGCGGGACGTGTCCTCTGACCTTTTCATACCCCTACTATCCACGTTGGGGTGGAGTTGATTTTCTATAGTGTGGCGAGCCCGAAGCGTGGCGAGGGGACGCGGATTACTTTACATGTATTCCGTGTCCCCTCGCGGGGCTCGCCACGCTTCGGGCTCGGTGGCTCGCTGCGCCCGCCACACTATACAAAATCGACTCCACGCTGACGTGGATAGAAGGGGTATGAAAAGGTCAGAGGACGCGTTCCGCCACCGCTTGCCAAGCTTCGGGGTGGCGTGGATAGTGGGGTGGGGGGGGTGCCTAAAACCTCATTGTATGTCATTATTGTATACCTAATTAGTGCCAGATTAAGCCTTCGGGGGGCCCGGGGTACTTTAGCCAGGGGGGCCCCCTTGCACTTGTCATTACTGGCCGCACACTGCATGGGAGAATATTACACTGTCAAAACACAGAGTAAAGGCAGTATAAACTTGGTCAATGGGTAACTGCATATATATATATATATATATATATATATACACACATATATACACACACACATACACATAAATACATACCATATGAAAAGCCTGTGTTTGTCCCTCTGCACCTTACTCTGTAGGAGACCTCACAGTCCTAGTGCTGCCTTTGATTAAAAACCCTTCCATGACTAAGCTGCTGCTGCTGTTCTCCATGGGCATGTAATGAGCTCCACCAATTAGAGCTCAGCACAATCCTCTCAGCCTCTGCCCTCTGGTTTAAAGTGTCATGGGACTTAGACAACTCCCAGGAATGCACTGCACTGCACACTTGTGCAATCAGTGTGCCTTGGCTCCTGATGCTCAGCACCATTAATCATTGTTACACTGGCAGATAGGTGAAGCTGCAGCACTACCCCACTCCCATGCACAAAACCTTTAGCTAAAAAAAAAATACATGCCAACCACAGGGGGCCCATAGCTAGTGGGGGGCCCAGGGGCACTGACCCCTTGTGCCTCCATTATAATCCGGCCCTGTACCTAATGGCATTGTACACCCTATACAATCGCCAGACCACATGGAATTTGAAAGATGTCATGCAGGAGCTGATTGGATGGTTGTTTAGAGAAAGCGAGGGCTGCATAGGCATGAGGGCATATAAGAGCCTGTGAATTTTGTGATGGTATGACAAAAGCTGGAATAAGAGTTCTCTTACCCATAGAAGTGCAGGGTTGTTAGGTGTAGCCAATCAGGTGTAGAATGGGTGGTAGCTTAGGCAGAGGTAAGTACCGGCCGCGGCCGCACCCCCCCCCTTTTGATGTCCCGGCCGCGAGTAGTGCGGCCGGGAGCAGCAGCGCCACACCACCTGATGGGGGGAGGCCAAGCACCTCGGCTGAGGTACTGGCAGCCCCCTTTAAGTTAACTAAACATGTTCAATAGGCGCATGCTGCTGATGGTGCTCCATAGGAACGGCTCACCCCACGGACCCCCAATGTGCTCCCAGGGTGCCCACCTTCACAAAGTATACCAGGGGGCCCCGCGTGGGGGCTGCACCACATGCTGGGTGGCCCTGTGCTGGGGGCCCAGGCTGCCGAGAGGCCCTTGCCCCCTGCTGGCAGGCCCTTGCCCGATAGTTGCGCCCTGCCTCCCTGGTTTTTTGGGGGGCAGGGTGGGGGCACCTGATGGATGGGGTACCGGTGCAGAATCGGTGGCTGCATGCCCGGCGCCCCACCCCAGTTTCAGGGCAGCCCCAGCTGCGCAACGGGTAGCCCAGAGGTTGCGGCACCGGCAAGCGTACAGGACAGCAGGCTTCCTTGCAGCCCCCTGTGGCCACCAGGCGCAGTCGGCATGATCAGTTACCACGCCTCGCTCCTTGGGCCACCGGGGGTATCAGGCCCCACAGCCGCGGTTGGCCACCCGTCCTTGGGGGGCCATGCCGTGGGTTTCCCACAGCCGGCGGGCCTGGCCAAGGGACCCCGTGGGGTCGTGGTCATTACGGGTTTGGCTGGCCCGGGTTCACATCACCCCACCACTTTACCATCCGGGAGGCGGGTATCCGCACCCCCGTGGGCAGCAGCCTCAACTCCTCCCTACATGCCCGCAGGTTCAGGCTACTAGGGGCACTGCGGGCGGGCGGACTCAGGGGGGCGGCTCGGGTTTTTCATCTAGCCTATACCCTGTGTTTAACAGCATGCATTTGTCTCCCAAATTTTCTGCAGCTGGTGGTCCAAGCATAGCGTCCAAAAGGTCCTCCCATGGAGAAGGGGGCACAGCCGCCAGACAATACTCCCGTGATGTCGACCAAGGGGCCTCCCGTGAGACATCGGTGTCAGCTTATCACAAACGCCTCCTGCAGCAAGCATGGTCAGCGGCAGGATCACTCCTGCCACGGCGGTGGGCGAACTTCACGGCCACACCTCGCAGAGTTCTGAACAGGGGCTGCAGGCAGTCGTCGCAGACACAGCGACTCCGGCTCCAACAACGGCCGAGCGAGTGGTGTCCTTGGACGTACGTCCTGCGGCTGCTGCTGTGACACAGCCATCAAGGGTGATCGCTGCAGATGGAACCCAGGAGACGGAGGCGGCATCGGCGAAGACACAATCTTCTGCACCTGTCCATGCTTCGGTCGAAGTCGCCCCAGAAGCGGACCCTGTCTGGGCGGACCTATATGGCACTGGGGAGCATGATGGCAATCTCCTGTTTCTCCCTCTTGCTATTCCTCTGCTAGCAGCAACAAATTGGGTACCACTAGGCGCCTGCGCAAGTTTGCTAGGCTAGTGGCACGCTCTGTAGCGTAGCAAATGGGAGAGGGTGAGCACGTTGGGAAGGATAGGGCCAGCGCTGGGCCCCGCCATCATCAGACATGTCGTCAGGGGTCTTCGTAAGGGGATGAAGGGGAAGTACGTTGACGGGTTTACGTTGACTGGTGACATTAGAATAGAGTGCCAACGGGCCTTAAGCACGTGGAGATATGGCCGAAGGTCATCGGCAAGTGCCATCCCCTGGCTGAAGTCCACCCCAAAAGTCATTTACGGTGGGTAAGAAGGGGGCACAGCCTGCCTCAAAAGGCAAGTGTTATTCTTTCAAAAGTGCGACAGGGGCGCAAGGTGTCGCTTGGGCCACTAATGTTGGGTTTGTGGAGCGGGTCACCCCACCAAAAGTCTTTCGCCCCAGTGAAGCCAGCACTGGCATTAAGTAAGGCCCCCTAACCCATTGTAGATTTTGAGTCGGTGCTCCGTTGCCGCAGTTGCCCAAACAGGGAAGACCCAATTTTCTTGTTGCAGGGTTTATAGTTGCGGTCTCAGTTTACCCATACCAGAGTCTGTTAGGGGGTTTCCCTCAGGGATTTGAAGTCAGCTGAGTATTTCCCCGAGAGGGTGCGATAGAAGGTGCAGGCCGAGGTTGAGTTGAGCGGGATGGCTGGCCCTTTCCATCCGAGCCCTTGACCAATATGTGCTTCCCCTTTTGGGGGTGGTGCCTGAGAAGACTCAGGGTAATACTTCGGGGTCCTGGGGTACCGTTTGCCGCGGACAAGACTTAGGGCCCCACGTGCGTCCGCTCATACCCAGGCATAGAAATCGACACGGCCGTCGGCTGCTGTCGCCTGCCGGCGGACAAGGTTATAAGCTCTTGAGCCTCATTTGAGAATGCTTACAAGGGAAGAGGACCGGGGCTGCGTCATGTCCAGGCCCTGCCAGGTTTCCCCAAGTTTGCTTGCTGAGTATCCCCATAGGGTGGGTTTTTTGCCGCGAGCCAGGGCAGGCTACTACTGGCGTCAAGTACCTCATCGCACTGTTAGCCTGTCCCGTGAGATCCGTGACGACCTGGTCGTCTAGTGCACTTTGACCGTGAGCTACTGTGGCCCTCGATGCCATCCTCTAATGCTAGGCTGCAGCTGTTTGCAGATGCCGCTGTATCCACGGGTTTTGGGCTATATTCCGGGCGAATGGTACTCGGCCCCATGGCCCCAGTCATGGGTTTGCCGGGGTTCATGGCCAACCCGCTACTGTTAATTTTTTCCCCATAATCGTGGCATAGGAATTGTGGTCCACGTGGCTAGCAAACAAGATTACAGTGTTTTGGTGACATAATCTGGACGTGGTGCATGCCATTAGCAATCAGCGCACCTCATCCCCTCAGGCTTTGTGTTTGCTTAGGCACCTTGTTTGCATTGTTTGCGCAGCAACATATACTTCACGTTCCCGGGGTATACAATGGCATTGCAGATACCTTGTCACGGTTCAACTTTGAAAAATTTCACGAGTTGACACCGGGTGCCTCGCCCCTGGGGGCTCACTTGTCCAGGTTTCTGTGTGGCAGACCGTAGAGCAGACAGGAGGGAGTTAGCCTTTGGTGAGCACTGGCTCCTTCCACCCATATGCGGCCGCTCAGCGGGATTGGGTGGCTTTTCGGAAGTCCCCGGAGAGCAGCAGTAAGTCGGTCAACGACCGTTTGCTGGCTTTCGTGTGGGGGCACTATAGCACTGGCCAGTCTGAATCTGCCATGGCTGCAGCATTAGCCGGGATATAATTCCATGCTAGGATACGGGGAGAGCGGGACCCCACCAAATTCTTTGTGCTAGCGAGGACTTTGCTTGGTTGGGCGAGAGAGCAGCCAGGGGTAGCCAAGTCTCGCAGGCACATCAATCTGCAGATGCTGCAGAAATTTATAGCCTGTGTTCAGGGTATAGCGGGGAGCATGGAAGAGACGTCACTCCTTCGGGTGGCGTTCTCTTTTGCGTTCTTTGGGGGATTTTAGGGTCAGCGAGCTGGTAGCAGCCAGCAAGAGTGCCACTGATTCAGGTGCGGTTCGAAGACATGGTCTTCCAGGACGGGTCGTCCTTTGTAAGCTCCGCCGGTCTGAGACCGATCAGTTAGGCAAGAAGCCGCTGGGTATCCCTTAAGTCCCAGCCGGAAGGGGATACATGCCCCGTGCCATGGCGTGTCTGCCTCAGAGGCCTGCCGCGCCAGCATAGTTCCTTGCCCATGCTGATGCATCGCCGTTAACACGTTTTCAGTTCACTGCTGGGTTGAAGCGTTGGGTGGCTGCGTTGTGTTTGGAGGTCGCCGATTGCGGAACGCATTCGTTCTGTATTGGTGCGACCACCAGCGCAGCTGCGGCGGGACTTCCAGTGAACGCCATACAAGAGCTCGGCCGCTGGAGGTCCCCCACGGATAAATCTTACATACGTTTAGATAAGGTTTAGCACGCGCCTGTGGCGCGGATCCAAAAACTTTGTTTACACTCGGTTTTGGAACGGCAGCGTTCCGGAATCGAGGGTGTGAAGGGAATTCTTTACTTTTTACTCCGATAGTGGGCTGATTACAATTGGCTTCCCCCCTCAAGTCCACCGGAGGTTTTTTAAGGTTTTCCCCTTCACTTGGGTCCTAGTTGTACTAATTCATGTTGTGCATTATCTGTTTAACCCTAAGTTGTGCATCATACAGTTTAAGTTTGAATGCTAACAGGTTAGGGTTTTTCTTTTTCAGCCCTTCCCCCCCCCCCCCCCCCCCTTCAACGACTCATGCCATTGTCTGGTTCGTTGGGCATTAATTTATTTTCTGGGCATCCAAGCATCAGTTAGCTGTCAGGGCCCGGGTAGAGCTAGGGGCAAGGGCAGTCCATTGGTTTGGTGTCAGTGGTCTCCGGTGGAATGGTCTTTTATCATTGTTGTCCGACAGAGAGCGTCGTGGGGTCGACAGGATGTGTTGGTTGTCCACTTAGGAGGGAACGAATTGGGTCAGGGTACCAGCATAGGCCTTATTTTGAGGATCGAGGCTGATCTCAAGACTATGGTTGGCCATTGGCCCGGATTGCGGATCGTTTGGTCCGACATAGTGCCTCGTTTTAATTGGAGAGGCTGCTGGAACCCCAAGTCTTTGGAAAAGATCAGGCGCAAAGTAAACTTTGCGGTCTCTAAGGTGGTCACGTCCATGGGAGGCATAGCTGTCAGGCACCCCTCTTTAGTACTGGAGTTCCCATCTTTCTACAGTAATGATGGAGTCCACTTGTCAGAATCAGGCATGGCTGTCCTACTTCAGGAGCTGTACAGTTATTTCAGATAGGGGATTATGTTAGTTTTTACTCTTGGTTGCTTTAGTATATTGATAGGGTTGGCGGGCTAGGGTTCTGCAGTAATTGTCTTTAAGTGGCAATTTTTGAACCTAGCTGTGGCGGGAGGGCGCTCTCGATCAGCGGTCAAGTTTGAAGTACAGGAGGTCACTGTGCGGTATTGCCACCCTCTGCCAGGAAGGCTGGTGAGTCCTGCCCCAGAGGGGGGACGTTGGCCACTTACTAGAACTGTCCTCACCATGCAATAGGAGGTGCGGTAAGACCGTCACAGTGCAGGCTGTGCTTTGAACCCAATGGGGGCGGTTCATCGCCCTGGTTACAAGTTGGGGCATTGTAGTCGCCGCCATTGTTAACGTTTTATAACTTAGCTGGTCTTCAAGCGCTCTCCAGGCCATCCCTTTTCAATAGGGTCATACCAACAATAAATACCGTTGACCTTTTTAAACTTACGCAGTGGTTGTCCGTGTGGTTATTTCAGGTCATGTGTCCGTGTGATTTATTTCAGGTCATGTGTCTGTGTGATTTATTTCTAAGGGTAATCAAGGTTTAAGTTAAAAGAAAAGGTTAATTACAATAATTCAATAGGCGCCTTATCACTCTCCATTTTATCACTTTTGAAGCTTAGAGCATCTGGCCCTAAAAGATTTAATGACATTTGTAAGGATACCGAAGATGTTGCACATCAAAAACAATCCGAATGATCGCATAAATGGTAAACATCGACAGAGAAACTGTGAGACGAGTTTGCATAAAGATCTTAACTTGACAGAAATGTTTGCAGTTTCCAAGGCGTCTCACTGTCGAGCAGAAAGAAAGTAGAAAGCAAATATGTGCAGACATTTTGGAACAAAGTCAAGCAGATTCACATTTTTCAATAAAATTATCACCTGTGATGAAAAATGAATTTTCCAGTACAATCCTGAGACTAAAAGCCAGCCAACACATCATTACAAAGAATCCAAATTCAAAGCCATGTTAAATGTTTTCTTAAATATATAGGGTGTTATTTTGGCATACTGGGTATCATAGGGCGCACATAGTGCATCAACATGACCACAAAAATTTTATAGAAGCTTTGGGGGAAAAAATCAGAAGAAAGAGGCCAAATTGTAGAAAAATGGTTCCATCCTCCATCAGGACAACGCCCCAACCCACACAGCTCTCTCCAGGGTTGTTTAAAGAGACCTCCTCCATCCATGTCATCATCAGCGCAGCCAGGGCAGCCGAGAGGAATGCTGGGCCCCGGTAAAATGTTGGGGCGTGGCCTAAATGTGGGGATTTGGGCACCTCCCACACTTAGGCCACGCCCCTAAAATGTTTAGAGGAGGGTGAAAGAAAACTCTAAAAATTGTAATCTGAGCAGCAGCACACACCTACAGCATGTGCTGTGCTGACAGCAGGCTCAGCATGTCAGTGGGACACTCATGCTGAGCCTGCTGTCAGCACAGCACATGCTGTAAAAGTGTGTGCTGCTGTTGCTACCCGGGAGGGACGGAGGGGGAAGGGAGGGGTCCCCCAGCAAGCCTGGGCCCGGGTAATTAGTACCCGCTCCCCCCCCCCCCACACACACACTTCTCGGCTTCCCTGCACGCAGCACAGTAGAATCTGAGCACTAGAGTGCTGACACCCTACTGCACATGCGCAGATCTCAGGGGGTTATTCTGATTTACTCGGAAAGGCAAAATCACTCTCTCATGGACAAAACCATGCTGCACTGCAGGTGGGGATGATGTAACATGTGCAGAAAGTTAGATTTGGGTGTTATTTTGTTTCTGTGCAGGGTAAATACTGGCTGCTTTATTTTTACACTGCAAAATAGATATCAGTTTGAAGTACACCCCCCCAGTTATCAGCTGTCTCTGCATGCACTGATGTAAAAAGATCCAGACAGTGCATGGGCTGCCCCTTGTGTCACCCCCCACATTCGTGCTCTCTCACAGTCTTGCCGCTTTCACCTACGCAACATCTCACGCATCAGACCATTCCTCTCCACTGACGCGACCAAAATTCTCATTCACTCTCTTGTCATCTCCCGCCTTGACTACTGCAACATCCTTCTCTCTGGGCTACCTCTCACCCGCCTCGCACCTCTCCAATCCATTCTTAACGCTGCTGCTAGGCTCATCTTCCTCTCCCGCCGCTCTACCTCCGCCTCCCCCCTCTGTCTATCTCTTCACTGGCTCCCCATTCCTTTCCGAGTTCTCTTTAAACTCCTCACCACCACCTACAAGGCTCTCTCCTCCTCCACAGCTCCCTACCTCTCTTCACTGATCTCTATCCACACTCCCTCCCGTCCTCTTCGCTCCATCGCTGACCGCCGACTGACCTCTCACCTAATCACCTCCTCCCACTCCCGTGTCCAAGACTTCTCTCGCGCTGCCCCCCTGCACTGGAACAACCTCCCACCACCCATCAGGCTTTCTGATTCCCTTACCTCCTTCAAGCGCTCCCTCAAAACCCACTTTTTTCGACTAGCCTATCCCTCCTCCTAACCTCTTTTGATCCTCCTATCCCTGCCTCCGTTCCCCTCCGTTCCTACTTATCCTGTTGTTTTTCGTTCGTCCACCTACCTATTTTTAGTATGTTAACCCCTTTGAGTAGGGTCCTCCTTCCTCACGTACTCACCCTACCTCATTACCTCACCTGTGCTCCTGTCCTGTTCTTCCCTTCCTCTACTTCATCTTCAGTCTCCTCAACAATTTTGACACCTACTTCTGAACTGATGCTGATTTTAGTTCTACCAGCTATACCCCTATTTATACTGTATTTTTCAACACACCCTGTACGTTATCTTGTCATTTGTTTTTTTTGTTTGCTATGTACGGCGCTGCGGACACTTTGCGGCGCCTTATAAATAAACTTACTACTACTACTAGAGGACAGTTTGGTCTGTGTATGGCCGGATCAATATTTGTTAAATGGGCTTTTCTGGAAGGCAACTGGGTGGTTACTGCGAGGATGTACAGAACAGCTCCATCTTGTGGGAGCATCATGGGTGTCTAGCAAGACTTCTATGCTTGTGTCAGGCAGTGGCTGTGATGGCTTGTCCACTATGGCCCTTATTCGTGTTCACTCGCAAAAGCAAATTCCTTCTCAAATGGATAAAACCATGTGCACTGCAGGGGGGAGGGGGGCAGATGTAATGTGCAGAGAGATTTAGATTTGGGTGAGTTAATTTGTTTCTGTGCAGGGAAAATACTGGCTGCTTTATTTTTACACTGTAATATAGATCTCCCTTTGAAGTAAAACCCCGCCCAAATCTAACTCTCTCTGCATAAGTTACATCTGCCCCACCTGCAGTGCACATGGTTTTGTCCACAGAGAAGGAATTTGCCTCTGCAAGTGAACCAGAATAAGGGTCTATGTGAAGCCGCAACCTACGCTGCAGGGAAGGGCTGCAGAAGCTATGGGGTGATTCTAGTTAAATCGTTCCCCTGAGCATTTGCTTAGGGGAACGATTTTTAGAGACTGCGCATAAGCTTGCAAAATCATTCGATGGTCAGTGACCATCGAATGATTTTGCCCCCTGCAAATGGATGTGTATGCAAAACATCCATTGCATGTGTGCGGGTACAATCTGCGTGTGGCCGGCAGGCAGACCTTCGCGTAGGCGGAGTTTACATGACCCGCAAAGCTGCGTATTTCTGATGGTCATTCTGAGTAAGCTTCGGCTTACTGAGATGAACGATTCTTCCGGTATAAAGACCAATGGGTATTCAATGCTGTGTCTTTGACACTTCCAGGGGTCAGTGGCAGACAGATGCATAAAAGGCTGACCAGCTGTAACCAAAGAATCAGCAGCGGTGTGTTCCGTGTCCATCTCGGAATCCGGCCTTACACACATTATTGTGCAGTTGGCATTTGTCCCTATTAACCAGGACCAACCAGTGGTGCATACTGTAGAAGCATAAATTCCGGAATTCGTGGCTTTTTAGGGAAGGAATTTTGTGCAATTTTTGACCCGACCTTCTGCAGACCTCTCCGCAGACTGTGGCGTTTGTGTAGAATGGGGGAAGGGCGACGACAGCCTTGTCTCCGTTCCCCCAACATGCAACATTTGCCTCTCCTCTCCGGGCTTCTTCCAGACAGGCAACATCCAGGGCCGGCGCCACCACTAGGCAAATCTAGGCATTTGCCTAGGGCGCCGGCCACTGGAGGGCGGCATTTTGTGCCGCCCGGGTACCTGTCCTACGGCGCTGTCTATTTAAATCTGGCGGCGGAGGCAGCGGGGGTCCCTGCAGTCCATTAAAAATCACGAGCGCTATCCGCCGGGCTATGCGGAAGCGCTTCTAGTGTGAAAACTCTGGCAGCACGGCGCACGCTGATCTCAGCCAATCAGCGTGCTGCCAGTGTTTTCACACTAGAAGCGCTTCCGCATAGCCCGGCGGATAGCGCTCGTGATTTTTAATGGACTGCAGGGACCCCCGCTGCCTCCGCCGCCAGATTTAAATAGACAGCGCCGATCGACAGGTACCACCACCACCACCACCCCCCCCACCCCCCCGGCACCGGGGCACCCCCACACCGACTCGCCTGGGGCGCTCCGGTGCCTTGCACCGGCCCTGGCAACATCAAATGTAGGCAAGTATGATAGAAGTAAAGTGTGGTACAAATGGACAAAGTCACATCAAAGGAATCAAATAGTCTGCTACTATTGCACAATAATAATTTAATAATACATTGTCAGCTGGTTTCCTGAAGCTTCGTGCCTATCCTCAAAACAGTCATTTCCCAAAAAAACTAACGACCACCGAGTGTTTCTTCTCAGGAAACGCAGCCAAACTTAGATGGATCCTGTTTGTTGTAATGTAGTTCTGTCCATATTAGGAGTCCTGCTACCCAAACAGGTTTCTTTTCTCAAACTATACGGCGATGTTTTCAATAAAAAGACAACAACAGTCACAGCTTGAGTTTGCCATGACTTGTTCTAAAGCAATCTGTGATCCGCTGGGGGCAAAATGTTAAATTATAATAGAATTCTAAACACGGTGTTATAATTTTAGAATCATTTATATCATGCAAACATCGGAAATGAATTCATTTTCTATGTCAGGAATGTGTCAGTAACATATTTCGGGCAGGATGCAGTGGTGAACATGCGCCTATCTCGCGCCCTTGGGAATCTCACCAAAAACATGTTCGGGCCTTGCATTTACCTCACAACTCTATTTATGTCTGAAGCAGACTTTAAGGCCGAGATGTACTAAGCCTTGAAAAGTGATAAAATGGAGAGTGTTAAACCACCAACCAATCAGCTCCTTCCTGTAATTTTTCAAACACAGCCTGTGACATGACAGGTAGGAGCTGATTGGCTGGCTGTTTATCACTCTCTATTTTATCACTTTTCAAGCTTAGTGCATCTGGCCCTTTAGGGGCCTATTTATAATTGAATATTTATCATTTAAACACCCGTTTTGGGGGGTTAGCTGCAAATATTAAGTATCACTTGAATGCATTAAGGGAGACCGCAGCAGGAATCTCCGATCCCTGCTGTGATTCCTAATGCACCACTGCCGTCCGCATCCCCCATAGGTCACCATGGAGGATGCGAAGCTGCCTGATGCACCAACATCGGGCAGCATCGGTTTGCATCCCTGGGCTGCTGCTGTTCTGAGATGGCGATAGCCCATTGTAGCCTATGGGCTACACACTGCACTGCCGCATGGTCATTGGGGTCGGCGGGGGGTCGGCGCTGACCTTGCATGTGCCTACCCCCCAGCACCCGGCTGAGCGCATGGCAGGGGAAGGCTCCTTTCAGAGCCCTGTCCCTGTGTGTGCAGGATAATACTTCCATGCGATAGGATCGCATATTACAATGCGATCCTGAGTGGGAATATTCCACCCAGATCGCATTATTTATGTGGTACCAAATGAATGGGCCCCTTAGAAGCTGGGGGGAGAAATATCTTACCTTGGAGAGGGATAACATGGAGAGCTATAAACTATCAATGATCAACTTCTAACTGGTCATTTATAGGCTGCGTTTAAAAAATGACAGTAGGTAGTTGGTCTGTACTTTATCTCTCTCTTTATCTCTCTCTGTCTGGTTTGTACATCTCCCCTTAAAGGTCCCTATACATTAAGCCAGTGGTTCTCAAACTCGGTCCTCAGGACCCCACACAGTTCACATTTTCCAGGTCACTCAACATTTGCATTCCTTACTCATTGACACATTTTAAAAGATCCACAGGTGGAGCTAATTATTTCACTTGATTCTGTGAGGAGACCTGCAAAACATGCACTGTGTGGGGTCCCGAGGACCGACTTTGAGAACCTGTGCATTAAGCTGTGGTATCGCATGCAACCTCGCATGCAATACGTCGGCAACTCTCGGGATTCAAGATGTATTGGCACGATGCATTGATATAGTGTAGAATAGGGCCAAATTGTACTAGGGTACGGCCACCTTAAGGGGGTGATTCAACACCGCTGGCTGTGCAGCAGACATTCGTGTGCAGGCATCGGACTCCCGTAAAATGCTGGGAGATTCCCTGGTTGTTCAACCCCGCCTGCCCCCTCTGGGGCAAATGGCTCGGTGAGTGAGTAACTCGCCAAAGCCGTTCACTCCTGGGGTCTGCACATGTGCAAATAGGCATGTGAGCATGCGCAGACACCACACCATCGGAATGGGGCCGAATGGACCTGAATCGGATGGATAGCATACCTCCCTACATGACCTATTTCAGTAAGGACACAATTTATTTATTTATTTACAGTTTATTATATACGCACCAAATTCCGTTGCTTTTTACAAAAGTGAACAGTGATAAAACAACAAGGAGGTAGGAGGGCCCTGCTCGCAAGCTTACAATCTATTGGGATAATAAGAGGGATACATAAGGAGAGAATTCCATAGTATGGCAGTCCCACCAGATTACAAGACAGTCCTGATGGGATGCAATTAGATATGAATACTACTGGAGGTTATGTGGGAGTTCCTGAATATGATAGGCTTTCCTGAAGAGGCGAGTTTTCAGGGAACGCTTGACAGTTTGGAGGCCAGAGGAGAGTATTATTGTGCATGGAAGGGCATTCCATAGGGTGGGTGCTGCCCAAAAAAAATCCTGCAAGTGTAAGTGTGAGCAAGGAATGAGTGTGAATGAGAGATGCAGATCTTGTGCAGAACGGAGAGGTCAGGTGGGGATATATTTTGAGATAAGCGGAGAGATATAAGTCGGTGTAGTCAGAGTAATGGCCTTGAATGTGAGTAGAAGTATTTTAGATTGAATACGGTAAAATACAGGCAACCAATGGAGGGACTGGCAGATCGGATCAGCAGATGTTGAATGTCTAGCCAGGAAGATCAGCCTCGTGGCTACATTCAAAATGGATTGTAGTGGTGCTCTGTTGCTGGACTTCCCTCTTGATGTATGATTTCCATCACCTGTTTTGTACAGGTTAAGTGATAAGTAAGGGGTTTCAACACAGGTGAAGGCATTCATTAATTAATAGGGAAGAGAGAGCATTATGTCCCTCCTGGACAGGGTAATGTTGAGAGGTACGGCATAGCATACCCTCCAACATGACCCATTCCATTAGGTACAAAATGTTTGGTTTCTGGACTTCCTTACCAATGGCAGTTGCAGAGGTGGGACTGCAGCACAGTCCAATATTCAAAAAGGGGAGCCACACCTAATGCCACCACAAACATCACTGTCCTGCACTCTCTGACAGTTGATGTAACCCCTCTCTTTGAATTTTGGACTGTACTGGAGTCAAACTTCTGTAACTGCCACTGGTAGGGAAGTCCAGGAACAGAGCATTTTGTACCTAATGGAATGGGTCATGTTGGAGGGTATAGGACATGGTTGCCTACCTGACCCTCTCCATGAGGGAGAAAATACTCTGTTCCTGGATGTCCCTGGTAATGTATGATTGCCATCACCTGTGGGCAGCCAGGTAATTGATAAGAAAGGTTTTTCACCACAGGTGATGGCAATCATACATTACCAGGTAAGTCCAGGAACAGAACATTTTCTCCCTGAAGGAGAGGGTCAGGTAGGCAACCCTGGTATAGGATAGGCCCTTTTACTCATGGTCCTGTTTTGGATATGACACTGGATCTGGTTGCTCGGAAGAAACACTGAATTAATGGCAGACAAATTGTCATTATTCCACCACTTCATAATGTTTCCTGTCAGTAAATTACCATACCCAGGACCCTATTCAATTGGTGTTAATCGGTCAATTTGTTATAACTGACCAATAAAGTCTTCACATTTGTGAAAAACTTCTATCAGAGACTAATACCCCTTTCACACTGGCCACCCGGCAATTACCTGCCATTTTTGAGTGACGGATCATTTTGCCAGGTATAGCCTGACCCCAGGTTTTTCTGTGGTGTGAAAGGGTCAACACGGGTCTTAAAACCCGGCACTCCGGCCCTGTTCAAGAGCAGGGTCGCAGTGCTGGAATTTAAGACCCGTGTTGACCCTTTCACACCAAAGAAAACCCGTGCATTTCAGCAAATTCCCGGGTTGAAAATCTTTAACACGATAATTTGCTTCTGGTGTGAAAGGGGTATAATTGGGTTGGATAATGAAACATGTATAAAAAAGGGTGGGAATAGAGAGGGATAAAGACCATACAGGGGCACCTATGCAATTTACTTTAGGACAATTTCTAAGCAATGTATTTACTGCTGTTATAAAAATACTTCCGTTGTGTATCATGAGTTTCCATTATATAGATATAAACTAAAGTTGTCAAGTGGGTGTTTTATAAAAAGAAAAAAATAACAAAACAAGAAACCAGTACATATGTCAGGCTGTAGTCATAGCAACCATCGAAAATATTGACCACAATGGGAGGATAGAAATATATCCATGCTCCAGCCTTACACCCACTACTGCCACAATACTGAAACATGTCTTTCCCAGGAAACACTCAAATATTTACTGATTACATAAACAATGCATAATTCCCATTACTTCACTGCCGTCAGCTGAGCATTTGCAAACCATTTGCCTAATTGTGGCTTTTCCAAAGAAACTCTTAAGACACCTATTAAGAAATGAGGCCAATGATATATTGTCCCACCACATGGCAGATTACATTTGATAAGAAGCTGAATTAAAGGAACCAATCAAGGAATTAATGTGCATACATACATACATACATACATACATACATACATACATACATACACATACATACATTAGATATGAGCGGCGGGGCCAAAGATTTGGATTTGTCGCCGTGATTTGGATTTGGCTTTGTCAAGCGGCGGTGAGAGGCTTTGGATTTGGATTTTTTTTCAAAAATGGTCAAAAAACTCCCAAATTGCGTATTTGTTGGGGTTTTTTTGTACCTAGAGTAATATTAACCTCAATAATATTAATTTCCAGCCCTTTCCAGACAATTTTGACCACTTTACAGCTCACAATGTTGTTTTCATTTAATTTATTTTTAATGTGCAGCTTGTACAATGCTGCATGAAGGCCGAACAATCACACACGCACCTTCTGACAGTATACTATGGTCTATGGTTCGCAGTACACACAAAGAATGAATAAAGATGAGAAAAATTGATTAGGATTTTTTAAATTTAATTTGTTTTTAATGCACAACTTGAATAACGCTGCTTGGAGGCAGAACAATCACACACCCACCTTCTGACAGTATACTATGGTCTATGGTTCGCAGTACACACAGAGAATGAATAAAGACGAGAAAAATTGATTAGGATTTTTGGTACTTGTTTCCTAGCACGGCCACAATCGCGGGTGTCATTTTTAGTGGTCTGCGACGCGACGCGACCGACCCGATGCCCCCGATTTTCCCATTGAAATGCATTGAAAAAAGTCAAAATCGCGTCGTATGCGGCTAAAAAAGGCTTAAATGGTCCAGACGCGATGCCACCGATTTCCCCATAGGGAACAATGTTAAATGCCTCAATTTACCCGCGATGCCCCCGATTTCCCATAGGAAACAATGTTAAATGGCTCAATTTACCCAAATCATAATAGGGAACAATGGTAAATGGGCCAGAAACCCCCAAAAACACCCCTGAACAGTGAAATGTCCCCTCAAAAGTAGTTTACGCTACCCCACGATCAACGCGAACCCGAAGCGTGGCGAGCGCAGCGAACCCGCGAGGGGCGGCGGTACGCGTCCTACGACCTTTTCATACCCCCACTATCCACGTCGGCGTGGTGTTGAGAATAGAACAGTGTGGCGAGCGTAGTGAGCCACCGAGCCCGAAGCGTGGCGAGCCCCGCGAGGGGACGCGGATACCTTCACAGGTAAATGCGTCCCTTCGCGGGCTTCACAGGTATCCGCGTCCCCTCGCGGGGCTCGCTGCGCTCGCCACGCTTCGGGCTCGGTGGCTCGCTGCGCTCGCCACACTATTCTATTCTCAACTCCACACCGACGTGGATAGTGGGGGTATGAAAAGGTCGGAGGACGCGTACCGCCGCAAACTACTTTTGGGGGGACATTTCACTGTTCAGGGGTGTTTTGGGGGGTTTCTGGCCCATTTACCATTGTTCCTTGGGTAAATTGAGCCATTTAACATTGTTTCCTATGGGAAATCGGGGGCATTGCGGGTAAATTGAGGCATTTAACATTGTTCCCTATGGGGAAATCGCGGGCATCGCGTCGGTACCATCGCACCCGATTTTTTAGTGCATGCGATGGCCGCGATGCCCCCGATTTTTACTCACGATGCCCACGATCATGATCGTTGTGGCCGTGCTAGGAAACAAGTACCGGATTTTTTAAATTTAATTTGTTTTTAATGCGCAACTTGAATAACGCTGCTTGGAGACAGAACAATCACACACCCATCTTCTGTCAGTATATACTATGGGTGCAGTACACACAAAGAATGAAGAAAGACGAGAGAAATGTATTAGGATTTTTTACATTTAATCTGTTTTAATGCGCATCTTGTATAACGCTGCTTGGAGGGCAAACAATCACACACCCACCTTCTTACAGTATACTATGGGTGCAGTACCCACAAAGAATGAAGAAAGACGAGAAAAATTGAATAGGATTTTTTAAATTTATTTTGTTTTTAATGTGCAGCTTGTATAATGCTGCTTGGAGGCCAAACAATCACACAACCACCTTCTGAAAGTATATACTATGGATGCAGTACACACAAAGAATGAAGAAAGACGATAAAAATGAATTAGGATTTTTTTTATTTAATTTGTTTTTAATGCGCAGCTAACAGCTAAGTGAAGGCCGAACAAACGCACCTTCTGACAGTATACTCTGGGTACAGTACACACAAACAATGAATAAAGATGACAAAAATAGATTTGGATTTTTTAACTTTAATTAATTTAATTAGTTTTTAATGCGCAGCTAACAGCTGTGTGAGGGCCAAACAAACGCACCTTCTGACAGTATACTATGGGTGCGGAACACACAAACAATGAATAAAGAAGTGAAAAATTGATTTCGATTTTTTAACTTTTATTATTTTTAATGTGCAGCTTGTATAATGCTGCGTGGATGCAGAACAATCACACACACAGAACTTGTGGCGTATACTATTGGGGTGCAGTATAAAGCAAAAAAGAATCCGACGCCAGATTCCCACATTTCCGAACAAAGCCGGAAACTCGCAATCGCGACTCGCGGGCCGCCGGGCCAGGGATGTTCGGAGCGGAATCCAAACCGCTCTTCTCTACATACATACAGTCCTGCATCGGGTGCTGCATCCATGGCAAATATCACGTCCAAAATGGCCACTGCGTTTGCACAGTGAAATTGTTCTCCGAAACATGGGAGGCGCCATGTTTCCTGAGACCTGCACTTGTGGAGTAGACTGCCACAATTCTGGAGCCTATTAAACCGTGGAGCAGTCATACTGAATTGTGGAGACTGCACACGGGCACCCTCCTCTGTTTAATACATCCCTGGTTGAAAGTGTATCTGTTTGACTTGCCTTCCTTGTTCTTACACTGTGTATGCTCCAGGGCCAATCATGCACAAGGGATCCATTGCATTTACACTTATACCTGAAGAGGAGTTACTAGGCTATACCAAGGCACTCTCAGAACCCTATCACACCCCTTCTGCAGCCTAACCGTAACCCTTCCCTCATGCAGCCTAACTCTAACTTCACCAAACTCCACCCCCACTTCCTCCCCCAATGCATCCTATCCCTAAACATCCACCTGGTGCCTAACCTTATCCCTAGCACTTATCATCTGGATTCATTGGCATTCTGGCCATCGAGATCCAACTGTCAGCATTCTGATTATCGGGATCCTGACCGTATAAATGAATAGATGATGAAGACATATAGCAAACAAACAGATAGGGAATATGAATGAACACGTTGGACCGTATACGATTTGCATTCACCTCTGTAGGAGGTCCTTATGGTGCAATTAATATATATATAAAAGAGAATGTGTCTACAGAACAGCTTAGAATGAACCTACTGTATAAGGTACTGTATATATATATATATAGTGGGCACTGCAGCCTCCATTAGAATATTTATCCTGCATCCTTCCTCATATAGGGCCTTATTCTGATCGGTGCGGCCGGATCGGATTATGCGGCCAGGACCGTGCGTGCGAAACCACGCCTTCCATACGGATCGCCAAAACGTACGCGGTAATAAGCTGGCCGAACGGACCGCACGTGTATTTTTCACGGAATACGCCTCCTCCATCTCAGGGAACCTCCCCCATCATTCGATGGTCGCAGACCATCGAATGCAGGACCGAGTGCTCCACCAGCTCCCGCAACCTCAGACCACACAGACATTTTTCCGTGCAAAAGCAGGGATCTGGGCGGGCAGCTGACATCCGGCGATGTCATATGTCCGCCCCCTTCACGTGCGTCACGGCCGCATTACCATACGTACGCCCAGCGTTTGCATGGGAACGCCCATGAAACGCGGGGCGTACGCATATGGTAATGAGCCCAAATAGCTCTTCACGCCCCTCTCCACCCCCTGTTCGGAGTGTTCACATTTCATGCGGGATTTGGCCGTACGCCCCGCTCGCACATGCGCAGAGACACCTCTGCACATGCGCAGACACAAAACATCGGCGGCACGAATGCATGCGGATATTACCGCACCGACCAGAATAAGGGCCATAGCGAGCAGACATATAAACCACATCCAGGAACCCTTACACCAGACTGAGGACAGCATATAACATTATTCTATTCTTACCTCATGTCACCCTCTATAGTCTTGCGCTTGGATGGCAGTAATTCACATGTGTAGCAAGTGTTAATTAATTTTCAGAATGTGTTACAGTATTCTATAGCTTGGAGATTCTTGGAAAACAGTTTTACTGTGTAAAGAATATGTGTGCAAGTCATTTCATGGAAGCTGTGAGCACCACAATGCCCGGGTTCTTACATAACATCCCCGGGAGCCTTTTTCCTTCATTCCTTTCATATCTAGCTGAAAACTGCCTGACGCACAATGTAGACCTCAGCCTTCTGCTATATGTCGTGTCTATAGTCTTGTTGACATATTTAGCAGAATCGCAATATGGTCTGCAGTGGTGGCCACTCACATAGAAACTGATAGGACCTTTTTCAGGCCACCATGTAGGCAGTGCTGACTGGTCAACAGTGCCCCATGTGACCTGACGAGTAGGCCCCATGTGACCTGACCAGTAGGAAGTTTTCCTTGGAACCTGACAAAGGTAAAGGGATTGGCTGGTGATCAGTCATAACGAAACACACTATGGCCATTATCCTGATCATTACCTGTTACTTGACTATATCGGTCACCTCTGGAACTCATTGTATAAAGCTGAAAGCAAGGCATAACCAGTGGCATAGCAAAGGCATCAGGGATCACAGAGGTCAGATTTACAGCTGTGCTCCAATAGGCTCAAGGTGATACATATTCCCCATAGTCTCTACTTCCCCCAGACTGTTAATCCTGTTGAAAAGGAGATTTAAGCATGGAAACATATAATTTGACATCAGATAAAAACCACTTGGCCCATCTAAGCGGTCTCATTTTTATCTTTTAGATATAATCTCAACCTTTTTTGATCCTTAGCGAGATAGGCCTATTTTTATGTGGATCCTGGCGATGTTGCTCCATCCGCGCCATTGTTAATCTGGCCCTGGAGATAGTTTACTCAAATTAGGATTATTTGGAGGTATGATGTTAGCCCATGAGTAAATAAGCTACAAAGGCACATTTTTCCTTTAGCGGTCAAGACATGTCCACCTACATCCAACCCAGCTCCACCCCTGATGCACCATTGGTGCAACCATCTATGCCATGCCCTTTTCAATGTTTTGATTGACAGTTATTAGGTCGACACCAATTGGTCGACAGTTTCAAAAGGTCAACAAATGAAAGGTTGCTTAAGGTGCTAGGTACAAAAGGTGGACACTCATATGGTAGACAAATTTTTTTGGGTCAGATATTGTATGTGACCTCCATCAGTACAAATGTGTACACTCGCGGTTGCGCTTCGATAGCCACACTTTGGGACAGGGTGTTTGCTCTGCCATTGAGCCTTACTTTAAATCAGTGACGTCCACCTGACCAGACTTTACAGGCTTCAGTATCTCATGGTTGTCTTCGGTGTTCTGTGGACCATAGATAAATGGCTCCTGATGTCTCGGCAAGAATTCCCTGTCCTTGGTTATGTAAAACATATATAAGTTGTTTGGTAAAACAAAGAGAGTCGCTGAGAAACCGCACAATATCCCCAAATAATAAAGGGAAATTTCCAATATTTATCACTTGCGTGCAGGAATTTATTCCACAACAACAGTACTGTATATCTGTCATGATTGAACACTGATCCATCTTTATATCCTCTTCTTTATCAGGTCACTTAGGGCTAGCAACAGAAATTTTGGGGGCCTGGTACACTGATATCTCTTAGGCCTTCCCTCTTCACCCCCCTTGAGCAGAGGATTAGTATTTTTATTACTGCAAAAACATAATTAATATTTACTATGTAATATAATAAAAATCCACTGTATTACTGCTGAGCACATAATAGTACATATACTACATTTACATTGCATAGTGACTGATAATCTTTTTTACCAACGCACCTACCCAGTACCACTATTAAGGTTCCATTCTGCGCTGCCTGTGGCTCTCCTGCAGTTGTGCTCCGCCTAGGCGGACAGACCGTCACCACTGCAGGCACAGACTAGGGAAGGACAGCTGGGAGGGTGCCACATTTTGTGGTTCAGTGTGTTGCATGATGTCACTAAACTCATTAGTACAGGTAGATGGACAAATAACCAGGCCCGGGAGGATTGCTGGAGGGGGTCCAAGTAAGTTCCCTTCCAGGAATCCAGGAGGGCGGGTGGCCAGTGCTTTTATAAACCTTTGCTAGGGGCTGCACTGCAGCAGCCATGCTTACAGCTCCTGAGCCCCTCAAAAACATGTCGGGCCAGGTGCAGGTGTCCCCTTTATTTATTTATTATTTATTTACAGTTTCTTATATAGCGCAGCAGATTCCGTTGCGCCTTACCTTTGATTTGGAACCAAAATCACCAGGATTTGAATCCCGGGATTGGAGTTACACTTCTCCACCCACAACCACACTGTTTTTGCCAGCTCCACAGCTCTGCATCCTGTTTCTGCCGGCCACCACCGGCCAGCCTCCTGTACGTAAATCTGCGGGGCGGCCTGTTTGGGGTGGTGTAAATCCTGGGAATCCCAGTATTGAGATTTTTTTTTAAAAAAGCTCCAGGATTGGCCACCGTACGCAATAAAATCTACTCATTACCACAAGAGAAGGGGAGCAATCAAGTGCAGACAGACAGGTGCTGGCATTGGGAAATACTGTAAATGTCTCCCAGTGGCGTAACAATAACCCCACAGTAGCGGGGAGGCGCTGTATAAACCCGGGCGCCGGGGATCTGTGTGGCTATTGTAACACGCCGCGCCTGTGCTGTGACCCGCACATTTACTTGTCTGCGCTGCGGTCCCGGCTCCCCTCCTGGCTTCTGCTGCTGCTATGAAAACGGACCATAATAAAATGTCCGCCCCCATGCTTGGCTCCCGGCGTCCACCCGCACATGCCCTACGTCAGCTAGGTACGGCACCGTCCACACTACACTACAGCGAAGCGTTGCAGCTGTCCACATTTTTGATGTTGAAAGTGTTTACCTTTTTTAAGTAGGCCCATAAATTCCAGATAGGTGTTCTATGTGACATGAGTGGTGGTGTTGACCTTACATTTGAGCAAAGGCATGAACCAAATAAATTCCCAATTGTCCTTATATCCAGAAGATGCAAGAGTTACTTCTAGTGCATTCATTTGCCAAATTTCTATTGCTCTTGAGTCCAGATGTTTGCTCCTTCACATTATGCTCAGGCAGAAATATATTTTCCATTAGTGACCCACAGTAAATGCTCAGGGATACACTTAAGCAGATACAGCTTTTTATTTATTGTATAACTGGTTTGGAAGGATGCCATTCTAATCTTCTGTTTCCCCAGCACTGTGCTCCGAAGGCCATCCAGCAAATTTGCAGAAAGAGAAATGTCTGCGTGGGACAGACAAGTGTATGTGCTTGCTGTAATGAGGGCACAATCTGTGTTCTCTGCTTAGTGTATGTGGACGCAAGTCTCAAATCCCCATCAGACGTCCAGAAGAACCCTTTAAGTTGGTTAAGACTTATTTCATGTAACTATTAAAGTGCTCTATATATTTTAGTTGCTAAAGTTTATGGAGTATTTTATAGAGTTTGTTCAACAGTTATGCTTTATACATTCTTATTACATTCGGGGCCAGCAGGCATGCCTCTATCGGCAGTGCACTCTCTCTCTCTCTCTCTCTCTCTCTCTCTCTCTCTGGGCCAAATGCACTGAACTTCAAAAGTGATAAAATGGAGAGTGATAAACAACCAACCAATCAGCTCCTGCCTGACATTGTTCAAACACAGTCTGTGACATAGCAGGTAGAAGCTGATTGGCTCGTTGTTCATCACTCTCTGTTTTATCACTTTTGAAGCTTAGTACATCTGGCACTTTCTCTCTGTGCTCCCTCTCTCACTCTGCACTCCCTCTCTCTGCGCTTCCTTTCTCTCTGCGCTTCCTCTCTCTCTGCGCTCTCTCTCTCTCTCTCTCTCTGCGCTTCCTTTCTCTCTTCGTTCCCTCTCTCTCTGCGCTTACTCTCTCTCTCTCTGCACTCCCTCTCCCACTCTGTGCTCCCTCTCACTCTCTGTGCTCTCTCGATCTCTATGCACTCCCCCTCTCTCTCTCTCCCTCTCTCCCTGCACTCCTTCTCTCTCTGCACTCCCTCTGCCTCTCTCTGCACTCCCTCTCTCTGCAGTTCCTCTCTGCACTCCCTCTCTCTGGGCTCCCTCTCTTTGCACTCCCTCTCTCTCTGCACTCCCTCTCTCTGCGGTTCCTCTCTCTACACTCCCTCTCTCTGCTCTCCCTCTCTCTGCACTCCCTCTCTCTGGGCTCCCTCTCTTTGCACTCTCACTCTGCACTCCATCTCTCTGCACTCCCTCACTCTCTATGCGCTCTCTCTCACTTTGCACTCCCTCTCTCTGTGCTCCCTCTCTCTCTCTATCTCTACTCACTCTGCACTCCCTCTCTCGCTGCTCCCTCTCACACTCTGGGCTCTCTTGCTCGCTCTGTGCTCCATCCATCTCTCTGCGCTCCCTCTCTCTGCGCTCCCTCTCTCTCCCTCTCTCTGTGGTTCCTCTCTGCACTCCCTCTCTCTGGGCTCCCTCTCTTTGCACTCCCACTCTCACTCTGCACTCCATCTCTCTGCACTACCTCACTGTCTATGCTCCCTCTCTCACTTTGCACTCCCTCTCTCGCTGCGCTCCAGCACTCTCTCTGCTCCCTCTCACTCTGGGTGGGATGTATTAATATACATCGCCGCTCGGCCACCGCGATGCTAGTGCATATGTAATAACATATGCGGATAGCATCGCACTGTGGTGACGGAGGCCCCCCGCAATACCTGTAATGTGGTGTGTGGGGGGTTTCCGTCACCTCCCTGGTGCCTCCTCCTCCCCTCATGCTGGGACAGCTCAGCGTGGTTGTCCCCAGCGCCTCCTCCTCCCCCCTGCAGCCTGAAGGATGTCTGGCTGCCTTGCTAGGGGGAGGAGGGGTTTACCTTCCGGGTCCAGGAGGACCTGCAGCAAGGTAAGCCAGAGGGAGGGGGGTCGGCGGAGGCGATGGGTTTGTGGCAGAGGCAGCTGTTGGTGAAAAGAAGCCCATAGGCTTCTATAGGGGCGATACCCTGCTATGCGGTGATGCGGCGGCCGGCCATTCATACATTAGGAAATGCGGTAAAACCCCTGAAAATGGGAGTTTTACAGCATTTTCAGTTTAGTACATGCCGTCACCTCTGCTCTCCTCTCTCTCTGCACTCCCTCTTTCTCTGTGCTCCCTCTCTCTCTCTCTCTCTGTGTGCTCCTTCTCTCACTGCGCTCTCTCAGCAATGCTTCTCTCTCTCTCTCTTTTTCTGCACTCCCTCTCTCTGAGCTCCCTCTCTCTCTCTGCTCTCTCTCTATATATATATATTCCCTCTCTCTCTGCACTCCTGTCTCTCGCTCTCTGCGCTCCCCCTCTCTCTCTGTGCTCCCTCTCTCTGTGCTCCCTCTCTCTCTGCGCTCCCTCTCTCTCTCTGCACTCCTCTCTCTCTGCGCTCCCTCTCTCTGCACTCCTCTCTCTCTGTGCTCCCTCTCTCTCTCTGCACTCCTCTCTCTCTGCACTCCCTCTCTCTGCACTCCTCTCTCTCGGCGCTCTCTCTCTCTGCACTCCTCTCTCTCTGCGCTCCCTCTCTCTGCACTCCTCTCTCTCTGCGCTCCCTCTCTCTCTCTGCACTCCTCTCTCTCTGCACTCCCTCTCTCTGCACTCCTCTCTCTCGGCGCTCTCTCTCTCTCTCTGCACTCCTCTCTCTCTGCACTCCCTCTCTCTGCACTCCTCTCTCTCTGCGCTCCCTCTCTCTCTGCACTCCTCTCTCTCTGCGCTCCCTCTCTCTCTGCACTCCTCTCTCTCTGCACTCCCTCTCTCTGCACTCCTCTCTCTCGGCGCTCTCTCTCTCTCTGCTCCCTCTCTCTCTCTCTCTTCTCCTTCTCACTCTCTGTGCTCCCTCTCTCTCTGCACTCGCTCTCTCTCTCTCTGCACTCCCTCTCTCTGCGCTCCCTCTCTCTCTGCTCCTTCTCTCTCTGTGCTCCCTCTGCGCTCTCTCTGCAATCCCTCTCTCTCTGCACTCCCTCTCTCTGCGCACCCTCTCTCTAAAATCCCTCTCTCTCTCTCTATGCACTCCCTCTCTCTGCGCTCCCTCTCTCTCACTCTCTCTCTCTTCTCCCTCAATCTCTGCACTCCCTCTCTCTCTATATTCCCTCTCTCTCTGCTCTCCCTCACCCTGTGCTCCCTCTCTCTCTGCACCAAAAATGTGGTGCCTAGAGGCAGCCTGACACTTAAATCCGGCAGTGCTGTATGCTATTAGGAAAAACTACACACACACATGCAAATTCTACTTCTAAGTTACTTCTATTCATTTGGGTGAAGTTGCATGATAATTAGTAAGAGATACATACCAAAAAAAAGAGAAACTGAAGTCATGTATCTCGGCATGGCCACACGGCATGGCATGGCCACACACAAAGTCCTGGCACTTTACATCCATCTGTTCATGAGATATGCACTTTTTATTAAAACAAAGACGTGTCTAAAATGATTTGATGAAACAGACCGGAAAGCATTCAAAAATGTCAGCTTAGAATTTGAAATCAGAGACAGCCGGTATAAATACTGTAAAAACATTGGGTATCAATGATTCCATATATCAGCCAGTATGTATGTATCAATGATTCCGTATATATCAGCCAGTATGCATGTAGCAATGATTCCATACATCAGCCAGTATGCATGTAGCAATGATTCCATATATCAGCCAGTATGCATGTATCACTGATTCCATATATCAGCCAGTATGTATGTAGCAATGATTCCATATATCAGCCAGTATGTATGTATCAATGATTCCGTATATATCAGCCAGTATGCATGTAGCAATGATTCCATACATCAGCCAGTATGCATGTAGCAATGATTCCATACATCAGCCAGTATGCATGTAGCAATGATTCCATACATCAGCCAGTGTGCATGTAGCAATGATTCCATACATCAGCCAGTATGCATGTAGCAATGATTCCATACATCAGCAAGTGTGCATGTAGCAATGATTCCATACATCAGCCAGTATGCATGTAGCAATGATTCCATACATCAGCCAGTATGCATGTAGCAATTATTCCATACATCAGCCAGTGTGCATGTAGCAATGATTCCATACATCAGCCAGTGTGCATGTAGCAATGATTCCATACATCAGCCAGTATGCATGTAGCAATGATTCCATACATCAGCCAGTATGCATGTAGCAATGATTCCATACATCAGCCAGTGTGCATGTAGCAATGATTCCATATATCAGCCAGTATGTATGTAGCAATGATTCCATACATCAGCCAGTGTGCATGTAGCAATTATTCCATATATCAGCCAGTGTGCATGTAGCAATGATTCCATACATCAGCCAGTGTGCATGTAGCAGTGATTCCATATATCAGCCAGTATGCATGTAGCAATGATTCCATATATCAGCCAGTATGTATGTAGCAATGATTCCATACATCAGCCAGTATGCATGTAGCAATGATTCCATACATCAGCCAGTGTGCATGTAGCAATGATTCCATACACCAGCCAGTATGCATGTAGCAATGATTCCATATATCAGCCAGTATGTATGTAGCAATGATTCCATATATCAGCCAGTATGCATGTAGCAATGATTCCATACATCAGCCAGTATGTATGTAGCACTGATTCCATACATCAGCCAGTATGTATGTAGCAATGATTCCATACATCAGCCAGTATGCATGTAGCAATGATTCCATACATCAGCCAGTGTGCATGTAGCAATGATTCCATACATCAGCCAGTATGCATGTAGCAATGATTCCATATATTAGCCAGTGTGCATGTAGCAATGATTCCATATATCAGCCAGTATGCATGTAGCAATGATTCCATATATTAGCCAGTGTGCATGTAGCAATGATTCCATATATCAGCCAGTATGCATGTAGCAATGATTCCATACATCAGCCAGTGTGCATGTAGCAATGATTCCATATATCAGCCAGTATGCATGTAGCAATGATTCCATATATCAGCCAGTATGCATGTAGCAATGATTCCATATATCAGCCAGTGTGCATGTAGCAATGATTCCATATATCAGCCAGTATGCATGTAGCAATGATTCCATATATCAGCCAGTATGCATGTAGCAATGATTCCATATATCAGCCAGTATGCATGTAGCAATGATTCCATATATCAGCCAGTATGTATGTAGCAATGATTCCATATATCAGCCAGTATGCATGTATCACTGATTCCATATATCAGCCAGTATGTATGTAGCAATGATTCCATATATCAGCCAGTGGGGCCGATTCAGTATCAATCATAGCAATCCGAATTCTGCCCCAGCGGCCTAGCGACTCCTGATTGGCCGCTAGGCGGCCAATAGTGGTATTCGGGAGGAGGAGCCACATGATGAATAATTTCCTTCCACAGGTACCCTATGGATTTCTTCTGGACCAGCTGAAGGATGAAAAGCTACCTATGGGGTCAAGATAGATAAGTATCAGCATGAAAGGGCTGTGTATGTAATAATGTTTTATTTTTCAGTTGTGTTTGTGTTTTTATTTAACTATTGATTCTGCTGTGGAACTAAGAGTCCCAGCAAGCCCATTAATGGGCTGCATGCTGGGACTTTTGGTTCTCCAAGTCCCAATATGCGGTCCAGGCTTTCTGGGACTCATAGTTCCACAGCAGAACCCAATGTTTTCATCTATCTTTTACACATTTATCAGCCTGGTGGCCACCGCTCCAGGGCCACCGGGGACAGCCCCAGGCTTCAGCCTGGGTAGGTGAATTCAAATACAACAAGTCCACTGCATTGCTTCGCTTGCGATGCTTCGGGCACGGTGCCTCGCTATGGTCGGCACAATATTTTATTCTCCCACCACACCCTGGTGGAAGGTAGGGCATGAAATACCGCCTGTTAGCACATGGCTCAAAAACAGTGAAAAACCCCCTGTCGACCTAATGACCTCTCGACCCAAATTCATGTTGACCTATACCCATGTTGACCTTGGCCCATGTCTACCTAGAACCATGTCGACCTATCCCCATGTTGACCTAACGGTGTCGACCAACTTGCTGTAGATCCAATGGCTGTATCCCCTGGACTTAACACAACCCACATTCTCATGCTGTGGAGGATCATGGATGTTGTCTGTCTGTCTCACTATGCACTGATTAGTTGCCATCAGTACTATTTTTCTTGAAAAATAGCTCCAGGAACTCCAGGTCTGGGGACGGATCAATTAAATAAAAATATATATAATAGAGAGAGGGAGAGAGAGATAGATCTATATATTGTATTTAGAAACAAAGGCACTCACAGGTGACTTTAAAATACAATTTATCTTATGGAAAGTAGATTTTCAGTTCCTGATGATGTCATATTTAATTACAGGTTCAGGAACTGAGTTCCTGCTGGTTCCTGCTGAAAAATAGCACTGGTTGCCATACAGAAATGTCCATTTCATGGATCAACAGAAGGATCGATTGATTTCTTTCTTTGGCGTAGCTATGTGCAGTATGTTGAAATCTGCAAGATCCACAAACATACAATGGATCTTGCAAAGTGCAAATGTTTGGTTTTTCACAATGAAATTTTACCTACAGATATGTGTTAACAAAAAGTTCAGGCAGAGAGTTTTGCTCTAGACCAGCTTTGCAGATTTTAAGGTTCCCCTATTGCTACAAATGTGTGTTGTGAAACTTTGCACAAACATTTGGTTCTTATCAAGCTCAACGCCAAAAGATAGAATCAGTATTTCATTGGGAACGACTGAATTGTAACCTTTATTAAAACCCTGAAACTGTCAATTCAGATTCAAATATAGCACAGACGATTGCAGATATGTCTCTGGAAGCAACAGGGAAGGAAAGGATCAGGGAGATTGTGTGTCTGCATTTTGTCTGGCTGCAGAAAATTGTGCTACTACAGTGTTGGATGTGCGCCATTTCTGGCATCTGGATTACGTTGATGCGTGAAAACAAATTCCAGGAATAATTGACACAAAATTCTTGGTATGTTCAATAAAAATGAGTAGGTGGGGAAACAAATCTGCAAATTAACATTCCACCAGATGTTTGCCAACTAGACACACTGACACAGTCTAGAATAGGTACAACAGAGATGTCTGGCAGATAGGCTACATCAATGTGAATTGATCGTTGTGTGTGTGTGAATTAGCAAGGATAATCTGCTACAACAATAGTAATGGCATGGTGGTACGGTAATTAGTTATACTCTTGCAGCACCGAGATCACAGATTTGACTAGGTAAAATTTCTGCCAGGGCACTATTTGGAGTTTGTATCTTCTTCATGGCTACACATGGGGCATATGCGATAGCACCCCTGTTCGCCGGCGGTGCGGGATGCCGGATGAAAGCAGATATTTATTTTAAGTGCCAATCAATTACAAGGCATGCTGGCCGTACCCAGACGTTTTTTTAAAGCGGCAATAATTTGCAATGCATGGTTTTGCTTTGTATATGATTGCTGTTTAAAAAATGTTTGTCCCGCTCTTCCAGCCAACTCAGATGAGATAAAATAACATGTCAAATTATTTGACTTTGGATATATAAAATTGTCCCCTAGAGACTCTTAAATATCTTCCAATATTTTAAAGTTTTAAAAGTAACCTCCAATTTTTAAAAACTGGTATGTGTAACCTGGGGGAAATGGAGTAGATGGGTAGAATGTGGGACCTGGGGGAAATGGAGTAGATGGGTAGAATGTGGGACCTGGGTTATATGGAGTAGATGGGTAGAATATGGGACCTGGGAGATATGGAGTAGATGGGTAGAATGTGGGACCTGGGGGATATGGAGTAGATGGGTCGAATGTGGAACCTGGGGGATATGGAATAGATGGGTAGAATATGGGACCTGGGAGATATGGAGTAGATGGGTGGAATGTGGGACCTGGGGGATATGGAGTAGATGGGTAGAATGTGGGGCCTGGGGAAAATGGAGTAGATGGGTAGAATGTGGGGCCTGGGGGATATGGAGTAGATGGGTAGAATGTGGGGCCTGGGTTATATGGAGTAGATGGGTAAAATGTGGGACCTGGGTTATATGGATTAGATGGGTAGAATGTGGGACTTGGGGAATATGGAGTAGATGGGTAGAATATGGGACCTGGTGTAGATGGGTAGAATATGGGACCTGGGGGATATGGAGAAGATGGGTAGAAAGGGGGACCTGGGGGAAATGGAGTAGATGGGTAGAATATGGGAGCTGGGGCATATGGAGTAGATGGGTAGAATGTGGGACCTGGGGGATATGGAGTAGATGGGTGGAACGTGGGACCTGAGGGATATGGAGTAGATGGGTAGAATTTGGCACCTGGGGGATATGGAGTAGATGGGTAGAATGTGGGACCTGGGGGAAATGGAGTAGATGGGTAGAATATGGGACCTGGGGGATATGGAGTAGATGGGTGGAATGTGGGACCTGGGGGATATGGAGTAGATGGGTAGAATGTGGGACCTGGGTTATATGGAGTAGATAGGTAGAATTTGGCACCTGGGGGATATGGAGTATATGGGTAGAATATGGGACCTGGGGGATATGGAGTAGATGGGTAGAATATTGGACCTGGGGTATATGGAGTAGATGGGTAGAATGTGGGACCTGGGGGATATGGAGTAGATGTGTAGAATGTGGGACCTGGGGGATATGGAGTAGATGGGTGGAATATGGGACCTGAGGGATATGGAGTACATGGGTAGAATGTGGGACCTGGGGGATATGGAGTAGATGGGTAGAATATGGGACCTGGGGGATATGGAGTAGATGGGTAGAATGTGGTTCCTGGGGGATATGGAGTAGATGGGTGGAATATGGGACCTGAGGGATATGGAGTACATGGGTAGAATGTGGGACCTGGGGGATATGGAGTAGATGGGTAGAATATGGGACCTGGGGGATATGGAGTAGATGGGTAGAATGTGGGACCTGGGGTATATGGAGTAGATGGGTAGACTATGGGACCTGGGGGATATGGAGTAGATGGCTAGAATGTGGGACCTGGGTTATATGGAGTACATGGGTGGAATATGGGACCTGAGGGATATGGAGTACATGGGTAGAATATGGGACCTGGGGGATATGGAGTAGATGGGTAGAATGTGGGACCTGGGTTATATGGAGTAGATGGGTAGAATGTGGGACCTGGGGGAGATGACTATAAAGTAATGTGGACTGTATGGGGTTCCAATCAATATGTCGACACCATATGGTCCACATGCATTAGGTTGACAGGTACAAATGGTACATAAGGTTTTTTTTGTGTGTGTGTGTGTGGGGGGGGGGGGGGGGGTCATATCTTGTTTAACGTTTTCTTCATTTACCATCCACATGGACTACGATTGGGAACAGTAACCTTGCCTGAAGCTTGGTGAGCATGGTCGTCCAGGGTACATGCCTCCACTAGTTTGGCTTTAGTACCAGTTGATAGCTCTACAGTGCCTAGATAGACAGTCAAGAGGTCTACTCCAAAAGAGCAACATGCAATAGGTCGACAGGGTCAAAAGGTCAACATGAAAAAAGGTAAACACATAACAAGGTTGACATGAGTTTTTCACAATTTTTTTACTGGCTTGTTCTTACTTCACTATCCATGTCGGCATAGAGCCTGAAGTATGGTGAGCAAAGCGAGCCATGTGAAGGTATGTATTAAACTAATTGGGTCCATGCCAACCTTTTCATGTATCTACCTTTTTCATGTTGACCTTTTGACCCTGTCGACCATATGGTGTCAATCTTACAATCCACACCCAACTGTATACCTTCTAATGCCTTGTCTGCAGGCTTAACGTGTGCATCAGCATTCAGTAAATGACATGCAAAGGAATTTAATTAATGTATAGCAGATCTATGGGTAATCTCAGCAACATTTTCTTTCCAATATCTGTCCTTTATGTTGCTTATAATTTGCATTTATGTCAGTAAATATCTGTGAATGCTCTTAAATGTTGATTTCCATTTGGCAGAAAAAAGTGGACTCCATGTGAATTGGTGATAAAGTGGAATCAACCAAAAATGTTAAGATGTTGCTGCGCTACACAGGAGGGTAACAGACCCGTTTTCACCAAATGCCAGAAGGTCTCAGTACCCGAGGAACAGTACTGAGGGCCCGATTCAGACTTGACTGCACGGGACTGAATCAGAATCTACTTATTTATTTAGCACCTTCTAGAAGATAGATAGCATCTAATTGTTCCCCATAGCAACATCACATCTAAAATAGAACTCCTATCTATCTATGCACACACCTGTAATTTTATATTTTGAACTATATATATTGTTTTTTTTTTCTTACCAGTTTTATCTAGAACCCTTACTAGCGTACTAGAGACACCATCCCCTACATTGACATGCTCAGTGGCTCAAATCATGGCCACAGTACCATTAGTATAGAATGCGATTTTCCTTATGCTGTAGCCTATAAAGCAGGCATGTCCAAACCATGGCCCTCCAGCTGTTGTGAAACTACAAGTCCCATCATGCCTTGCCACAGGTTTGCTATTAGGGAATGCTAAAACTATTGCAAGGCATGCTGGGATGTGCAGTTTTACATGCCTGCTATAAGGTATGAAATAGAGGTGCCGTGTGCTTACCTTGATGAGGGGCACTGACCCTACTGCCGCATCCCATGGCTTACTGTGGTCGCTGGCCCTGTAGTTGTCTGAGGTATTACATACACAGCACTTTCTATGAGGCAGCCTATAGCTTATTGGTTGCTAATTATGCCCCTTTCATGAGCTGGCCAAAAGTGTTGTAAAGCCCTGTACACACGCTAATGCTGTGTACACACTTGTTCAATCTGCATGAGATTCAGATGAGATTTTGACTATATAGTCAAAATCTCATCTGGATCTCATGCAGATTGTATGGGTTTTATCCCAAGCGATCCAGATGCGCGCTCCCATATCTCAGCCAGAAAGTCTTGGCTGCCCTGTCTATCTAGTGCATTAGATTTTAATGTTAGATTCGATTTTCTATTAGATCTGGCATTAGATCATCCCATTCAATTTGGCATTAGATCTGTACTTTTGCATTCGATTCGATTTCACAATGTAGGCACAATGTACTCATTCGATTTACTGTATCGAATTCGAGATTTCCTTGGCTGCGCAGTAGATTTTCTATTCGATTTTGAGAAAACAGGAGAGCGCATCGAATGCAAAAGTACAGATCTAATGCCAAATTGAAAGCATTCGAAAGTGTCCTTAAAACCATTCGATGTGGATTCGATTTTGCTTCTATAAGCAAAATCGAATTGAAAACAGGGAAAAATCTAAGCGTGTGTACACAGCTTAAGATTCAAGAAATCCCCTCTAGAAATCCTGTGTATATACACAGATTGTTGAAGACTTAAGGCCCCCATACACTAGGGCGACTTGTCCTTAGGACAAGTCGCCCCCGACTTCCTCCTGAGCTTCCCCGGCTGCTCCCCGGGGGTGCTTGATTAGATTGGCACTTGATGTGCCATTTTTTACATGTGATAAATCGTCTCGATCTATCACATGTAAAAAACCCGGGGAGCAGGGGGGGGGGGGGCTACAGAGGTGGGAGCTGGTGGGAGCAGGGGGGCTGGGGACGCTGCGGGGGACACGTCTGTGTCCCCCGCTGCTGGGGACGCTGCGGGGGACAGCGTCTGTGCGGCGAGGCGGTAGAGGGAGCAGGGGGGGCTGGGGACGCTACGGGGGACACGTCTGTGTCCCCCGCTGCTGGGGACGCTGCGGGGGACAGCGCCTGTGCGGCGAGGCGGTAGAGGGAGCAGGGGGGGCTGGGGACGCTGCGGGGGACACAGGCGGCATAGAGCCGGGCAGGGGGAGCCGGCGGGAGCTGTCAGTGCTAGAAAAAAAAGCCTATACAATGAATGGGAAGCCTGTGATTGGCTGAGCGCTCTCTCAGCCAATTGCTGACTGGCTGAGAGAGCGCTCAGCCAATCACAGGCCGCCCATGCATTGTATGGGCTTTTTTTTTTATTCAATACTGACAGCTCCCGCCGGCTCCCCCTGCCCGGCTCTATGCCGCCTGTGTCCCCCGCAGCGTCCCCAGCCCCCCCTGCTCCCTCTACCGCCTCGCCGCCCCACTAGGTCCCAAGTCGGGTGGTCGGACGTGCAGCAGGTCCGACCACCCGACGCAGATCCGATGCGCACGGGACCGCGCATCGGATCTGAGGGGACATCAAAACTAGCCGAGTTTGGTCCGATTTCGGCCAGATCCGACTGATCTGGCTGAAATCTGACCAAAATCGGCTAGTGTATGGGGGCCTTAAAGGGCCCCTTGCATTAGAACGATATATCTGATGCTGAAATTGGATGCAATTTCCCTTGAACTCCCCCTGGACCTTCACGGGAGTGATTGCATCCAATTTGGTACTTTGGGGCCAAATGTAATAGGGTGAGTTTCAGAAAGTGAGAGATTTTGGGAGAGTTTTCCCATGTTTTTTAAAACAGCAATCAATTACACTGCAAAACCAGGTTGATTTTGCCATGTAGTGCTTTAAAAAACATGGGAAAACTCCCAAAATCTCTCACTTTCTGCAACTCTCACCCTATTACATTTGACCCTTGGTGTCATTTTGTGCATGCAATTTGGTCCAATAAAGTGTATGAGATTTATCTGGCCAAATTGCATGAGTACTACACTTTCTGCAATATATCGCATACGATATATCACATGCGCCAAAAGCACTCCATTTTCCATCCAATTCCAACAAATCACAGGTGCGGTCCGACCAACCTAGAGGCTCCCATTCGACTGTCACGGGCCTGCACGTCGGATCGAATCAGATGGAAAACACAAACAATGTGGCACTTTTCAGATGATATATCGGCATGAAACATCAAAATTAGCCACAATTGTTCTAATGTAAGAGGGCCTTAAGGGGTCTATGTACACAGATCATTAAAGACTAAGGAGTCTATGTGCAATGGGGTCTATGTATTAAGCTTTAAGAGATATAAAATGATAAACTACCAACCAACCAGCTCCTGTCATTTTTGAACACAGCCTGTAACATGGCAATTAGGAGCTGATTGGCTGGTACTTTATCTAAATCCACTTTATCTCTCTCCCCAGGCCTGCCAAAAGGGGGGTGCTGTGGGTAAAGCTGTCCCGGGCCCTGGCAGCTCATTTTGCCCACCACTACCCCGTGACTGCCTCCGCTGTGCTCCTGCGTTGCTCGGTGCAGGTCCCGAAGCACAGGCTTCTTGAATGCAGGAGGCCAATTAAAATGCTGCCCTGGCTTTTGAACCAATCAGAGCTTGTGTACCTTTAGCCAATCAGAATGGCTGCCGGTACACAAGCTCTGATTGGCTCACCAGCTGGTGCTGCATTTTAATTGGCCGCCGGCATCCTGCATTGAAGAAGCTTCAGGATCGTCAGTAGGAGGGGATGAGGGACTCAGAGCAGAAGTCAGGCGGTAAGTGAAGGGAGAAGATATAAAGGAGGGGGGGGGGGGGGAATCAGTCCCGGGCCCCAAAATCCTAGTGGCAGCCCTCCCCAAGGCTTAGTACATAGACTTCTATATATGCCCATTTCTCTAATTTAATAAACAACTTGTCCGATTAGGTCTCATCTCATGCGCCCAGATCAGGCTGGGTTTTCCCTGACGCAAGCATGTCAGAGAAGCTGCTGGGGACTGGTGGAAGCTGATATTTCACGACAGCCACAAGACTCAGCCCACCCGGCCAGCCACCCCCCCAGACTCCTCATGCCCACCGGTCTACAGGAGAATTTCCACCCCCGGCGGTGATGTAGAAAGGCCATATTCCTGCAGCCTGAGCTCTTGAATCCATTGACAACTTTGCACAGCCACTTAAACTGACCCATAGGAAATGTTAGACTCAGAAGTAACACATCATGTATAAATAAATATATAATTATTTATGATGTATGCCAACATACACATTTAAATGTCCATACAAAAATAAATTATTCTCCAATAAGTATTAAAAAATAGAAAGGAATCTCTTTCAACAGTTCTAACTATGCCATGGCAGAGGGCGCTTTTGGTTTTGGCGACAACACCTGTTTGAAACGTCTCTTTAGGTCTTGCATGTTGGGCGACTTGGGTCGGGGAATGACGGATCCTCTCCTTTTTTCGCCACAGCTGGTGGACTGGTGCTTGCTGATCTCCTTGCAGAGGTGCTGGAACACCTGACAAACGTCCTGACAGTTTTCACTGGTGGAGATTTCCACGAAGGAACATCCCAGTTCATTAGCGAGCTGGACCCCGGCTTCTGAAGAGACTTGTCTCATATGGAGGAGGTCCCCTTTATTAGCCACTATGAGGATGGGAATCTTAGAGTCTGAGTGTACTTTCCGGATGTGCTGATGGAGGTGGCGGATGTACTCGTAGCTTCTGTAGTCCGTGATGGAGTAGACCAGGAGGAATCCTTCCGCGGAATGCACACAGCGCAACAGGTCTGTCACCTGGGACACGTCATCTCCCACCTGCACACAAAGCGCAATACAGCCGGTTAGCACTTTATTCACATGGTACGAATACATCACAGGTTCTCAAACTCGGTCCTCGAGTTCCCCACACGGTGCACGTTTTGCAGGTCTCCTCACAGAATCACAAGTGAAATAATTAGCGCCACCTGTGTCAATGAGTAATGAATGCACCTGTGCACGTGCCAGGGGAGCTGTGTGGGGTCCTGAGGACCAAGTTTGAGAACCACTGTAATACACTATACAAGCACAGAAGAGGCCTCCAATAAGGTTTGGGTTATGCTACAAACAGAAAAATAAAGCATAAAGGGTATTTAGACATCTCGGCTTCACATAATAATAATAATAATGATTATTATTTTAAGGAACTGTAGCTGGGGACATGCAAAGTGTTCCTCATATGTTCTGAGTTGCATGAAACGGTTTCAATGTTATTGGGACAGTGCAAGGTACAGCGAGTGTGGAATAAAGATTCCTACAGGGCAAGAATCAGAATAGACCCCTAATAAAAAAAAATAGCCATTACGTTTACATGGCAATTCAGTTTAAGAAGTCTTTTGGTGCTGTAAGATACCACTGCCCCAGAACCAAACTGCAAAATGAGAGCCATGTTCCCTTTTCGACCTTACTTGGGCCTGAAACTGGTTAGCAAGACTGCGATTTTTGCAGACGGCCTTATTCTTACAAGGTAAATTAGATTTCAGCTCGAACACATCTCACCCAAATCTAACTCTACACATGTTACATCTGCCCCACCTGCAGTGCAGCTTGGTTGTGCCAATCTGTACAAAATGCAGCCTTGCTAACCCCGAATCAGGCTCTTTGTCTTGTATGGATGTTCTAAAGAAGGCTAATGCCAATTCAACGTACTAGCCAATATAGCCCTGTGGATGTACTACTCAGGATTAGTATCCTGATGTAGAAAGATCTTTATTTTTACACTGCAATATAGAACTCACTTTGAACCAGAATAAGGGTCCATGTGTGTATTTGGCCATAGGCATAGCTAGTCAAAATTGGCTTGTCTGCACTGTCTATATAGCTTGGAGATAGCAGAGCCGTCCATCACTATCGCCAGCAGTGTACACTTTTGGCGATTTTGGCTAACCTTCTAGACTATCAAGTCCAAAATCACACTGTGTGTATACAACTATAGAGGACATGGATTATGATCTATAGGTCCCTGTGGGCCAGATGTATCAAGCTTCAAACGTGATAAAATAGAGAGTGATAAACAGCCAGCCAATAAGCTCCTACCTGCCATGTCACAGGCTGGGTTTGAAAAAAATAACATGTAGGAGCTGATTGGCTGCTTGTAGATCACTCTCCACTTTATCACTTTTTGAAGCTTGATACATTTGGCCCTAATATAAGTCTGCATAGTGAAGCCCATCCTGACCCACTGTTTTTACAACTGCAGGGGCAGTCATCATAAGTACTGTATCTGCACATGCAGGCACTCCACGCTGAGTGTAGTAGTTCCACCTTAACAAGGCGTGCAATCAAGGCTGCCCAGACATGTTAATTTTATGGAATGGTTATTCTATCCAAACTTGCAACTGCATTCTTGTTTACATGCCCAGTGAGGCACATGCAGTCCCTGATTTCTTATTTTAATGGCTCTTGTGCAATACCCCCTTGCGTAAGAATTAAAGTCAGGCCCCTTATTTAGAAGTCGGTATAATTTCCCTATCTCGCTACTGTCTACATCTGAGCAATTACAATGCTTGGCAGTCTCAGACAAAGCCAGTTATGCAGTCATTTATGAGCAGAATGTTTATGAATCACATTTCTCCTGGGGGCGGATAGATAAAAGTTCCCGGTACATACGGACATAATTTAATATATAATATGTCAGTGATTTATACAAGTGTGGGATACAGGGTAAACATGAAGCCATTCGCCAGTCATCGCTGCATCAGAGAATTTGTGCATCTCCTAAAGTGACCCCTGGTGTAAGTAAAGGTCCATACACACTGGGCGATTTTGCCTAGCGTGTATGGACAGCGATGGCCGCTGTCATCACTGGGGGGGGAAAGCCGCTTAGTGCATACGCCCTGCCCAGCGCTGTCAGCTGGGGAGGGCGGGTTTCCATAGCGCAGCACTATGCGAAGCCGTCCTCAAAGCCGCTCTTCTGCTGGTAATACAAGCAGATGAATGGCTTTTGCCGGCGATGATGCGGGAGCGTGCAGCAGCGCACATCGCCGGGCCGTACACACTGGGCGGCTTTGAGCTAGAAGCCGCTCAAAATACTAAGTTTGAGCGGCTTTCAGCTCGAAATCGCCCAGTGTGTATGGACCTTATCAGGGGTATGGATCATTGTATAGACAACAACTAGGTCGACGCCACTATGTCAACATGCATGAAGGTTGACTTGACAGAAGGTAGACAGTGTCATTAGGTTGACAGTGGGTTTCAAGGTTTTTTTGTCTTGAATGCCGACACAGACACTGAAATGTAGCACCGCGTCCCCTCGCTGCGCTCGCCATGCTTCAGGCTCGGTTCCTTGCTACGCTCGGCACACTATTTTATTCTCTGACCATTGCCTAGTGGATGGTAGGGCATGAAATACCGCCTGTTGCACATGTCGGTTCCATGTCGACCTTCCCCATGTTGGCCTAATGACCCTGTCAATCTAACCCATGTCGACCTTCCTGTATGTTGGCCTAGTGACAGTATCCCCTTAGTAGAGTGTATGCTCGGCACACTATTCTATTCTCCCTCTACATCCTAGTGTGATCTGGAGCTGGTTCTAAGCAAGCTGAAATATCCTGAGACCTTACGAGGCTCGTAAAATTCTATGCTTTAGGTATATTTATGACAAGTGCCTACAATACCCAATTTAAAGAGTGTCTGAGTCAGGAGAACTTGTGACTCATTCGTGGGCTACTGCTCAGCACAAGACAGACTTTAGGGGGGCTGGAGGCATACGAATTGCAGATGATTTAACATTGAATGAAAACAAGTTGTTGGATGGATACATCTTCCCTGACAGATGGCAGACAAACAACCTATGCAGTGTGTTATGCCAAATGAGATGCCTACCTTGACAAAGCCTGGCGTGTCTTGGATCTGCAAAGCCATATGCTCTCCATCCACAACCACCAGCCTGGAGTACAGATTTCCTGTTTAATAAAATACAAATATGCCGTATTAAGTAAAAAGGTCACAGATGATGCGATGGCATGTTCAAGCTGTAGTCAAGCAGCGTGAAGGCTTACCTGTGTTGGTTTCATAGTCCCCAATAAATCTTTTTGTGAGGAATCGGACGATCATTGCTGGAAAAGGAGAAAACATGTTCTATTAGTTGTAAATATAGAAAACACAATAATGAGCTCATAGAAATATACAGAGCAGGATATAATGGGCAGTATTGAATGCTTTTTGCGAGCAGTGCCGATTGACCCCCTTGCACACACCGCTGAGTTTTTACAGCTACGTGGAAACGACGCCTGCGGCCGCTAAAACAGCGAGGCTTGTGCCTAAATGCAGCGGGCTCCCTGCATTAGCCACAACCCTCGCAGTTTGGGTGCGAATTCTCGCTGTCCTCTGACAGTGAGGATTCCCCCGGAACGTTGTATACGGCTGGCACGGGGGTTAAACGGCAATTGTTTTCGGTGATCGTCGCCGTTTAACCCCATCGCCGGCCGCATTGAATACAGCCCGATGCATTGTCAGTCTGACGGCCATGCAGGATGCCGGCTGAACGCTGAGGTTTTTTTTTTTTTAAAGGACCAATCATTTACAAGCCAAAACCATGACTTGTATTTAAAAAAAAAAAAAAACCTCTGAGATCACCCGGTATCCCGCATGGCCACCAGACTCGGAACGTCATACAACCCTATTATACCTATTATCATTATATATATATATATATATATATATATATATATATATATATATATATATATATATATATATATATATATATATATATATATATATATATATATATATGTGTGTTACTGCAAATTAGATGGTCTCACATAATACCCAAATAAATGACTGCATTTATGGCAATCATATTAATGTTCAATACTGACACATGCATCTAGCCAGATTATTTTTATCTACTTTGTTAAACTGACAACAATAGGGTTGCTTTGTAGATCAGGGGATTGTTACTCCTGGAGAGCGCATTATCAGCGCCTGTGCAATTCAAGAATTTAGTAAGCGGATTACACTATAATCGTAGGTTTAAATTAAAATGGACCTTACTACTGGATGAAGATTCTGCATGAAGAGCAATTTGTTTACCTATATACACATACATACACACACACACACACACACACACACACACACACCCCAACTGTATTGTCAATCTGATTATTTTAATTATCTGAATCGTAAGGTCTGTGCTGCTTTACAGTGTCATGCAACACAATGACCCAAGTCAAACCAGTGCTTCAATCATTGTATTATATTAGTATTGTATGTACTTCAATTCAGATTGATTTGACTTTGTATGCTGGCAGCCACCAAATAACAGGCTAAAAGCTACATAGTTATGAACACACATTAGAAATGCAGAAACAAGTTATATATTTTTTAAGAGTGTAATAAACGGAACATTCAGAGACACACACACACACACATATAATATAGAACTAGACTATTATAAATGTGCAGAATAGAAAACTTCTGGCCAATTAGAGTAGTCAAAATGAGGAAATTAAATGGGATACTATTTTGGAAGTGAACACACAGCAGACTGTTAAAGTCTCATATGCAGCATCTATCATTAATTCAGGATCCTATATAGATGTCATTTACCATAGCAGTAATTATATATATATATATATATATATATATATATATATATATATATATATATATATATATATATATACGAATTACAATACTTTGTGTATGTGAATATAATCTGGCACTGAAAGGTTTCGATGCGTAACTTGCCATAGGCTGATGACAGCTTCCAAAACAATTGGTGATAATTATATTTTTATTCATTAATTACTCTGTAAATGTGATATTTAGGACACTCACCAGTTTTCCCAACGCTGCTTGTCCCCATTACAGCCAGTTTTATATCCCGCACAGTGAGGTAGTCCGCAGACTCCGGGATGGGTGTCAGGAGAAAGTTACTGGACATGGCTGGTAGACGCATGGGAGAATAGGGGTGATAAATCCGGGGTTACTCAGATCGATGCATCCAAGGCGCAGTGTAGACGCAGGGTAAGGGCGCAGTGTGCGGCTGCAGAGCTGTCACAGTGCAGTATAATAGCTGTCAGGCTCTGGGGCTGAGCGCGCAGCGGCCGTCTCTGTGCAGAACAGTGTGACTGTGTGTGGTTGTCTCTCCCAGGCTCTGCTGCTCCTTATAAGCGCTGCACAGTCTGGAGAGGGCGGACGGGGCGGGGGACAGGCTCCGGTTACGCAGAGTGACGCGCTCCCCGCTGATCGTCATCATCATGAGATAGCGATGCACAAAGCGGCGCTGCCGGAGGATCCGCTGATGGACAATGGGGTTTCCTGACACCTGTGAGATGAGGGCAGCACACAGAGACAATAGTGCTGGGGTGGTAGTGTGGGCATGTGTGCCAGGTGGAGTGCACACTGCTTGCATTCCTCTATATGGGTAAATAGCTTCATATGCTCTTCCTGCTCTGTCTGTATGGTGCATGTCATCATAATATTGTTACATTCCTCTGGGTATACTGTGCTCTTACTGGTGTGATGTCTGTACAGTATGGTGCATGTCATAATATTGTTACATTCCTCTATACGGGTATACTGTGCTCTTACTGGTGTGATGTCTGTATGGTGCATGCCATAATATTGTTACATTCCTCTATACGGGTATACTGTGCTCTTACTGGTGTGATGTCTGTATGGTGCATGCCATAATATTGTTACCTTCCTCTATACGGGTATACTGTGCTCTTACTGGTGTGATGTCTGTATGGTGCATGCCATAATATTGTTACATTCCTCTATACGGGTATACTGTGCTCTTACTGGTGTGATGTCTGTATGGTCAGGGCCGGCGCTACCCGCTCAGCACAGCCTGCAAAGCAGGTAGGCGCCGGCCCTTAGAGGCGCTTCTTCCCCTCGTTCATTACTGCAGTGTAGGTCCGGGCTGCCGGAGCCTGCGTCTGTCAAAGTATATGACAGGCAGCGGCGCCGGCAGTAGGCTTAGGCCACCACACAAGCAGCCTGGCTGAAAGCTCCCCACACAGCAGCGGGATGGAAGCTCCCGACCCAGTCCTGGTGAGTGACGCTGCCCCGCCTGGTCTGGGTGGAATTGCAGTAAATCCGGCATGCGGAGGTGGTAATATTACATATTTTTCCAAACCCCTACCAACCCACATCAGGCCAGCTGACCACTGCAGCTGCCTGACAAGCGCATTAAAAAACCTGAGCCGGTTGCAGCACTCCAGGTTCACGGAACTTCTCTCTGACGTCAGCAAGGAAGGAGCAGTTGCAGCAGCAGCGCCACCCCTGATAGCAAGTGGCCGGAGTTGGACTGCAGCTTGAAGAGAAGCTAGCGATGCTGCTGCTTGGAGCTTCCAGGTGATCTCAGCTCTCCCCTACCGCCGGAGCTGCGACATGCACAGTGGTCAGTAGTGCATGGATTGATGCTGCAGTCCCTGATGGGACACAAGGGTGTGTCTGGGGGGTGGATTATTCTCAGTGATGTGAAACCTTTCCCCCACCTGACAGATACCCTACCCCTCGTTGTGAGCACCCTTCGCTCTCCTTGTGCCACCATCAGGTCTTTCTGTGCCCACCTTCCCCCTCCCTGTGACCCCCTTAATTCACCATCACTGTTACTGACTCCTACTAGGCCCCAAACTCTGCCAAAGCAGTCATAAAAAATAAAAATATATTTTTTAGAGGGTTTAGTGAGATTGCTTTTGGGACCTCCCCCTAATCTGTTGGGCCCCAAAGCAGCTGCACACTCCTAGTTAGAGGGTCCGGGCCATGTCTGTCCATCTGTGCCCCCTCTCGTCCATCTCTCTATACCCCCTTCTACATCCCCATATAATGATCTGTCTTTTTTTTCTGTCAGTCTATATCTCCTACCCCTCCCATCTGTCAGTCTATGCCCCCTCCCTTCTGTTCATCTGTGCACCCTCCCATTTGTCTGTCTGTGCATCTATGCCCCCATTTGATGCTTTGCCTGTCTGCCCATGCCCCACGTACTGTATTCCATCTATGCCCTCCAATCCACCCTTCTATGCCCTGTCCCATCCATCCATTGGTCTGTCTGCCTGTCCATCTATGCCCCCATATTGTGCAGTCTTTCCACCTTTCCATCAATGCTACTAATGTCTGTCTATAACCCCCATATGGTGCTTTGTCTGCCAATACCCTGTCTGCACGTCCAGACTCCCAGAAACCAATCTGTCCACCTATGCCTTCTTCATCAGACATGATTTAATACATCTTGAAGGTGTAGCTTCCTGCTTCACTGTGGTAATAAGGATCATACGGTCACTGATGGCACAGGGCACCAAAATGTGTACTTGTGTCTCTGTGGATTTGGATTGCTCTGGGTGAGGGATACTATGTTTGCTCGCTGATAGGTGCTGGGACAGAGGCAGAACTAGTGGCAGTGCTGGGGGGCTCCAGCTGAAATCTTGCCTAGGGCATCAAATTGGTTAGGGCCGGCTCTGACCGCAGGTGACGTAATGACACTGTTGTGTGACAGTGTGTATAGCAAAGGTTTGTGCCACTGTAAATAAAGGGGTAACTAATTACCCACGGCCAGAATGGTGGGCCACTATACTAGACACTGTGGCCTTCCCATTACATGAGGTGAGAGGCACATGAGTTAACACAGACTTGACAGTGGCACTCTCAAAATTAAGTGTATAAAGAAACACTTGCATATTATAGATATGGAAGGTGGCATTGTGGTGGCACAACTCTGGGCATTAAGCAAACAATACAATGGTTGATATTATGGCTAAGGGGTGCTACTCTGGGCATTATGCATAAGCAGCTCTACCCTAGCCATTATATATATGCAGGGCTTCTCTGGGCATTATGCATAAATGTCGCTACTCTGGGCATTACGCGTAAGTGCCACTGCTGTAAGCATTTTACATAAACAATGCTAGTCTGGTCATTATGCGTAAAGGACGTTACTCTGGGCATTATGTGAAAGCTGTGCTACTGTGGACACTATGCATAAGCATCGCTATAGTTGGCATTATGTGTATGCAGCTCTTCTGTGGGTATTATTTGTAATCACACTATTGTTGGCATTATGTGTATGCATTACTCTGGAAATTATGTATAAGTGGCATTACTGTCGGCATTATGTGTAAGATGTAGTACTGTCGACATTATGTGTAAGACATATTACTGTGGGCATTATGTGTAAGACATATTACTGTGGGCATTATGTGTAAAAGGCACTACTACTATTCGCATTTTATATAAGGGGCACTACTGTGTGGCATAATGTGTATAAAGGGTACAAATGCCTGACGTAACAAATAATGGACTCTATTGTGTTTCGTAATGGGAAACTGATGTGTGGTATAATTTGAATCAGTGGCACTACATGCGGTGTAATGTGAATAAGACTGTGCTACTGTGTGGTGTTATTTGAGAACACATTCCTTGTGAGAACAAAATTCCTTTTTTTGTGGTGCATGCCTCTAGCGTGCGCTCTGTTATAAGATATGGGAGGGCGCAAATTTAGATTTTGCAGGTAGGCGCCAAACACCCTAGCACCGGCCCTGTGTATGGTGCATGCCATAATATTGTTACATTCCTCGGTACATATGTACTAACTGGGCTGCCGATTTTGAAATCGGGTCCATCGCATCCGACCATATCGCATGCGATGCGATGCGATGGACCCGATTTTTCCATAGGATTCAATGTTAAAATGGAATGAGTCCATTTTAACATGGAATTCAATGGAAAAAGGGGTTCTTTTCATACCCCTACTATCCAAGTGGGCATGGAGTTGGATATAAACCTGTGGCGAGCCACCGAGCCCGAAGTGTGGCGAGGGGACACAGAATACCGTTCGCTCGCCACGCTTCGGGCTCGGTGGCTCGCTACAGGTTTATATCCAACTCCATGCCCACTTGGATAGTAGGGGTATGAAAAGGACCCCTTTTTCCATTGAATTCCATGTTAAAATGGACTCATTCCATTTTAACATTGAATCCTATGGAAAAATCGGGTCATCGCATCGCATGCGATATGGTCGCATGCGATGCGATGCGATATCGTCACCTTGCGTCACCTTGGTTACTGTTATTAGTCTATTTGCTTCCGGACTCCGGTCCGGACGTGACGTGTCGTGTCTCCCCTTACTGTTGCCTAGGTTACAGATGCTGGGGGCATACAGTCATATCTACCGCTACGTCATCTCTGTTTTCGTGCGGCTTTGTTGATGCGTTGCCATGGTGTTTGTATACGTTTTCCTACGCAACTGATATTAAGGGAAATGGCTGCAAAGAAGAAGAGTTAAAGATCCACACAGACTCACAATCTGTGTAACTGTTTTTGAACCAACTTTATGAACTACAGGACTTGATGAATTCTGGTAGTTGACTGGTTGGCGGTGCGCACAGCGTTTAAAATCAATGGTTATACACTGGGGTTTTTTGTCAGAGAAAGAGACTGACAAAGAAAGAAAAAAAACGCTTTTTGGGCGCACTCCTTTGTTAATGATTTGGTTGAGTAATTTAATATATAACTTTTATTAAAGACTTTTTTTTAAAATTGGGTGGCACAAAAATTTGGGTCATTTATATTAAAAATGTAGTGTGATCCTTGAACTGGTTTAGTTTAAGGAATATTCATGGGTTAGTCACACATTAATTTGTCATTTGAGCACTGTTATTATCAGAGGTACAATTACCAGTGATCATAGGCAGTGAAATGATTCAGTTCCCCTAGATGCATGCAATATTATGCTTAGTCACATCAAGTAATACACCTAGATTGGTTGCATGGGGAAGAAAAAATATCACAGCCTCTATAATGGATAAATATTACTCTTTAATAGACAATCACTCTGGCAGTCATTAATACAGGTATTATTTGATACGGCGGCTCCTACCCCTTAATCTTATATTGCCACACCTGGGCTTCCCCAGGGGTCTCCCACCTGAGTACTGTCCCGGCCCTCCACTGCTTGGCTTCCAAGTTCGGAGAGGGTTTGGGCAGTCCAGTGGGGTATGGTGGCAATATGATAGGGTTTTGTGTCTCAATCAAAAAATAGCCTGTTAGGCTGCAAGTAGGAGTGGCTCAGCGAGCGCAGCGGGTGGGTCTCTCTGTTACTTGGATGAAATATTAGGACTGCACTTGATGGAAGTGCTATGGTTTAATGACCCTTTTTAATAGGGTAAGGCTGATTGCACTTGTGGTGTCTATGGTGCCGGGGTCAGGTGGTCAGATCGGCACAGGAGATGTGGGGATAGGTTATTGATGGCTCACTGGTTTTCCTAATCAGCAGATCCTGGTGTTAAAAACCAGTGAGACATCAATAACCTATCCCCACATCTCCTGTGCCGATCTGACCACCTGACCCCGGCACCATAGACACCACAAGTGCAATCAGCCTTACCCTATTAAAAAGGGTCATTAAACCATAGCACTTCCATCAAGAGCAGTCCTAATATTTCATCCAAGTAACAGAGAGACCCACCCGCTGCGCTCGCTGAGCCACTCCTACTTGCAGCCTAACAGGCTATTTTTTGATTGAGACACAAAACCCTATCATATTGCCACCATACCCCACTGGACTGCCCAAACCCTCTCCGAACTTGGAAGCCAAGCAGTGGAGGGCCGGGACAGTACTCAGGTGGGAGACCCCTGGGGAAGCCCAGGTGTGGCAATATAAGATTAAGGGGTAGGAGCCGCCGTATCAAATAATACCTGTATTAATGACTGCCAGAGTGATTGTCTATTAAAGAGTAATATTTATCCATTATAGAGGCTGTGATATAAATTAGAACACTGAGTTCAATGGGACAGAACTCTTGTGGCACCTTATAAATAATAGATATTAGCTGTCACTATTATGTTATGTCATGTACCTATATCGATTTAAAAACGCATGGGGCACCTAGAACATCATAGATCAGCTCACACATATTCTGACGTGCTGTAGCAAGATTTTTGTGGGAACCAAAGGAATATTACAAACATCACACAATTAGGACACAGCCACAACCTCAGTTGGGATACATACGTAATCCCTGTTATCAGGATACTGGAATCCCAATGCGGAGAATCCCCACGTGGGCTCTGCAAGTTATTTATCCCTCCAAGGCCTCCCCCTCCTCACCCCAATGCCTGACACTACTCTAATCCCTAACCCCCTCTTCTAAGTGCCTGAACACCCTGCCCCCGACACCCTAACCCTAGGTCCTCCAACTACTGCCTAAACCCGGCAGCATACACCACTTTCAGGATGATGGCAGTCGTCCCTGCATTGGCATCCTTATTCTCTTAGCATACTGGCAGCTTGGAAGCTGACTGCATCTCCCTCAGTGCTGTGAGGCAGGAATACTAGTCAGAAGACAAACCCATCATTGCACTCTAGGACCGCGTAGCTAAATATCCAACCTAGATGCTTTCCTATTTTTTGTTAATGCAGCTAAATAATAATCTAAGACACAGCAATACAGTATATTAAGATTCAGTCACTGTTTTTTAATTAAAGAAGAGGCAGGTGAGCATTAAGTGTAATAGCTGCTTGTTTCTAAAACATAATACAGGCGTGGGTATTCTGAGGATGACATCTGCGCACAGCATGTATGGCCAACAGCTGGACTGGCAAGCCTCCTCCTGCAGCCCGAAGCTGCTTCCAGTTTTATGCCCCTGCGGGTGAAGCTCGTCATGCCATGAAGGGAATAATAATGAACTTGTTCCAAACAGCTGATGTCCACCTCCCACGACCACAGGAATTTTCAGAATAATAAGTGCAGAACAGTGCTTCTCAAAGTCGGTCCTCAGGACCCCACACAGTTCACGTTTTTTCAGGTCACCCGACAGGTGGAGCTAATAATTTCACTTGATTCTGTGAGGAGACCTGCAAAACATGCACCGTGTGTGGGGTCCTGAGAACCTGTGATATAGGGAATTAATCACGTTAATTCGGTCCTCTGTGCATTACCATATGGGAACGCCTACATGGGCTTTCCCATGAGAACGCTGGGCGCTCTCATGGTAATGAAGCGGTGACCCGGGTGCGGGGGGCTGACAGCTGACATCACCGGATGTCAGCTGCCCGCCCATATCCGTCCCAGCGTGCACGCATATGGAAGTGACTTGAAAGTCACTTTTATATACGTGTACCTTCCACATCGGCAACGGTCGGTAACCATTGAAAATGTGAACCGTCGGTAGAGCTTGAGGACCGGTTTAGCCACCCCTGTTCTAGATGTTGCTTAGGCCAGTTAGTGGTTCTAAGCTCCAGTCCTCAAGTACTACAACAGGTAATGTTTTTAGGATTCTTATATGTAGAACCAGGTGCCATAATTAGCGACCAAGAAAAATATATCAACTTACTTGTGCATGGTAAAAGAAATAGCGAACTCTGTTTGGGGGCACCCTTGCGTCCCAAAATATTGAAGTACTATGACTAATCTTAATATATAACTTTTATTCAAATCATCGTTAAAATAATGGACCACCTCTTACTTACTGCTACACACCGCGAAATTATTTATCATTTTAACTATCCATATTTTTGTCTTATGCTCGGATTTAATTCTTCAAGCAGATCTAAAATATTATGAAAAATTGCAGATCAGTATGAAAAAATGCAACAGTTTATGAAAAAGAAGTTTATGAAAAATGTGAAAAGATGAGAAAAATTGTGAAAAAATGACCATCATAAGTCCAGCCACTTCTTACCCATAAATTAGGGTCGGTTGTGTGGTTAAATCATTGGTTTTGTACTATCTCAATACACATGGACCTTATTCCACTATGTGGTGTTTTCCCAACATTAAGAAAAATAGAACGTCAGCCCTCTTGGGGCTATATCACTTCTGCTGTTCACCCTTCATGCCAAAAGGCAGAGGAACGGGAATGAGAGAGTGTATTGTCCCAGGGTTGTGACTGAAGTAGATAAGATAGCCAACCATCAAGCCAGCGCAATTGCCCCTGGCAACCCTGTTACCATACCAGGCATTGCAGGGTATTCCCAGTGGATTGCAGCCGGCTGCTTGGTTCGCTATGATTTACTGACACAAGAGAAAGGATATTTACTAAACATATAGCAGTGGTCACCCCTGTCAGTGAGACTCCTCTTCTGCTTTTCTCCCTCTTGTAACAAACAGCGGAGGGAAAATGAGAGAGGGGCCCGCCCGGGTTTTGACCTATAGATAGTCAAATGACCGATTCCAGTGCCGACGATTTTTGCAAGGTGCTCCTGAAATCGTCGGCACTGAAATCGGTCATTTGACTATCTATAGGTCAAAACCCGGACGGGCCCCTCTCTCTCATTTTCCCTCCGCTGTTTGTTACAAGAGGGAGAAAAGCAGAAGAGGAGTCTCACTGACAGGGGTGACCACTGCTATATGTTTAGTAAATATCCTTTCTCTTGTGTCAGTAAATCATAGCGAACCAAGCAGCCGGCTGCAATCCACTGGGAATACCCTGCAATGCCTGGTATGGTAACAGGGTTGCCAGGGGCAATTGCACTGGCTTGATGGTTGGCTATCTTATCTACTTCAGTCACAACCCTGGGACAATACACTCTCTCATTCCCGTTCCTCTGCCTTTTGGCATGAAGGGTGAACAGCAGAAGTGATATAGCCCCAAGAGGGCTGACGTTCTATTTTTCTTAATGTTGGGAAAACACCACATAGTGGAATAAGGTCCATGTGTATTGAGATAGTACAAAACCAATGATTTAACCACACAACCGACCCTAATTTATGGGTAAGAAGTGGCTGGACTTATGATGGTCATTTTTTCACAATTTTTCTCATCTTTTCACATTTTTCATAAACTTCTTTTTCATAAACTGTTGCATTTTTTCATACTGATCTGCAATTTTTCATAATATTTTAGATCTGCTTGAAGAATTAAATCCGAGCATAAGACAAAAATATGGATAGTTAAAATGATAAATAATTTCGCGGTGTGTAGCAGTAAGAGGTGGTCCATTATTTTAACAATGCTTTGAATAAAAGTTATATATTAAGATTAGTCATAGTACTTCAATATTTTGGGACGCAAGGGTGCCCCCAAACAGAGTTTTCTTTCTTTTCTCTTGTTCTCTCTTGAACTAACAGTCATATATGACAAATTCTAAAACTCGGGGTGCACCACTGACTGTCACATCCAACCCAAGAATGCATCTAAGGGCGTGGTGACCAATTGGAGAGAATACTCCCATAGTCAGTAGTCCCAAAATATTTAAAATAGACCATAACAAAATAATTATTATAACATAGTGCTCGATAAACTGGTGCGATCCCTATCCCATTCCCCTTTTCCCTTCGTATACATGGTAAAATAAATCTAGAAAACATGACCTATTGGTGGCGCTTGATGAGTATAGTGGAGAACAGCACCTAGTTCTCTGCCACCGTAATAATCACTTCAGTGCCCTGTCCCCTGATGCAGCTGTCTTTATTTGCCTTGTACTGTTAAGTCTTTGTGTTCTTGTTTTCACTCATTTATGTATTAGACACGGGGAAGCCTTGTGGTGTACAAATAAACAATAGTGATAATAGATGAAGAATGCTGTGCTAAATCAGGCCATTCATTATTTCACATGCTTGTAGCATTCACATAACACTGTAGGCGATATACCTAATTTTTCCCTAAAATATATTTTAGGAAGTTTAATTGTATATTTATACTGCTCACTGTATTTTGCGGCATATCCATTATGGCTGCCGTCACCCCCCCTTCTTACACAGTATAGGGGTGCAGCATTACCGAACGGGTAGGGGACACAGTGAGTGGCAGCAGCATGCATAGCGGGGCAGACTGCGGCAGCAGCCTGCAGAGCGGGTGGCTGCAATCTGCGGAGCGGGCAGCGACTGGAGGACAATTATTTGAGCCAGCAGATCTTAACGCATATTCCTCTGCTGGTGCTGTACACTCACCTGGGCAGTCCCAGCTCCCAAGCCACTGGCACTATGTCTCCCATGACCCAGCCGTCGGCATCGGTGCAGACAGGTGATGTGTCCCCTTCCAGTTGGCGGTACAGCATGCATGCTGGCTTAGCCGCTTCCCTTGCGCACTTCCGGGTTTTCACTCTCCGCACACCGGTTGGTCAGACGCGTGTCAGTCAAAGTGCCTTGGCGTGTCACAGGTTAACCATCACGGCTCTAAACCATGGATGGGGAACCTTAAGCCCTCCAGCTGTTGTTGAACTACACATCCCAGCATGCCCTACAACAGTTTTAGCATGGCCAAATAGCAAAGCAGGGCATGCTGGGATGTGTAGTTTAACAGCTTGAGGGCCAAAGGTTCTCCACCACTGCTCTAAATCTTAAAGTATTTGTAAATGTTTCACTTCTACTTTTTTCTGCTTTAGTTCAGCTACAGTATGTAATTCATACACTGCTGTGTAAAACGGACACTTCTACCCTATGGTTTGCATATATAAACTTCTCCCCTCCTCAGTGTGAATTTGAAGAAAACTATTAACCTACTTCTCATATACTGAATCAATAAGGGAGGGATGAAATTAGAGAAAGATTTAACCCTTTCAGTGCCAAGTGATTTTGTCAAAACCGGTGTGAAAATTGACAAGTATTTGTATTCAGCATAATGACCTGTAATGTTTCCCTCATATAGGAAACAATCTTTGTTTACACAAAAAAAATTGAAGTTATATAACGAATGTGAGCAATGCTGGCATTTTTTATCAGATATTTTGCACATCTTTCAAAGAGACATTGGGATTTAAAGAGTTAACTGTTAAGTACTAAAAAAATAAAATTCAAAAAAAAAACCTGTTTTTCTCTTTCCTTCATCTGGGGACACAAGCTACCTTCAGGGGAGGAGACACTTATCTGAACTTCACACTTTCCAGTAGTCAGATTCACAGGACACAAAGTCATGAAAAGTGTAACATTTGGTGAACGTATGACCAGAGGACCCGGCTGCCCAGGAAGTATCTGAGCAAGTGAAATAACTAACAAGCTGAGCAGCCCCAGTATATGCCTACTTAATCGTGGCACTAATCCATCTGGTTACAACCTGCCGAGATACCAACCACCAACCAACCTCGTCTTAGGAAAAGTTTGTTCAGTCTGTATGATGCTAATACTTGTAATTGCTCAAGTAAATACTCAACTTTAACCACATCCAGCAACAATGTGTGCTGTAGAAAGAGAGGGAACAATAATTTACGGATTTAAATGGAAATCTGACACTAGGGCAGTGGTTCTCAAACCGTGGGTCCCGACCTTCTCAGCATGGGGTCGCTACGCCATGTTGCTGACCATCAGGCTGATTACTTTTCTAATATCAACCATTGATTCAAGGACTGGTGAATCTGTTGAATTGTCTGTTATTTTGGACTCCTCCCATCAGTTTGCACCTCCAGAATGCTGCCATGTATGTGCTGACTACACATGTGATGTAATGACCTTCCGCAGTAACTTGCTGGGGCCCTGTCATTTTTATGGGGTCACAGAGCAAAATAGTTCAAGGACCCCCGTACTAGGGGATATATTCACTTTTAAAAAGTGATTTCTACCTATAATTTCTCTATATCTATAAAATGATAGCAAAATCTGACTAATATAATCCACCTCACCTTTTTTAAATTTCAGAAGCTTTAGTAAATTCACCGTTCATCTGAAACACTACCCTATCCTTATCTCTTATATATTTGGCTACATCTGTCACTCAAAGTGGGTGTCTGTGTCTATAACGCTCTGTTCCTGGACTTTCCTCTTAATGTGTGATTGCCTTCATCTGTGCTGAGCAATTAACCTGTTTAAAACAGGTGATGGCAATCATACATTAAGGGGAAGTCTAGAAACAGAGCATTGTGTCCCTCCTGGAGAGGGTCATGTTGGGAGGTATGTGACAGAGAACCAGCCCAGTGAGCCCACAGACAGTGCCAGACACCCACTGCCTTCCCATGTTGCCCAGCACTGCTACTCCACAGCCACCAGGTGAGCGCCCCCCTCCCGCGATTTGCGGCAAAACCTCCCCCCCCCCGCGATTCGCGGCAAAAACACCCGTTTCCCCGCGACCCCCCCTACCGCGGTTCGCAGCAAAAACACCCCCCGCGACCCCCCCTCCCGCGATTCGCTGCAAAAAGAACCCCCCCACGACCCCTCCCGCAATTCGGGGCGGCACCCCCCTGCGACCCCCCTCCCGCGATTCGCGGCACCCCCCCCCCCCCCCGCAATTCGCAGCAGCCCCAGGATTAAATGGCACATGCAAAACACTGACATGGCTATGGTCGACAATGAAAAAGGTTGACATGAGTTTTTGAAGATTTATTTTTAATTTTTTTTTATTTTTTCATATTCATTGTCATGTGTCGACATGGACACCAATGAAGTGGCACACTTATGTCAACATTTACATGTGTTGACCTTTCTGTGTTGATTTTTTCTTGTGGCGATTCGCGTCACACCCCCCCGCAACCCCCCCTCCCGCGATTCGCGGCAACCCCCGTGACCCCACACCTCCCAAAATTCGCGGAAACCCCCCACCGGAACCCCTGTGAACCCCACCCTCCCGCGATTCGCGGCACCCACCCCCGCGACCCCCCCTCCCGCAATTCGCGGCACCCCCCCGTGATTCGCTGCAGCTCCAGAATTAAATTGCACATGGAAAACACTGACATGGCTATGGTCGACAATGAAAAAGGTTGACATGAGTTTTTGAAGTTTTTTTTTTCATTTTTTGAATATTTTCATATTCATTCTCATGTGTCGACATGGATACCAATGAAGTGCCACACTTATGTCAACATTTACATGTGTTGACCTTTCTGTGTTGATTTTTTCTTGTGGCGATTTGCGTCACACCCCCCCACCCCACCCCCCACTCCCGCGATTCACGGCACACACACACACACACACTTCCCCCGCGATTCTCGGCACCCCACCCCGTGACCCCCCCTCCCGTAATTCACGGCACCCCCCCCCCCCCCGCGATTCGCGGCAGCTCCAGAATTAAATTGCACATGGAAAACACTGACATGGCTATGGTCGACAATGAAAAAGGTTGACATGAGTTTTTGAAGTTTTTTTTTTTCATTTTTTGAATGTTTTTATATTCATTCTCATGTGTCGACATGGACACCAATGAAGTGCCACACTTTGTCAACATTTACATGTGTTGACCTTTCTGTGTTGATTTTTTCTTGTGGCGATTCGCGTCACACCCCCCCTGAACCCCCGCGATTCACGGCACACACACCCCCCCGCGATTCTCGGCACCCCACCCTGTGACCCCCCTCCCGTGATTCACGGCACACCCCCCGCGACCCCCCCTACCATGATTCGCCGCAACCACCGCCCCCGCGATTCTCTGCAATCCCTCCCGCGATTCGCAGCATCCACCCCCCCACAACCCCCCCTCCTGCAATTCGCGGCACCCCCCGCGACCCCCCCTCCTGCAATTCGCGGCACCCTCCGCGACCCCCCCTCCCGCGATTCGTGGACACCTAAGTTGCAATACAGGGCATCTTTCATACAATTCTAACCATATTTCTCATATACAAACGTTCACAAATTAAGGGGGCGCAGCCCCTTACGACGGTGTGAAGAGCGCCCGTAGGGCGCGATGAATCACCTAGTGGATAAATAATGGAGATTTTACCATACAAAGAACCTAACTGGGACACCATTCTAACCAATGTAATGGCCAGGAGGAAAGCCAGCTTCCAAGATATCCATTTAAGATTACCTCCTTTCACAGCGCAACAGGGTTGTTTTTCCCCCCTTTTTTTAAAGGTGCAGCCAATACAAGATTTACGTCCCATGACTCTTTAGGAGGGGTAGTCCACCCCCAGTCCTTGAGAACTACCAAACAGTTCACATTTTTCAGACAACCTAGCTGGTGCACAGGTGTAGTCATTACTCAGACACATTTTGAAAGATCAACAGGTGGAGATACTTGGCTCATTTGTGGTTGAAAAACATAGGTTGTGTACACACTTATTCATTTGGTGAACAAAAATCTGAAAATATATATGAGCAACTTTAATAAAAACAGCTTTTGCTCCCAAATAGTTGAAATAGACAAAAGCAATTCCTTGGACAAATTTTGTTATATCCGATTGATGTAACCAATTGTCTAATGGACCATTGTCTGTTTTCCAGCATTTAATGGTCATTTGCTCCCAAACATTGAGGTTTTTGGTCCCACCAGATTGGGCAGATAAATCTGGTGTGTACCCAACTTTACGGTCGGTAGCTCTTGAAGACTGGAGTTGCCTATCCCTGCTCTATAGGATGCTAATATGGTGGTTGTATGTGTAAAACACCCTGCAGAGAAGTTTTAACTTCGGGGATAATAGCCAACATAAAAGTATGTAAACCAGCCTGTAGGAAAGAAAGGACTCCATCCCAATTAGTGTATATTTTTCCAGACTATGAAAATTACCAGCAGAAACGATTTCCTGGTCTAAATTAAATATAAAGACCCTTAAAAGGTACTTGTGTAGTGCAACGGCGGCACGGGGATCGAACGCGATTTGCCTGCAATGTGATTTAGCACACTCCCACTACGCACGTGAGGCAAGTGCGAAAACGAGCACACGCTGATTACTTGGTGTATTAGTGTCCACTCCCCACGCTTCAGGCTCGGTGGCTCACCACACTTTATAAAAATCAACCCCATGCTGATGTGGATAGTGGGGGTATTAACAGGTCGGGAGGTTGCATACCGCATGCGCTCACCATGCTTCGGGGTTACATGGATAGTGGGGGGGTGTTAAATTGCATCGCACGCAATCAAATCGCATGTGATTTGCGTGTGATGCGTGGGCAGTGGAGCCATGAAACTACACTAGTACCATCGCATGCAAAGCCAGTGAAACTACATAAGTACCAAAAAAATTATCTTTGCTTCAAGAGTCATGCAATTAAATGTAGTCTCTGCAGGCCCTGTCACAGAATCTGGGCCTGTGACAACATATCCAGACAGAGGGAGCTTGCCCCTTGGCCATTTTACTATCTGCGTACAGAACAGTTTGGTACTACTATTGCTGTAATCCTTTAAGGTTTTTAGAACCACATTTATAAGCTTTATTTACTTCGTGGACAATTGCCCCTGGAAATGGTGGTTCCAGATGACCACCCCCATTCCTAAAGGCATCTATAAGAATCGCTACACAGTTTTTGTTCTTTGTTCATATGCTGAGAGACTCATCTCTGGATAAAGCATAATGAACTGTTTTGTTTACTGATTGTAGCCTGAACTACTTGTTTAATTAAAACATACGAGAATGGAATATCACAATCAGTTTCTTAAAACAGATCTTATAACAAGACCTGATGGGCTTCCAAGTCCTAAAATCCTATAGACTAGCATCTGACCTTATCTTTACTTCTGTCAAAATTACATTGGACAACTGAATAGCGATCTGGATTTGTTCCAGTTGAAGATGTTGCAAGCCCATCTGGAAATAATCGGTACAGATTGAATAAGCCCCTAAGTGTGACTAGCTGCTATTTTTCAAGTGGAAGTAAAAAAAAAACCCCACCAAGACAGACAGACAAGCATGGCTTCCAAAAAGAAGGTTTAATTGCATTATATTATGCCATGAACTCATAAGGAATAGGTTCAAGGAGCTCTGGTTCCTTCCCAAATGTTCGGACAAAATGGGCTTCTCTTGGTTGGGCTGGCTGTAAACACAAAACACAGCGTTACACATAATGCAGTAATAGGATACAAAGTCTATAAACTATGTATGCTCTCAGAACCGGTGAAATGATTTTACTCATTTACTGTTAAAGTAAAATCGTTTGGAGAAGAATCATCACTGAGCAGACATGGTGCACCGGACGATGCACAGGGTAATACCATACCTGGCGCTTCAGCTCCACCCAGACACCCTTCTCCTTGGCCTCCTTTTTCTTCTTTTCGTTCTCCTTGACACGCTGCAGGAAGCTGTCTCTGCTCTTGGAGTGGCGGATATGCTCCACACGGACATTAATTCTCTTGGCAAGAATCTTACCTCTGCGGGGGGGAAAAAAAAGGCACCATGTTAAGGGTCTGCTCAAACTAAAAACCTTAACAGGAAGACACTGGGCATAAAACATTTAACAGCATCTAATCCAGTTGGAGATGTGAGAACAGAAGAACAGTTATCTCCCTGGATATACCATTAACATAGGTCCCTGGTGCAATCACTACATAGTTTGTAAATTATTGGGCTGCTCCCACACCATGGAATACCCTTCCACGCACAATAAGACTCTCCACTAGCCTCCAAACTTTCAAGCGTTCCCTGAAAACGCACCTCTTCAGGCAAGCCTATCATATTTATATACCACATGCATAACCCTCTGAGGCACTTATATAGCTTCCCTTCTGGACTTGTAACTTGGTGGGACTGCTATGCTATTACTGGTGCCTGTCCTTGTGTTTCCCTCCTATGTCCCTATAGATTGTAAGCTTGCAGCAGGGCCCTCCTACCTCCAAGTCTGTCTGTTCCCCAGTTTGTTTTATCACTGTCTACTATTGTAAAGCGCAACGGAATCTGCTGCGCTATAGGAAACTGTAAATAAACTTGTGATTAAACAAAATTTGACTCCTGTCCTCGTAGGATCACAGAAAAGGCCATAATACAATTAGCTGCACCAGGGGACATGCAAGAAAATAGGTAGCACAGAACAAATGGTGCATATAGCAGTGATCTCCACACTGTAAAGGCCCATACACACTAGTAGACTTTCATTTCAAAAGACTTTGACAAAATCTTTGAAAGATATATCTGTCACCAAAGTAGTGCGTACACACGGGACTGTTTTCCTCAAAGAGCAAGAGATTTTCAGGAGGCGAAAGACTTTGCTGAAAATCTTTCAAATAAAAGGCTATTTACATAATGGGCTGGGTTTGAATTCCAAGGGTGGGAGCAGCGACCATTTTAATCAGGGCATTCCTGTTCTTGGTGCCTGATTCAGAACTGATTGCTGGGCTGCGTATATTCGAAGCCCAGCAATCAGTAAAACTCCACCCCGTGCCGCCCTGACTGGGCAAAATCCCACCCGTGTGCAGGGTAAACAATTCATTTGTAGCCGTGCACGTAGGGAGAAACATATACATTGCTGGTCTGCAAAAAGTTTAAGGGATGGATTTGTGGGACAGGGGACTAAACACACCATAATGCCAATTACACATCATACCACATACTATAATACCCATTACACAATATGCCACACACCATTAGGCGATGGGCAGTGGGTGATAGTGATGGATAGTGGGTGGCGACATCAGTGTTAGGGTGATGAGCAGTGGGTGATAGTGATGGATAGTGGGTGACAGCAGCATAAGGGTGGTGGATGAGGGTGATGGGCAGTGGGTGACAGCAGCGTGAGGGTGACTGGCAGTGGGTGATAGTGATGGATAGTGGGTGACAGCAGCGTGAGGGTGATGGGCAGTGGGTGATAGTGACGGATTGTGGGTGACGGCAGCGTGAGGGTGGCCCGGTGATGGTGGCGGATAGTGTACTGGCTCGGGGGGGCACATGCCATCTTGCCCCCCGACACAGTCCGCCACTGGAACTTGGGCCCCTAGGATTATGGGGCCCTAGGACAACTGCCCATCAAGCCCTTGCATTAAGACGGCCCTGAATATACAGATGTAGCCGGCCACATCTTTGCAGGGGATGGCGATTCTATCGCGAGCCCCCACCAGTGGCCGGCTACCACCAGGGGCGTGCGCGCATGAGACGCTTGTGCGCCCTGTGGCAACGGAGCTTGGCGGGGGTCCCTGCTGCCTCCCCCGCCGGTCCCACTCGCCGCCACGACCCCCCCCCTGAACTGGGCAGCGTCTCCCTGAAGCGGAGATGGGCAGGGAGACGCTGCCCAGCCACCGCGATACTGGGACGCACATGCATGTGAGACGCACACGCATCCCAGTCCCTAACGCCAGTGCTCGCCAGTGAAAGTGATCTGGCGGGCACCGGCCAAGGATGAGCGGCGCTACATCTGTATACATTGCTGGCCTGTGCCAGCAATGTATATATTACTAGCTAATACATAATCATTGGTGGCCAGTGGTACCAATAATATATACATTGCTGGTCTGTGCCAGCAATGTATATATTACTGGCTTATTAATAACATTGGTGCCCAGTCGTACCAGTAATATATACATTGCTGGCATGTGCCAGCAATGTATATATGACTGCATTATAAACATTATTGGTGGCCAGTGGTGCCATCAATATATACATTGCTGGCATGTGCCAGCAATGTATATATGAATGGCATGTTAATGACATTGGTGCCCAGTTGTGCCAGTAATATATACATTGCTGGCCTGTGCCAGCAATGTATATATTACTGGCTTATTAATAACATTGGTGCCCAGTGGTGCCAGTAATATATACATTGCTGGCATGTGCCAGCAATGTATATATTACTGCATAATAAACATTATTGGTGGCCAGTGGTGCCATCAATATATACATTGCTGGCATATGCCAGCAATGCATATATTAATGGTTTGTTAACCCCTTCCTGACAGAGCTAGTTTTTGCGTTCCTGACAGAGCCATTTTTTTCAAATCTGACATGTCTCACTTAAGTGGGGATAACTTTTTTTTGCTTTTACTTATCCCAGTGGTTTTGAGAT